>NC_090271.1:33184711-33495000 GCF_040414725.1 Anabrus simplex
ACGGTCTTGTGATTTTAAAGGAGAAATTGCCAGCCGGGAAATCGTACAAGGGTGAGGGATGGGGCTCATAGTAGTGCACATGGACGTGAGATACTTAATCGCCTCGCCATAGGAGAATTCGATAGCTACAATGTTTTAAGGGCGTCGGGCACTTTCCATGCCAGTACAAAGCATCTAAAAATGCAAACAGTACAGAAATCCAAAAAATAATGCATTTGCATAGGGGAACCGGCATAATTTATCCTCGTCTTTGAATTGTGCGATTTTTTTCTTTCGTTGCGTGAGGTTATGTTTGTCAGTGATTTATCCAAGTGCATTATTTGAACATTGTAAATGCACCTTGTTGGATACATTTCGGAAATAGTTTTTTCCATGGCATTTGAAAGGTTTAAACTGTGAATCGAGGTGATTGCATTTATTAATGAGTCTTAGAATACTTTGTGACGCTGCAAGTGTTTATATTTCTGAAGTGCGAGAGAAGTGCCATGGCGGGAAATCGTCCGAGGATAGTCATAGGAAAGTTCGATTTTAAGAGCATCGGTTACTTTCTGTGTAAATACAAGGCATCTAAAATGCATACTGTATAGTAATCCAATTAATAAAGCACTTGCACATGGGAGCCAGCGTAAATTTCTTCTCGTCTTTAAATCGTTTTTTTTCTTTCTTTCGATGCGTGAGGTTATGTTTACCAGTAGATATCCGAGTGCATTATTTGAATACTGTAATTGCGCCTTCTTGGATACATTTAGGAAATAGTTCTTTTTTCATGGCATTTGAAAGGTATAAACTGTGAATCAAGGTTAACTGCATGCTATAACGGGCCTTAGAATATTTTGTAACGCGGCAAGGGTTGGTACTTCTGAATTGCGAATTGGCGGTTAATTCGAAATCACGTAATTCGAAGTCCGATTTTTTAGTCCCAACGACTTCGAATTAACGAGGTTTTACTGTAATTTAAAATAATAGTCAGAACTCACCATGAAGAATTTCTTCTGGAAGAACTGGATTAGCTAGGACTACGTCAGTTTCCCGAGCAATACTGGCATCTCGCAATCCTTCCACCAGTCGCTGGTACTCGTCTTTCAATTTCTGAGCATCTTCTTCTTTCATTCTTTAACAACAACAAAAATACATATTTCCTAGCACACATACTGTAATTAATTTGCGATACAATACATACTTGCACTGCAACAAATGTAAACACAGATTACAGTATGGAGAATTGTGCACTGCCGTGCCCTGGAAATATTACAAAATGTTATTGTATTTATCTTTTTCACTGTGGTATGATAGGATCATTATAATTTCTCTGCTCCAGCAGGCTGGGTATAAAAGAGCCCCTTCCACCTTGTTCAATCCAATCATATTCGCTGTTCCAGTTTTTATTCCCAGCCTGAATCCCTCTAGGCTAAGTTTCTTCAGATTTATTTTTCCCAAATGTCTCAAAGCCTTTCTCATAATCTTTTGCCTGGGACATTCTGAACAAAATATATTCTTGGGGTCCTATTATGGGCCAATCTCTTCATATAACCGCACCATTTTATTCTACCCAGTTCTAATGTGTCTAACGAATTCCTTCCCTAAACACAGCTCTTGGCGAATTTCCTCACTCCGTAGTTTCTTCTGGTTTTCTGTAAGCAGGATCACAGGAACTTCATCTCAGTTGCTTGGAGTCTACTTTTGTCTGGTGTTGTCATGGTAGCTACTTCAAGACTGGTACTATATCAGATTTATACTGCGTAACTTGGAGGCCAAGGGAAAAGAACCATCCCACAGAAGGTGATAAACAGTGTGATAGAATTGTGATACTGTCTGTATTCTACAGCTGATCTCATGTTTGATGGTGTTGTTGAAAGAAACATAGCTGTGTTAAGTATTTGAAATTGTTGATGATATCTACGTTGTCAGTAAAGATATGGAGATGGATCCTTTCAGGTTTCCTGCTTATAACCATGCAAACTGTCTTATTATTGCTGATTTCTAACTTTGCCTGCACTTCAGCTTCAGTCTCACATACGTGACATCAATTTGTCATCTTACCTTCCTTTTTAACCCATTCCAGTCTGGGCCTTAATATCCCTAATAAACGTTCTACACTGGGCATTTTTAAGAATATTTAAAACATGATATCTCTGTTCCTGTAGGAGGTATTTGCATGATTCTTTTTTCTTTGTGCTTGTTTGAGCATCTAGTTTTGAAAAACGCTGTTTGTATTATGTCAACCGTCACTTGAGATTTTAAAATTTGTTATATATTATACCATGTTTTGCAAATGAAAAAAAAGGTCTGACGGATAGCTAAGAAAGTACAGTTTTCTGAAATACTGTTATATTTACCCTAATTTGATAATATAAAATGTGCATTGCAATTACAAAGCAACAACAATATTGAGTACGATATAAAAATAATAATTTTTCAATAATAATAATAATAATTACAACAAAAATGTGAGCTCTTATGAAATTTTATTTTAATTGATAAATTCTGTCAAAAGTCACTCAAATGTAAAAATATTGCTCCATTTACCACAAAAGACTTCTGAGAAAGGGAAAATACAGTCTTCTAAACAGACAACTTTACTAATATGTAGACAATTTTACATATTCATGCAAATTTGAAATATGCAGGAACATGCGCTAGGCCGTGAAACAAACTCCAATCATAATGAAATGTAAGAAGTTGTTTCAAATTCACATGTCAATAATATGTTTATTTGCACATAAACTTATAATATAACATAAAATATCGAAAATATAACTTTTGTCAAGCACGTTTCACAGAGAGTTAAAATAATTGAAAATCTTCTACCTTTTTGATACTTTTTAGTATCAAATACTTTTTAGTATCAAAGTATCAGAAAGGTATATACACTGACTGACAGAGCAAATGCAACACCAAGAAGGAGTGGTTCGAAAGGGATGAAAGTTGGGGAAAAAACAGAGACGGTACGGACGAATAATTGATGTTTATTTCAAACCGATATGCAGGTTACACAATGCGCATGGCATCGACTCAGTAGGATGTAGGACCACCGCGAGCGGCGATGCACGCAGAAACACGTCGAGGTACAGAGTCAATAAGAGTGCGGATGGTGTCCTGAGGAATGGTTCTCCATTCTCTGTCAACCATTTGCCACAGTTGGTCGTCCGTACGAAGCTGGGGCAGAGTTTGCAAACGGCGTCCAATGAGATCCCACACGTGTTCGATTGGCAAGAGATCTGGAGAGTACGCTGGCCACGGAAGCATCTGTACACCTCGTAGAGCCTGCTGGGAGATGCGAGCAGTGTGTGGGCGGGCATTATCCTGCTGAAACAGAGCATTGGGCAGCCCCTGAAGGTACGGGAGTGCCACCGGCCGCAGCACATGCTGCACGTAGCGGTGGGCATTTAACGTGCCTTGAATAAGCACTAGAGGTGACGTGGAATCATACGCAATAGCGACCCAAACCATGATGCCGCGGTGTCTAGCGGTAGGGCGCTCCACAGTTACTGCCGGATTTGACCTTTCTCCACGCCGACGCCACACTCGTCTGCGGTGACTATCACTGACAGAACAGAAGCGTGACTCATCGGAGAACACGACGTTCTGCCATTACCTCATCCAAGTCGCTCTAGCCCGGCACCATGCCAGGCGTGCACGTCTATGCTGTGGAGTCAATGGTAGTCTTCTGAGCGGACGCCGGGAGTGCAGGCCTCCTTCAACCAATCGACGGGAAATTGTTCTGGTCGATATTGGAACAGCTAGGGTGTTTTGCACATGCTGAAGAATGGCAGTTGACGTGGCGTGCGGGGCTGCCACCGCTTGGCGGCGGATGCGCCGATCCTCGCGTGCTGACGTCACTCGGGCTGCGCCTGGACCCCTCGCACGTGCCACATGTCCCTGCGCCAACCATCTTCGCCACAGGCGCTGCACCGTGGACACATCCCTATGGGTATCGGCTGCGATTTGACGAAGCGACCAACCTGCCCTTCTCAGCCCGATCACCACACCCCTCGTAAAGTCGTCTGTCTGCTGGAAATGCCTCCGTTGACGGCGGCCTGGCATTCTTAGCTATACACGTGTCCTGTGGCACACGACAACACGTTCTACAATGACTGTCGGCTGAGAAATCACGGTACGAAGTGGGCCATTCGCCAACGCCGTGTCCCATTTAGCATTCACTACGTGCGCAGCACAGCGGCGCATTTCACATCATGAGCATACCTCAGTGATGTCAGTCTACCCTGCAATTGGCATAAAGTTCTGACCACTCCTTCTTGGTGTTGCATTGGCTCTGTCAGTCAGTGTATTTTAGTATCAAATACTTTTTAGTATCAAAGTATCAGAAAGGTGGAAGATTTTCAATTATTGTAACTCTCTGTGATTAGATTTTGATACGGAAAATGAAGCTGATTACTTGCAAGCACATGTTTGCCGCGAGAAGCCATTTCTTAGAGCTCAATGAGTGACAACATCTACTGATGCATGTTGATTGAAAATATTGAAAATTCTCTAACTTAGATATATAATACTGTCATCTGCTTAAATACTCTCGTAACTAATACATGAAGAAACACGATGTAACCACCAGAATGCGTGCATAGCTCGTTCTCGATTTTTAGTGAAATGTCAAACCTTACGACGGGCTATGCCCGCAGCGCGGTCTGAGCCTAATTTCGGCCGCTGCGAGCTATGCTCGCAGTTAGACCGGGAAGAGTTAAATACCCTTTACTACCCCATCCATCACAGTAATGAAGAGTGGTGTGGATAAACAACTACCCTCCTGCTCCTGGTTGCAAATCAATATAATCTACGAGATTGCATTAACAACTAACCTGCTGAACGCCACACTTGGTTGCAAATCAATCTGATCTACGAGTTTGGACTTGAACACAGCTCTTTGTCTGACACAGGTAATAATGCCCTCTGGCATTTCTTTCCGCATCCGGCTTTCCCAAATATATTTACATGGTATATGGCCATATGCCTTCTCAATATCCAGAAAAAAAGCAATAATTGTCTTATTATTTTGGGAAGAGAATTTTTCTTTTTTTTTTCTAGTAGCTTTAAGTTGCATAGACACAGATAGGTCCTATGGCAACGATGGGATAGGAAAGGCCTAGGAGTTGGAAGGAAGCGGCCATGGCCTTAATTAAAGTACAGACCCAGCATTTACCTGGTGTGAAAATGGGAAACCACAGAAAACCATCTTCAGGGCTGCCGACAGAGGGGTTGGAGCCCAATATCTCCCAGACGCAAGCTCATAGCTGCGCGCCTCTAACCACATGGCCAACTTACCCAGTGGGAAGAGAATTTAGGTAGCAAAAATAAGGTCTATAGTTAATCTGGCTGGTCAGAATCCACGCAGTTCTTTTTTCCTGTTTAGGCCTGACAGCAGTGTTCTTATTTTAATTTCAAGACCGAGCTCGATAGCTGCAGTCGCTTAAGTGCGGCCAGTATCCAGTATTCGGGAGATAGTAGGTTCGAACCCCACTGTCGGCAGCCCTGAAAATGGTTTTCCGTGGTTTCCCATTTTCACACCAGGCAAATGCTGGGGCTGTACCTTAATTAAGGCCACGGCCGCTCCCTTCCCCACTCCTAATCTTTCCCTGTCCCATCGTCGCCATAAGACCTCTCTGTGTCGGTGCGACGTAAAGCAACTAGCTTAATTTCAAGAATGCACTAATATATTTTCAAACCGTGAGAGAATAGAGTAATTCCTCTGTGGTAGTGGAATGATCACTCTTCATATGCAGTCATTGAGAACATGAGTTTCTGCCCATTATTGCAATATACCACATGGCAAAAAAGTAATACATACACATTCACAAACAAGAAACATGGATGTTTCTGAGCAACACATCTGCCTAAATTCACATTCTGTACATGCATTGTTTTCCTATTTAATCACACCAGCACTGAATTTGTTTGTTTTTCATTTTCTTTATTGTTCTTTCTACTTTGAGCCAGGTCATCTGTTTTACATGATGGAGCATAGCTTTCCATAACTGGAGGACCATCATTAATCATGATCTTATCACCATCTTATCAAAGTATCACCAAAACTCCTGTAAAATGTTGGTAACCTCTCTATTTGGGAGGTTTATTGCTCCAGTGGTTTCACAGTTTCTTCACTGGTTTTTGATCATGCAACACAAATGTTTTGTATATTTTCTTTCTTGATCATTTTTTTTTTTTTGCCGGATCCTCCTTAAATTTCTGCTCTTCAGTTTCATCAATTGAAGGGTTCAGTGAAATAAGGGCCCATCCCAACCGATAGCTGAATTTCAGTTTTGTAAGGCATAGGTATTTTGGAGTCATCTTCTATCGGGCAGAAAGCTAATTTTATGAAGAATATATGTGCCAAATTTCGTTTACACATGCTGGGCTGAGTGACTCAGACGGTTGAGGTGCTGGCCTTCCGACTCCAACTTGGTAGGTTCAATCCAGGCTCACCCCGGTGATATTTGAAGAGGCTCAAATACGTCAGCCTCGTGTCCACAGATTTACTGGCATGTAAAAGAACTCCTGCGGAACTAAATTCTGGCACCTCAGTGTCTCTGAAAACCGTAAAAGTAGTCAGTGGGAGATAAAGCCAATAACATTATTAACATCTACACGTCATTCATATATATGCCAGAGACCTGGGTACTAACAAAAAAGACAGGTGAAAGGTCAGAGAAAGAAATGAAGATGTTAGGAAGGAAATCAGAGTGATGATGACGGTTGTCGTTTAAAGGGGCCCACTGGGCGAGTTGGCTGTGCGGTCAGGTGCGTGCAGCTGTGCATGTGGGAGATAGTGAGTTCGAACCCCACTGTCGGCATTCCTGAAGATGGTTTTCCGTGGTTTGCCATTTTCACACCAAGCAAATGCTGGGGCTGTACCTTAATAAAGGCCACGGCCGCTTCCTTCTCACTCCTGGGCCTTTTCTATCCCATCGTCGCCGTAAGACCTATCTGCGTCGGTGCGACATTAAGCCAATTGTATAATAAAAATTAAAAAAATTAAAAAAGCTTAAAGGGACCAGCTTAATGAGACCTAACATCTAGGTCAACAGCTCCTAGAAATCAGAATGGAAAAGCTTTCAAACAGAATGGACAAAAATAGACCGAGATAGTTTGGACAAGTTAAGAGGCTGGAAGAGGGAAGGATACAGAGGCAGGTAATGGAGGTTAATACTGAAGGAAGGAGCACGAGAGGTAGGCCCAGACTATGGTAGATGGACTTGGTAAGTGGGGTGAAATGTCAGGCTGTAAGTTTCACAATAAAAGTCCTCTCAGTTTTAATTACGATATTGATGGGGTGGAAGTACCTCACATATGATCAATGTAACTAACTAGGTATTAATATAAGGAAAGATCTTCATTGGAGTAATCACATTAAAGAGGTTGCATATAAAAGTTAGGCCTACACATCTATTCATGTGGTTATGAGGGTATCCAGGGGTTGCAGTAAGAATGTAAAGAGGGCATATAAGTCACTGGTAAGATCGCATCTGGTTCCCTGTGTATGGGATGCTCATCACGATTACTTGATCTGGGAACTGGGAAAAATCCAAAGAAAAGCAACATGATTTTTCTTTTCAATTTGCTTTATTTCACACCGACATAGATAGGCCTTATGGTGATGATGGGATAGCAGTGGGAAGGAAGCAATCATGGCCTTAATTAAGATACAGCCCCAGCATTTGCCTGGTATGAAAATTGGAAACCACAGAAAACCATCTTCAGGGCTGGTGACAGTGAGGTTTGAACCCATTATCTCCTAAATGCAAGCTTATAGCTATGCGACCCAAACCACAGCAGTTCACTTTGTCACGATTTGTTCTGGATGATTTCCGACAAAAGAGTGGTGTTACAAAAATGTTGGACATTTTGGGCTGGGAAGACTTAAAAGTAAGGAAAAGAACAGCTCGAATGATGTTAGTAGACAAATAGGTTTGAAGGGAGTTTAAAAAAAAAAGAAAAAAAAAAAAAAAGGAAATTCAAGAGAACAAATAGGGGCAAATATTTGTTTGTAGGAAGAGGAATTAGGGATTGGAATAATTTACCAAAGGAGATGGTCAGCAAATTTCTTTGAAATCACTCAGGAAATACTAGGCCAACAAGTGACAAGAAATCTGCCACATGAGTACAAGTCCTAAATGCAGATCAGTGGTGACCGACCATATTGACTCGATCAAGAACAATATAATAAGGGACCTGGATTGAAACAAAGTAAAGAAGCAGCAATGGTGGATGGATAGAGGAAAATAGAAAAGGTGCCATTAATGCCCCGACCAGGAAAAGGGAAAGTGATGATGACTACGTCAAGTGAAATTTTTCATAATATTTGTTCTTGTATTTTAGAAAGTGAACAAGTTTTTTTATTGTGAGTGCAGACCATTCAAAGGCATTAGTGAAAATATGCTTAAATATTGAGTGGTGATATTTGTTTGAATTTTGGGTTGATGTGGATAGAACTCAAGGGTTAAGATAGACTGCAGAGTGTGCCATGAATGAAAGCTCTAGCACCAGAGTGAACTTACAAGGAAGGGTCCATGTAGTTGTTGCCGATATCTGAATGGGACAAATTTGTTTTGGAACATCGGAAAGATCTATGGCACGATTTGGGATGCTATGGAGATGCCGTAGTTGGGAGAGGGCAAGGAATAACTTTGAAGGGAAGGGGTAGAAAAGATGAGTCACGGAACTAGTTCTGCTAGTTGTAAGTTATAGATGTTGGTTCCTATAGGGTGGTGTGCTATTTACCATCTGATGAGCCCAACTTAGCACACTGGGGCAAAATGCTGGCAACCAGGATTGAGTTAGCTGAAAAATGTACAATGTCCAATAACGGACCAACTATATTAGTTGTAAGTTAGACATGAATTCAGTCTGTTGTGTGCTTCATACAGATGGAAATAAACCATAATGAGTAAGTTGCTAGTGGACATTTTTGATACAGTGTACAGCTTATAGTCCTTGAAAACATGAAGTACTTGACTGCAGACAAGCTTGTTATTCAAGAGTGTAATACATTTTTTACTGTTGAAGAAATCACAGATGATGAGGAAAATGATAAATGATTTTGGTGATGATTCAGCATTATAAGATAATTCATACCCAGAAAGGTCTCACTTCAGTTGATTCTTACGAAATTAGTAGTTCTTTGTACGCTCCATCCACCACCCAGTAAGAAGAGCACAAAATTCCCTGAAGGGTACTTGACTGATGCTCATAAAATCTGGATAGAGAGTCAAGAGGAAAGTATTCTCCTCCACAGCTGTGTCCTACGAGATAGGCAAAACAAATTTCTTCTAAACATCATGGAGGGGAAAATGCTGGGGAGAGAGGAAGATAACTGAGAAGGAAATATATGGATAAGCATTTAAAGAAAGTAACTGATGAAAATAAAAATTTTCCAACTTGGAACAGTGCAGTATGACAAAAGATCCAAGAATTATAAGCCTTACTCAGATATAGTGCGTTCCAGAACTTGGAGGTTAGAGGTGCTCTTATCAATAACTCTTCGATTGATTTTCACACTCATTGAATCTATACAAACGTTATCTGCAATAAACAAATTTAAAGAAGAAACATTAGAACATATGAAATGACGTAATAAAATTAAGATGATAGTCAATCTTCCAATACTACCCATATCAAGGTGAGCTAGCAAACTCCTTACCTATGTTGTGAGCTTCATCGAACACCACAACAGCCGATCTGGTGAGCTCCTTAGAGACGACATCTGCAATCTTGGGATCTAGTAGATAATGGTAGCTGTAGACTATAATGTTGGCATGTAGTATCTGAAATCATCAATACGAGGATGAATACTGTCCACATAATGTGGCTAGGGTCATTTACTTTTGACCTAAAACTCAGTCAAGGTAGAGTAGAACCCCAGTAATCCGAACTAGTCTGTTCAGATTTGGAAATGTTTAGATTATCCAGAAAATAAATTTAATACTGTAGCTAATACAGAATACATACAGTATTGTTAAACAGTGCATTACAAAATGGTTAGCGTGCTGGTCATTGGTCACAGGCGACCTGGGTTTGATTCCCGGCAGGGTCGGGAATTTTAACCATAACTGGTTAATTTTCCTGGCAGGGGGGCCAGACGTATGTGTCGTCTTCATCATCATTTCATCCTCAACACGACGCACAGGTCGCCTATGGAGTCAAATCAAAAGACCTGCATCTAGCGAGCCGAAGTTGTCCTTGAACACTCCCGGCACTAAAAGCTAATTCATTTCACAGTAATGATGTTTTCATGCAATAAACATGCTTTGTAAGTACAGTACAGAGTCATAATCATCCTCCTCCTTTCCCCCCAACCAAGCTCCTGCCACTTCTCCACTTTCCTCTCTCCTTCTACCTCTCCTCTTCCGTAATACTGGACCAGTCTTCTTCTTATACTCCTCTTTCTTGTTCTAGGTGTCCCTCTCACTCTCTTCCTCTTATACTCCATCTCCATCATCTGGTTTGGTATTATTTTCTCCTACATCCCTTTTACATGTGCAAACCATCTTAGTTTACTCCTATCAATTCTCTCATTTAGGTTTTCTATTCCAATTTCCTTTCTAACATCAGCAGCAAGAGTCTGCCAACGAACGATGGAGCGGGTAATACTGCGGGTTAACTTATGCGACCAAATCCGGAATGAGATCAGGAATCACAGCTGCAGTGGAGTGAATGGCGAAGCTCAAGTGGAAATAGGCAAGAAGTAATGTCAAGTGGTCCAAAAGTTTTTGTACAGTGGATACCCCAAGAGTCAAGGAGAAGTGTTGGTCGAACGCAAGCAAGATGGCATGATGACATCCAATATCCTGTCAGGAGGAAATGGATACAGACTGCCCAGTAGAGGACAGTGTGGAATAAATTAGAAGAGGCCCATGTTCAGCAGTGTTCATCATGCTGCTGTGTCTCAACGTATGTCCTATAAATCTAATTTTTGTCACTAACATTTCTCTTATAAACTTCCTGTACTCTCTAACTTTCCACAATACTCATAGTTATAATATAACTATGCTGTATTTGGATTCTATTCCACTAAATGGTAGCTTAAATATCATTTTTAAATATAGTAAAGCTTTTGATTGAGGGCATAATTCTTTCTGCACATGGACTTGTAATCAAAGCACTCGTATATCAAAGTGAATTTTCCTGTAAGAAATAATTTAAAGGCAGATGATTTGTTCAACAACCCAAAAATATACAGTCCACATGACAATCAATTTTCCTACATCTTCTAGAACATCCAGCATCCAGACCCTTTAGTTCTTCATCAATATAGTGGAATTAGTTGATGTAGACTCTGTGTAAAATTTCACAATATCGGGCACATGCACACCTTGTTCACACTTCTCGATGATTTCGTTCTTTACTTTCACCATATTCATCCCCTTTTTCTTTCTGCCTTCCCCTTAAACTTTTTTCTTCACAGAGACTATTGCTGTAGTATAGTTCGGCTACAAAATGACGGTCACTACACTTGCACACAGAGAACACGCAACTATGATGCTATAGTAGACAATAAAGTATATGACACTCATCGTATACTACATGAGCGAGTCACGGTCATGCCTCAGCAGACATATCAGTACTACTCATGGTGCAAAACCTCAGTTGTTTATCAAGTTAGGATTCATTTAAAATTTTTGCTCATCTTGCAAAAGACTGGCAGACCAAGCTGCTCATAATCCAATGTTTTATTGTATAGTTCTCTGATTATACATTGCGTGGCCAAAAGTCATGGGAAGACACTAAATGTGATGTTAATAACGAGTTGCTCCTCTGCGAGCTCTCAAAATGGCAGCAATATGGTGAGCCATCGACTCTACAAGGTGTTGGAATCATTCAGGAGGGATCTGGACCCACGCATCTTGCACTGCTACCCACAATTGGTCTTGTGTAGTAGTTGGTGAGGGGTTTATGGAGCGTACACCAGCATTGACAGCATCCCGTAAATGCTCGACTGGATTAAGATCGGGGGATCTGGAGAGCCAATCCATGGTCGTAACTTCACCACAAAGCAGGGACATGGTGCACTGTTCTTTTGAAACATGGCATCTCATCAGGGTACTCTATGGCCAGAAAGGGATGCAGATGGTCTGAAAGAATGTCCATATAACGTGCACCTGTGAGCGCTCCCAGCAGCCGCACAATGGGGCCAATTTGCGACCATGAGAACACCGCCCAGAGCAGAACTGAGCCACCTCCTGTCTGGACACAACCTTGTTTATATGCAGGATCGATAGTTCATGGGGCATATGACACACTGTCACGCACCCATCAGCTCGATACAACTGGAACCGGGATTCAACGAACCATACCACACGCCACCACTGTTCCATGGTCCATTGCCGATGTGCGCGGGCCCATGCACGTCGCTGAGCTCTGTTAAAAGGAGAACAATAAAAATGAGGATAAGTCTCTTGCAATGTTGAGCTCTGTGTCGAGGTGTCAGCAAAGGGACACGAGTTGGTAGTCGGCTGGTGCAACCTATGTGGTGCAGCTGCCTCCTTACAGTCCTGGTAGAAATGGGTTCCTGACTTCCAACATTCAAATGGAGGGTGATCTTGCTGACAGTAACCCATCAAGCGTCCTGTATGGTTCTGCGGAGGCGATGTGATGTCCATTTGTTACACACCTGTGGTCTTCCCGTGCGGCGGTTTACACAAGTGGTAACATTCTCTCTGTGATATGGAAGATCCACCCGCGACACCTTGGAAAGCTGAATTTGCGCATAATCTCCGCAACGCTATTACCCATGCGCCGATGATCATCCTACGTTCAAAGTCAGTTAACTCGCGACGTGTTGCCATCCTCACGACACTGGTGTCCGCGACAGACTGGTCAGCTGCGCCGCAGCTAGCTGCATCGTTCAGGGGTCACACATGGCACATTTTCTAACGGGACACCCCTTCCCGTGACTTTTGGCCACTCAGTGTATAATATACATTATAAAGCAGGGATGGCGAACCTTTTCCAACTAGTGTGCCATTTTAACGCTGGTTTATTATTCTCATCTGTTGACTGTGCCACTTGTTGTTTTCCATTTCCATTACGGGATGTCTACAACCTACACAACCCCCCCCCCCCCCCCCCGCAACTTCCTTTCAATTTCCCGATTATGTTTCATAATACGTTATATATTTATTCATTCACCGAGTCATTTATTTATTTGTTATACATATTTGCACAACGGGTGCAATATGTCTTGTAAATACATTTGATTGCATGTTCCGTGGGGCCGCGGCGGTTTCCTACGCACTCGTTAGCCTATCCCATCGTAGCCACAAGTCCTATCTGTGTTGGTGTGACATAAAACAAATTGTAAAAAAAATTATTAGATATAAAAATCTAAAGTACTAACATTGCGAATGGACTTCATTTCCTCCATTAGCTTCATTATCTTCCCATGTTGTAGTTTGTACACTCAACAATTAAAGTAATTTCTCCCTCATCACATTTCCATAAGGAAATCTAAAAAACACAGCAATACTTGTTTGTAAGGTCACATTCATGCTTTCATCAAAACATACTGCATATATGTGGGAGTTATCCAAATTAGCTTTCAACTGCTCCGAAACATATTTACTCGTTTTTATTATTCTATCCTTGACAGCAGTTCAGCTGGCTGGGATTCCTTTAATCTTGTTAATTATTAGTTGTTTGTTAGGGAAGTTTTCAAATGATGTGTCGGACGTCAATAAGAAACCTTCTTTCAACAACTCACCGTCAGAAATCTGTTTCCCATGCATGCTGTACTATGCAGTGAGACACATGGAAACAGCCGCACTGATGCCGGAAAGATGATACAAAAGAACTAGTTTGTTTGTGTAATGTTGGATATTTTGTGAAACGAACTCTCTTCTTCATTTGAAATGGAACAAACATTTGAATGATCAGTCTCAAATTTGCGCTTTACGTTAAATGTGGGGGATACAACTGTTTTCGAAAACAGGCAACACATCTTTTTAACAGTCCGAATTCCCTTGGCCAGAGTGCTTGAAAAATACGGTCACCACCTTTGTTAAGTTTCTGTTTTTTTTCGGCACCGAAAACATGTTTCTTATGTCCGTATACATAACCACCAGAAAACGACACTATCTCACTTGACTTTTGGACCTATCAGTGTAGCAGTGTTGCCATACTGCACGCCCGAATGGAACTAGTATTTAGATTTTCGATATTTATTTCTTACACTGAAACACTGTAAGATATGCACTGTCTGTAGTACGAGACGTATATATAAAATATTACTATGTTCATGTGGCGTGCCACTGAAATCGTGTCCGCGTGTCACCTAGTGACACGCGTGGCATAGGTTCGCCATCCCTGGTATAAAGGCACTTGGCCTGTGGAAAGACCTAATGAAGACTCTTAGGCGACCTGCGTATCTGTGACGATAGAGCCGTACCTAGAACGAAATCTCATACTGAATAAGGAACGCACCTAGTCCCCGACTGGGAGGAAATAACCAATGAAGGTTAAAATCCAACTGGGAATCGAACCTGGCACCCCTTGGGCCAAAGAACAGCATGTTAATCAGTTATCCATAGAGCCAAACAGTTCTATGATTAAATTATTTCTTTACTCTGCAAGTAGGATTTTATTTTTCTTCTCTATCATGGATTCTGTTCAGATTACCTAAAACTTTTGGATCAGCGTGGTTTGGATTACTGGGATTGGACAGTATCTGATGAAGTTGAAAACAGTATTCATGAAAATAAATGAAAAGAAAAAACTTTACTGATTGAATCATTTAAAACACATATATCAGAGAACTGGGATTGATGAAAAAGTCCATCTAATTGACAACGGCAATTTATGAATATGCAGGGACTGCTCCCATCCTTTGTGTTCTCCTCTTTATCATTATCTCTTCTTTCCACTGGTCCTTCCTACCACATTGACCTGTCCTTGTATTTATCCCATCATGTGATTTTTTTCATGTTCCTATCTTTATATGGCGCTCAGTTTTGTATACGATGTTTACATTTTAGATAAGTGCAAGTGGTCAAAATGGAAACAGATAACAAGGAAGTAATATAATATCTAGAAAAAAGAGGTCTGTGTGCCTTTAGTTGGAGGGGGGGGAGGAGGAGGTTGGGCATCAAACATACCCAGGGGTGTAGAGTGTGCCTAAATATGGGCCTGTCTACTCATTTTCCCATTGATGAAGTAGGTAGAACAGATAATAATAATAATAATAATAATAATAATAATAATAATAATAATAATAATAATAATAATAATAAGTTCGCAAGCATGTATCCAAGATTTTAAGACAAAATAAACGGAAATACGTCAATGTCCAACTGAAGTCAATTGAAGACAACTTCAAAAATTACAATACACACGATTTCTACAAGACCTTTGCGAACCAAATTAAAGGATATTCCCCACAGAACCTTTGCTTTCGGAAGCATGATGGTAAACTAGCCTTGACAAATAAGGAAAACTGCCAAGAATTAGCTACATATTTTTCACAGCTTTTAAATTGTCCAGAACCCAAAAAGAGATTCACGAAAGTACAGCCAGAAATCATACCGGAAAATTCGTCACCACCAACTCAAGAAGAAATTTATTCACATATCAAGAAACTTAAAGACAACAAAGCATCAGGGGAAGACGGAATTGTAGCTGAACTTCTGAAAAATTTAGGCCCAAATTCACTCAGAGAAATTACACAAATAATCCAAAACATTTGGCAAACCGAAAAGCTCCCGGATGACTGGAAGATTGCTCTAATCCATCCACTACATAAAAAAGGCAGCAAGTTAGACGTAAACAATTACAGAGGAATCTCACTTGTATCAGTCACATACAAAATACTATCAGCCTGTCTCTTGCATAGAACACAACAACAATTAGAACCCAAATTATCAGAATTTCAAGCAGGATTCAGACCAAACAGGTCATGCCCAGAACAAATTTTCAACCTCAAAACCATACTTAAACTACGAGCCCTCAGACAAAAGCCTACAGTATGCACATTTGTAGATTTCAAAAAGGCATATGATTCGATAGACAGACCCTCACTATTCCAAATTCTAGAAGAGAGAGGACTAGATCCCAAAACCCTAGAACTCATAAGACAAACACTAACGGGCACAAAATCTAAAGTGAAATTTATGGGAGAAATTTCAGAACCCTTCGACATTCAAACAGGTGTGAGACAAGGTGATGGACTCTCTCCTATTCTGTTCAACGTCGTCCTAGACAAGGTTATGGAAGAATGGGAGAAGGAACTCAAGAAACGTGAATCTTGGAAACCGATCCGATTGGGCTTTCCCAAAAACAACCTCTACGTACCATACCTTGCATTTGCGGATGATCTGGCGATTTTAACAGAGGATGAGGAAACTGCCATCAAGCAGCTTGAGATACTTAAGGAATCTGCAGAAAAAGTGGGACTACAGATTTCATTTGAGAAAACTAAATTCTTCTGTTCAAAGACAGATATCACGAGCCTGAGAACAAAATATGGTAAAATCGACCGGGTCTCGTACTTTAAATACCTCGGAGAATTCATCGAACCGACAGGCCTTGAGAAGATCTCGCAGCAAAACCGTCTCCAAAAAGTCAAGAAGGCATTAGGGTTAGTTCAAGACATCTACAATAAAAAATGCATGTCAAGACAGACAAAAATTCGGCATTACAACACAGTCATAAAACCAACAGTCCTTTACGCAAGTGAAACATTGTCACTTAACAGTAAACAAGATTTAGAAGAAATAAAAAAGCAAGAGAGGAAGATCATCAGGAAAATCCTAGGAGCAAGATATACCCAAGATGGTTACAGGCTACAATCAATCAAAACAACAGAAACAGTTTCAAACATTGAAATTGACATAAAGAAAAGACGAATGAAATTCTTTGGACACCTCACAAGATTACCAGAAAATCGACTGTCAAAAAGAATATTAAATTATGTTAGCTCACTTAAGAATTCAACACCTTGGCTGGACGAACTTCGAAAGGACCTCAAAAACGCAAACATATGTGCAACAGACATTTTAGAAAGAGACACCTTCAGACACAAAGTCAACAAGTGGGAAGTTACATCAGAGCAACCAAAGCAAAAACAGTGCAGACCGAAATGGTCGGAAGAACGTAAACAAGCCTTCTCAGAGAGAATGAAAGCCTATTGGAAGAACAAGAAGAACCCAAAGAAAGCTTGATTGAGTTGTTTGCTTAACGTCTTCCATTATTGGGAGAATACGCTAATAATAATAAAAATAATAATAATAATAATAATAATAATAATAATAATAATAATAATAATAATAATAATAATAATAATAATAATAATAATAATAATACTTACTGAATATCGAGCGAGGTAATATGGACACCAGTTCATTTCTTGACCAAATATTTTCAGATCTTCCAAATTATAAATTCCTGGAGCTAACGGAGCTTCTCTTCCATCCATATCAAATTTCTCATAGAAAGTACAAATTGGAACACTTTCATCATATTTATGCCTCTCACGGATATATGAAGCTGTCAAACTGTGGCATCTTCCGTCAACCACTTTGCCTTCACGTTCTTTGCTCACCTAAAAAAAAAACAAGTTAATTTGAAATTGATCTAAAAGAAAATACATGCACTGGTAAAAAAAAAAAGCAGGTCCACAAAAAAGATTTTTTAAATGTACATTACCCTGTAGTTACATGATTTGCTGCACTGTGGACGAGGGATTTACACTAGCGGATGGTAATGCTGGTGCCTATCGAGTCAGACTGATCAATCAGTTCCACGAGATGCATGGTATACACTGAATGGGGTGTCCAGCATTTCTTCAGATATGAACTGTGTTAAAGATGCACAGTGTAAACTGAAGAGAGCAACTGCCCACCGTCCTAATCCTCCTGCTAACAATCAGCAACTGGCTGAAACTGCTATCCAAGAGTGGGACAATCTGCCCCTTTCTTTGTTGTGTTCAAACATGCTTCAGGGCCTTAGGTGGCTATACACAGTAGGGACAGTTTAGGGTTCAAAATCCCATTATTACCAACTTTGTGCTTTCGTTGCATTTCTGTTGCTTTTCTATAGCTGAGAGCATGTTATGTATTCTTTATTTCTTTGTAATGTACGTAGGCAAGCCAATAAGTATCTGCAATTCTGCTCCAATTGTCTTTAGGTACACTCTATGGTGTTGTGTGCTCACCAGCTGCTAGATGGCACCATTGTCTACATCTGCGATAGGTTTCAGCATTATCAGGTCAGTACAGCTTACGCTGTTGCGATGTAAAGAGGGCTGGGCCATTCTATGTTTGCACCAAGAAAGAACAGCATTCCGTAATAAGTTTTTTTGGTCTGAGGGTGTACCAAGAGCGGAAATTCATAGAAGACTTTCAGCACAATACAGGGACAATGTTTTGCCATGTTGAAGTGTTTACCAGTGGAGTGAACAGTTCAAAAGGGGTCGCAAGAGCATGAAGGATGAGGAAAGATCTGGGCGTCTATCTGCAGCCATAACTGATGCCAATATTGAACAATTGCGTGATATGATCCTGAATAATAGATCAGTGACTGTTGATGACGTGGCAAACCATATGCACATCAACAATGGTTCTGCTGTTCTTCCTTGGTGCAAACAGAGAGCAGCGCAGCCATCTTTGGGTTGCAACAGCGCAAGCTGTACTGATCTGATAACACTCAAACCTACCACAGACGTAGATAACAGTGCCATCTAGCAGCTGTTGAGCACATAATGCCAGAGAGCCAACCTAAAGACAATTAGAGTAAAATTGCAGATACTTACTGACTTACCCTCGTATAATGTATGTACATGCACATAGCAAAATAAAAAGTACACTATATGAGAATATGCAAAACATATTTCTTGAGCACATAAATAATTCTGTAACAAACTAGCTTCAAGCAAAAATACAGAAGTATATAATGCAACAAAGTTATATATTTCCCATTTTATATTAACTGTTGTAACTATTTTACATAAGAGATTTATTACAGATCTTTGTAATTTGGCACTAAGCTGTTTTTAAAATTCTAAATAGATGAATAAACAAAAAAGCTAGATATAGGGCTTACCTCGGGGTGAATGCACAGGTTCTTTCGAGAACTCAGAATAAGACCAAGAATTTTGAGTTTCTCATCTCTCTCCTTTTCGATGAATGCTACGAGTCTTCTAAGTTCCTCAATAACTTTCTCGATCTCGGGTACAGTTCGGGAACAATAAATTAACTTAGTAACATCCAAGGGATGGGCAATCATATATGCCACAATCAAGGACAGCAAGGACACTGTCTTGCCAGTTCCTGATGGCATCTCCAACAGGCAATGACCCTGTATTGAAATAAAAAATTATAAGTTTGTGCATAGGGAATGTGTAAGTTGCTGGTAAAATTAGATTAAAGCAATTATGGACCTGAAAATGAAACAAAGACATGAAAAATGATTGGCCATCATTACAATAAACCTTTAACGAATGGTAGTTAGGCAGACATATTAGGAACTTGGTCATTAGTCATACATAAGAACTGTCTGCTGGCTCATCATAGAAGTCCCACAACCGGTCTGTGATCATAGCATGAGCCTGAAGTGAGAAACACATTCAGGATTTATTGTCTAGTGCCAGGAGTATCCTCTTGCTTAACAACTTGTTGGTAAATACAAGAATCTAGACATCATTCCTTTCTAAATCAGCACAGTTCCCAATACAACTATCTCATATTGTTATTAAATTTTTAGTAGGGCATAACGAAATGCAAAACAAATAGAGACTAATCTCACACTCCATCTACTGATGGAAAGACAGCATAAGAAAAGGAAGACTATTCGCACAGCCTTCCCTGATTTGGAAAAAGCATTTGACAGGATACCACATGATCTCATTTGACTGGCAATGATACAACTCATGTACCTGAAGCCCTTGCCAACTGCCCAGTATGTTGTGCAGCTGGAATGACTGGTGCCTTTCAAATCAATGTTTATGTCCTTCGAGGACCAGCTCTGTCCCCATTGCTCTTCATACTCTGCATGAATAGCATCACAAATTACATCTGTGAATGTGGACATTATTATATAAGCCCAATGATGATGTTATGCTACCAAACAGAAGATGCAGAGGCCTTGTATAGCAGATGGAAGTGCAGGAAATGCAGTTCAAAAAAGTTGAGATGAAATTAAATTTGAACAAGACAGAGTACTTGGAATGTGACGACCTAACAGAAGGCATAGCTGCTGTATGCACGGTTAAACCTATAAAATCACCCCGTTCAAATATCTGGGTTCATGTATCACCTCAGACTGCACTACCATTGCTGATGTCAAGGCACCAGTCAGTGCCATATGGATTAAATGACCCCAGTTTACTGGAGTGCTGTGCAATAAAAAAATTCCATTGCATTACTCAACCCTCTGGATGCTATAGACCATTTGAAGAGGAGAAAATGAAGCAAGAATGCTCAATGGAAGTAAGTGAGAAAATGCAAGGAGGACGACAACGACGATGATAAAGCAACCCTTGACCATGCAACTTTGAGCTTAGGACCAAATACACTATGCAGCCTGCCAGTACAGTCATGTTCACATATGCATTGTAAAAACAGTCTCACAGAATAGCTGAAATCTGCTCTTATCAGTCAGCTGAAAAAATTGAATGCCAAAACATGCAGTGGTCAGTTTAATAAGTCATGCTCTAAAAGTATTTCAGAGACTGCTGCATTCTTGGTTATGAAAAAATAAATAACTTCAGTGAAACTCAGTTCAGATTTAGAAATTGTCTTGATACAACTTCCCTATCAAATGCCTCGACAACAGCTTGCTTTAATGACCATGGAAATTGTTAAACAGGCTATCCTCGATGAGGTATTGAAATTACATGTCATAATTCTCATCACTGTTGGGTATTGAAGAAGACTTTATCATCAAGTTTATACAAGGAGTATTTTATTATACCACCTATTCAATACAATACAATTCAATCCACTGTTGGATGGTTAAATAAACATGTAGTTTCTATGTTTATTTAACCACACAACAGTGGATTGACATGCTTATTTAACCATCCAACAGTGGATTGTATTGAATGGGTGGTATAATAAAATACTCCTTGTATAAACTTGATGATAAGGTACTGAAACTCACAGTGCTTGACAGAAAAGCATCAGCATAACTGAAAAGCTGCACTGGAAGCAAAGATATTGGCGGAGTTACTGGGGAGATCAAAATGCCAGAGGCGAAGATATCTCTCAAGCCCTATCTTCTTCGGGCAGAGAAAATACTGTAATACTGTAACCATTCATGAACAGAGACAAAGAGAAATTTCGGCAAGACCTGGAAGATACAGTTAATGAGGAAAATGTTATTATTATTGGAGATCTAAATGCGCAAGTTGGGGTAGACAGACTTGGGTACGAGAACATCATTGGTCCACATGGATTTGGACAAAGGAACCGAGAAGGAGAACAACTATTAGATCTGTGCAGAAGAAATGATCTTATAATCAAAAATACATTCTTCAAAAAAAGAGACAGTCACAGAATAACAAGGTACAGTTGGGATGGCCAGTATAGAACATTGATTGACTACGTAATCACAAATAAAGATGGTGGCAGGTACATCACTGATGTAAAGGTCATCCCTAGTGAAAGCATGGACAGTGACCACAGATTGTTGGTAGTAGACTTCAAACATAAGACAAATGAAACGCAGAAACTTATTATGAAAAAACCAAGGATTAAAACTTGGAAGTTGCAAGAAGTCCAAATAAAGGAAGAATACAAACTAAGGATTCAACAGAGTTTGCGGAAGTGTGAAGTAACCAGCGTTAATGAAGAATGGAAGGCCTTCAAAGACACCTTTGTGGGAGAAGCCAAAAACCTATGTGGAGTTACAAGTTCTATCAAAAGAAAAAAAGGAGACACCATGGTGGAATGATAGAGTGGAAACAGCGGTGAAAGAAAGAAACCAAATAAAGAAGGCACTGGACAAGGAGAAACAAAAACAGGGACAAGAACGAAATGAACAAGAAATACAAAGACTTCAAGGAGTATATAGGAACAAGAAACTTGCTGTAAAGAGCATTGTAAGGGAAGAAAAAGAGAAGAAATGGAATGAGTTTGCAGACAAACTGGAAGAGGACAGTAGAGGAAATATGAAATTGCTATACAGAGTAGTGAAAAACAAGCGAAGGGATCAAGAGACCATAAAAGCAATAGAATGTGATGATGGAACTCTGGCACAAGAAGAGGGAGAAATTAAACAAGAACTCAAGATCTATTTCGAAAAGCTGCTGAATGGAGATACAGAAAACATAACAACGGATAGAGGAGAGCCAAGTCGAGGAACCACAACTGAACCACCAATTACATGGCTTGAGGTTGAAAATGCGCTCAAGAGCATGAAGAAAGGAAAGGCAGTGGGCGTAGATGAACTAAGTGCAGATATGCTGAAAGCAGCGGGAGTTCCAGGAATCCAATGGCTCTATAGACTGCTCAACAAGATATGGGAGGAAAATACTATTCCTGAGGACTGGAAGATGGGCATCATTGTACCTCTGTTCAAGAAAGGAAGCCGACAAAAATGTACTAATTACCGTGGTATCACACTACTGTCTCATGTCCTGAAAATATTGGAAAAAATAATAGAGACCAGAATCAGAGATATTGTTGAACCAATTTTGGAAGAAGAGCAGTATGATTTCAGACCCGGAAGGTCAACTACAGACCTTATATTTGTAATTAGGATGCTAATGGAAAAATACTGGGAGAAGAACAAGCCTTTATTCCTAATATTTTTGGACATTGAGAAAGCATATGATAGTGTACCAAGGGAAAGAATTTGGCAATGCATGAAAGAACTTCAAGTGTAAGATCGCCTCATAGACAAAGTGAAAATGTTGTATAGTGGGAACAGAAGCTGTATTCAAGTAGGATGTGGTTTGTCGGACTGGTTTGAAACAAAGAGAGGAATGCAGCAGGGCAGCTCATTGTCACCACTTCTATATATTTTCGTAATGGATGTAGTAATGAAATCTATTAAAAGGAAAGAACATGGAGATATCAAAGCCTTCACATTTGCAGATGATGTTGCGATCTGGAGTGACTCAGAAGATGAATTGGGAGAGAGAATACAAAGCTGGAATGAGGAGTTTAAGAAATATGGTTTAAACATCAGCAAGACCAAGACGGTGGTGATGAAAGTGTATGGGGAAGGAGCAGAACCAATAGTCATGTTAAATGAAGCTCAACTGGACAGTGTTCCAGTTTTCAAATACTTGGGTAGCGTTATATCAAATGACAACCTAGCAAAACATGAGGTGAACAATCGAATCAATAAGGCAACACAATTCTACCACCAGGTAAGACACCTGCTGTGGGATGAGCAAATACCCATGAAAACAAAAATGACATTGTACAAGTCCTATTATACACCAATTCTTACATACAGTCTCGAAACCACAACACTGACCAATAGAGATAATTCCAAACTTCAGGCAGCTGAAATGAAATTCCTACGCACTATGATCCAGAAAACCAGGAAAGACAAGATTAGGAATGAGAAAATTAGAGAAGAAGTAGGAATAGACAATTCTCTCCTAAATGAGATTCAGATATCAAGACTGAAGTGGTTTGGTCACATGAAGAGGATGCCAGTAAACAGAACTGCAAGGAAGGAATTTGACAGAAAGGTAGAAGGAAGACGACCCGTGGGAAGGCCACGAAGGAAATGGATAGATTTAGTTAAGAGCGACGTAATGCTGAGAGGTCATGATTGGGACAAGTTGGTGGAGGAAGAATGGTACAAGGACAGGATGAGATGGAGGAGGCTCATATACCACACCCGGGAAACTGGAAATGGTTTAGGATGATGATGATGATGATGATGATGATGATTCATGAACAGAAAGACAGAATGATACTGTGACAGGCCTACGCTCTAATTAATCAAAGTGAGCAGATTATCTGTGAAATGTGTTAATGCAGTGGAGTTTAAGGGCATATGTTCACTGCACACGTCACTTTTACTGACCAATAAAACACTATTTATTTTTAATTCTATAAAGGTCAAATTAAACTTTCATTTGAGTTTTGTTGTGTGCATATTTTGATGATGATTCACTCACAGTATTTGTAAGTAGTGAGATGAAGCATTATCTCATCTTACTTGTTAAAATATGACCACAGCAATGAGAGAACCAGAGATTTATTCTTACCTTTGCATCCAGAGTCCTCTTAAGTTCCAACATATATGCATACTGCTCTGGGTATATGTAATCATATGGGAAATACACCAGTAGTCCATCCACTGTGATCCTACGGAACACAAAAAAATTATAAAGACGACTTAGTAGGTCAATTTTGTGTTTCACATCTAAAATTATGACCACAATCAAGTAATTCTAAATGTAAACCATTTATTTAGAAATAAAAAAGAACCCAAATTCCACTCTACTATATAACTGAGACAAAAAGTCTCCTAATTTCTGGATCATCTTGCACAGAAATAATCCATTTCTAAATTCAATTTTTAGAGAAACTTGTGGATTTCATTCCTTCAATTTTTTAATGAAACACTACGAATCTCAAGTCAGGTTTGCAATTGAAGTGTGTGTAACAACATCAGAAGTGTGAACAGGATGGCAATATACATAAGACTATCGTTTGTGAACTCCTGGTGCATAAAAGATTAGCCACGGTTTTATAAACTCATGTGTGAAACTCTAAATACAACACTGACTATTTTGTATTTGACATGATGTAAAATCAACCTCTGCCTCGCATAGCTTTGCAGGGGAGGGGGGTCATGTCATTTACACTCACCAGTCTTGGCAGTATTATATGGGTATTGTACATGAGTATCATCCAAAGTCTCAACAACAGAAAGATGAGATGATGTTTCTTTCTTATACCTGGGGAGAACGTGATGCCATGAGAGGAAGTTCGTAAGTTTGTAGTGCACTTTATCGACATTTAACGCTGAATCTATTTTGTAATGAATACATGGCACAGAATGAAAATTACATCATGCCAGTAATGCTTAGCAAAGTAATATGTCCTACTACTTCTGTAATATATGTGGTTTAGTTATAAGATTAATATTTCTCAAGTAATAATGTTATTAGAAGAGTTATGTATATATAAAACAGAGTCCTGTAAATATGTAAACGACATGATGAATGAATAAATACTACTACTACTACTCCTACTACTACCTAACATTACCTGTGAGGGGACAAAGTTATTTGCCATAGATCGCGTATTTAGAAATGTCGGAAAGAAGCTGTGGAAAACTGAAAGTGTCCTATCGCCTATTGAGTATAACAATACACTGACTGACAGAGCAAATGCAACACCAAGAAGGGGTGGTCAGAACTTTATGCCAATTGCAGGGTAGACTGACGTCACTGAGGTATGCTCATGATGTGAAATGCGCCGCTGTGCTGCGCACGTAGCGAACGATAAATGGGACACGGCGTTGGCGAATGGCCCACTTCGTACCGTGATTTCTCAGCCGACAGTCATTGTAGAACGTGTTGTCGTGTGCCACAGGACACGTGTAGAGCTAAGAATGCCAGGCCGCCGTCAACGGAGGCATTTTCAGCAGACAGACGACTTTACGAGGGGTATGGTGATCGGGCTGAGAAGGGCAGGTTGGTCGCTTCGTCAAATCGCAGCCGATACCCATAGGGATGTGTCCACGGTGCAGCGCCTGTGGCGAAGATGGTTGGCGCAGGGACATGTGGCACGTGCGAGGGGTCCAGGCGCAGCCCGAGTGACGTCAGCACGCGA
Source organism: Anabrus simplex (assembly GCF_040414725.1). NCBI lineage: Eukaryota > Metazoa > Arthropoda > Insecta > Orthoptera > Tettigoniidae > Anabrus > Anabrus simplex. The sequence continues at coordinate 33,210,454 of NC_090271.1, forward strand.
GGATCGGCGCATCCGCCGCCAAGCGGTGGCAGCCCCGCACGCCACGTCAACCGCCATTCTTCAGCATGTGCAAGACACCCTGGCTGTTCCAATATCGACCAGAACAATTTCCCGTCGATTGGTTGAAGGAGGCCTGCACTCCCGGCGTCCGCTCAGAAGACTACCATTGACTCCACAGCATAGACGTGCACGCCTGGCATGGTGCCGGGCTAGAGCGACTTGGATGAGGGAATGGCGGAACATCGTGTCCTCCGATGAGTCACGCTTCTGTTCTGTCAGTGATAGTCACCGCAGACGAGTGTGGCGTCGGCGTGGAGAAAGGTCAAATCCGGCAGTAACTGTGGATCGCCCTACCGCTAGACAACGCGGCATCATGGTTTGGGGCACTATTGCGTATGATTCCACGTCATCTCTAGTGCGTATTCAAGGCACGTTAAATGCCCACCGCTACGTGCAGCATGTGCTGCGGCCGGTGGCACTCCCGTACCTTCAGGGGCTGCCCAATGCTCTGTTTCAGCAGGATAATGCCCGCCCACACACTGCTCGCATCTCCCAACAGGCTCTACGAGGTGTACAGATGCTTCCGTGGCCAGCGTACTCTCCGGATCTCTCACCAATCGAACACGTGTGGGATCTCATTGGACGCCGTTTGCAAACTCTGCCCCAGCCTCGTACGGATGACCAACTGTGGCAAATGGTTGATAGAGAATGGAGAACCATCCCTCAGGACACCATCCGCACTCTTATTGACTCTGTACCTCGACGTGTTTCTGCGTGCATCGCCGCTCGCGGTGGTCCTACATCCTACTGAGTCGATGCCGTGCGCATTGTGTAACCTGCATATCGGTTTCAAATAAACATCAATTATTCGTCCGTGCCGTCTCTGTTTTTTCCCCAACTTTCATCCCTTTCGAACCACTCCTTCTTGGTGTTGCATTTGCTCTGTCAGTCAGTGTATTTTTGGAGTAGTAGGCACTGTACATGTTCTTGGAAGGGACTGGCATCTCTACATGTGGAAAATCCCAGCTAGGGAACATACTAAATCAAAACTGGATTTACTGAGCCCACATATTTTTAGGTAAGTGGTGTATTTTGAAAATTTAAAACTTAGAATTATACACATAGCAATATTTCTAGATCTACAAAAAAGTTTGTAAACTCAGTGAACATCACAATAAAGAAATCTACAAAAAAAACACTTCAAACATATAATACAAATCCTAAAAAGTAAACATTAAAAAAAGTACCCGAGCAGAGCCAGGGAGCTAGTGTTGGTTAAAATCCCGGTGGCAAATAGTTATTCATTAATGACAATGAGACTGAACACTATACCGATGGAAGCTGAACTTTGACTTAAACAGTATCTAGAGTGTCACAGTTCATCTCAGTGATGGTGAAAACTGTGGATCCAACGCTAATATTGGTTGTTTTTGATTACTTTTTACATGTCATCCCCTCCCCTAGGGGTGCTAGGGATGTCCTACCCCCACAGTATTTTTTCCAGATAGTAAGTTGTATGTGTACCAAGTTTGCTTGAGAGCTATGCAGGAACATACACACATACATTCATAATCTCGGTCATTTTGGACATTTTCTTTTTCACCCCTTCTCACCCCCATGCCAATGGGGCTGAACGTGGACTTAACCAACATCTGAAGTGTCACTATTCACTTCAGCAACACCCAAAAACTATGGATTCTATATTAATATAGGTCATTTTTTATTATATATGGAGAGGTACTTGTAGGGTTTTTCAATGTTTCTTCATCTCTAGAAAACATTTACGATATATACTGTGATACAAAAGTGCTTCAATTTGGGGCTTCCTGTTATATCAGTAATGTTGGTTATGAATGTCTTACACCCACAGTATTATTTTTCCAGACAGTAAGTCATATGTGTACCAATTTGGTTGACAGCTATGATGGAACATACATCCATAAGCTTGCTACTGTAGAATCCTTGAGATGACATTGCCATGGTTTCTCTATCTAATTCCTAGAGCATGGGTAGTGTGGTGCCAATATCTCCATAACTTTTGGTTTTAGGGCTTTAAATAATTGTTTCTGGGCTCACAGGGCTTTACCGACTTTTGTTCTTCACGTTGCGAGTCTTAAAATAAGCTTTGTCTCATCCTTGCTGGCCCCGTGGTGTATGGGTAGCATGCCTGCCTCTCGCCCGGAGGCCCCGGGTTCGATTCCTGGCCAGGTCAGGGATTTTTCTCTCGACCTGAGGGGTGGTTCGAGGTCCACTCAGTCTATGTGATTAGAATTGAGGAGCTATCTGACGGTGAGATGGTGGCCCCGGTCTCGAAAGCCCAGAATAACAGCCGAGAGGATGTGTCGTGATGACCACATGACCCCTCCTAATCTGCAGCGTTAAGTGCTGTGGGGGGGGGGGGGGGGGAGTTTTGTCTCGTCCTTGTACGACAAATTTGATATTTTGCCTATACTAGCCTGTGTTAATGTTCCAAAGGGCCTAAACCTAGGGAATTGATAGGGCTTTTAAAATTTCTTGTAGACAGGGAGACCCACAGGGTCCTAAAAGGTAAGTATACAAATTTAGTTTAGATTGATGGAACGGTATGGATTTGTATAAGAAACAGACAGACGGACATTCTACTATATATATATACATAGACAGATAGAGCTGTGCTAATCGACTATCGCCACCTTGGAATTAATTTTAATTCATACACGTAACTTTCATTTCAATTTAGAGGAATTTTGAATGTAATGTGCGCTGTTCAACTGCTGGGCAGCAAAACAGTGGCTATTTCTGTCAATATTACAGATGATATAACATGAAGCTCTAAACTGAAGCACTTTTGTATTATATATCCCAAATGTTTTTCTAGTGAGGGACCATTGATGAAAAATGCATTTTAGACGTTTGTGTTGCTCTGTTGGAGCACGTCAATGATTTAATTAATAACTGAAACTGGTTTGTTTTGAGTACAATGTTGGCCAAATAGAAACTGAAAATTAGCACATTAGTATGACACGGAGGATTGACTCGCTTCGCGAACTACCGGAATGGAAGAAGTCAACAGCCTCAGCGTAAAAATTTCTCCGAAATCACCTCAAGCTAACAAAATATAGGGAGAGACGACATGGACAAGGAAACGTTGAAATTGATCCATAATCACTTCAGGCTAGCAAATATAGGGAGAACTACAGAAGAGACAGTAAAACTGCGCTGAATAGCTTGTCCTCGGCCAAGCAACTCGCTACAACACAGACTGAAGAAGCTGGAGTACAGCTGACCAGGAAGACATCTGACTGAGCATGCATGCTTACCCCCTTCCACCTCTGCTATCGTGCCACATGCCTCTGCGCTAAACACGGTCCAGGAGCCTAGTGTTTTAAATATATGGTCTTCAATGGAAAAGATGGAAAAGAAAGTCCACTAGGAAGCGCTTATAATAATATATAATTTCACACAATGCGCATGGAATAATTAATTTTCACAGAACTTTCTTAGAGAAGAACCGCATCGGTTACACCATAGTACGTGATATCTGTTACATGGCCGTCTGCATAGTTCACATAGACACTGTATATTCGGGACGTGGAACTTCCTCATCCTACACACTCTATGGTGAAACCCATGAACCACAAAGCGGGTCACTACATGTCGCAGCTTGTAGTTTGAGTCCATCCAGTCAGATGACATCACTGCGTCAGTCGCATAGAAATCGTCTCACGTTTTCTTCCGTTTCTCTTGCCAGCTTATGCAATAATTGTTGATAGGCCTCAGTAGATGACAGGTGCAACTGCATGCGGAGTTCTTCAATGTAGTATTCCTGCCGAGCCAGGACATACACCAGGTAGGAAGGGGTGAATTTTGAGAGATTCATAGCCTTTTTCAAATACCTTGCTTTGACACTTTCTTATAGTTTCAAGTCTTCCTTCTTCAGGTGGTCCCATATACATTCCAAAGCACATGTCAAGACTGATGTCACTTTCAGCTTGAATAAATAAACAGCCGTTTGCAGTGAAAGTTTACTAATATTCTTCACTTCACTCACTGAAGCCACTGCTACCTTCTCCTTCACATGTATAGTAAAGATATCACCATGGGTTTGGAATGTCAGACCCAGATACTTGAAGCTGTTCACTATTTGCAATCGATTCTGAAGTTAGAACCATGTCAACCACATACATATAGGTGGCGACGTCGTTCATGCTAACTACTTGTACTACACCCAGAACAGCTATGTTAAAAAGTACGGGACTTAGTGGGTCACGCTGCAATATACTGTTGGTTTGTTCTAATGCAGTGGATATTGATCTGTCGTCGTCGATCTGCACCACGCTGTTCGCAAGAATACTCTTTATAAGCATTGTGTAGTTTTGAGGTCCAATGAAAGACTCTAGTTTTTCTATTATAAGCTTTCTGCTCACCAGGTCGAAAGCCTTGCAGTAGTAAAAAAATATCGCATGTAATTTGCCACCTTTTAGTCTCAATGATCTCTCAATATCATTTTGTAGGCATCTTATGCCGTCGATTGTTGAATGACCTTTCCGGAAACCAAGTTGTTCTCAGGTATTCTCCTATCCACTTTGATAGTCTTTACATCAATAGTCTTGTCAGTATTTTAAATCCTGCACATTCCAAAGCAATGGCCCTATACGAATTCGGATCAACTGTTTCATCTTTTTTTCCTTGTATAACACTTTTAATAATGAACATTTCCACTTGTCTGGCACGTTGCACTGTAGTAGGCAGTTATTAAGCAAGTGTGTCCAGTCTTCTGTCAGTAGATTTATGCTCTCTGTTATGTGTTCGTTGAAAATCTGGTCAGGGCCGCATGCTTTTTCCTTTTTTAGCTGTTTTAATGCTGTTTCTACTTCCATTGCAGTAAACTGTTCTACATTTAAGTTATTCATCTGTAACACATCCTTGAAGTGTGCTTTTGTTCCCAATACCTCTTGAGCCCTGCTATTAGTTTTTCCATTCTTTCCTGTGAAAAAGGTTTGCGGGATTTAACAACGGTAGAGGAGACCACGAATTTACCCTTTTACAAAATTTAGGGCAGTCTGATACATCAGTATGAGGAATCCCAGCGGAAGCTAAGTCTCTTTTTACTCCGTTGAGCCACATGCAGCTTGTAGTTTTTGATGAGCGAGATGATCTTCTTCGTAGGCCTGCCGTTGTCCATTCTCAGGTGCACGTAAAACTTTAGCCGCTTATGTCCCATGCTAGTGTTAGCTGTTTCCAACCCTTGATACAGTTCGGGGTTCGCTTTCAGTCGATAGGTTCCATCCGGCAGCACTCTTGGCCCATTAATTTTCCAGAGGATACGTCTTGCAACTCTTTTCCAGGTCGTCCATGGTGCCGTTCCTGTTCATAGTATAATATGTAAATAAATAAAAATAAAAATAAACCAACTAAATTTTAGAGATGGTTAGTGAATGTAATCTGTTTTATCAGAGGAAGCTAGACATATTCCCAAGATAGTTAAGTAGAGTATACAAGAATAACAGGGATACTAAACCATATACTGAAGCTATCTATGTAAGTACCCAGATGTTATAAGGAATGATCTCTATAGAAAGGATACAGATCTCTTCACATGATATTGAGGGTATTTATGGGTTGTAGTAAGGATGTAAAAGAGAGGGCATATAAGTCACTGGTAAGACCCCAATTAGATTATGGTTCTAGTGAATGGAACCCACACCAAGACTACTTGATACAAGAACTGGAAAAGATCCAAGGGAAAGCAGCACTATTTGTTCTGGATAATTTCCGATAAAGGAGTGGTGAATTTCTATAGAACACTTTCCTGCCTTGTCAATACTTTACATATTCTATTATACTTAATTACCGTACATGTTTCGAGAGTTAACTACTCTCTTCTTTAGCGTTTGATCTGCGCTAAGGGCTGTCGCCCAGGTGGCAAATTCCGATCATTTTATTTTCTTTTTTCTTTTGGATGTAAATAAGGACATAAGTTCCAAGAGCAGAGCAGATTTTAAATTTTAGCATACAGTGACAAATTTAATAGGTTTTATTCATTTTATGTGTTGAAATTATACTACTTTAAATTTTGTAATAAATGACATAGTAAGTTAAAACACAAAGTAATACTTTAACAATTTCAAGATTTATATATAATAGTTCTGTTGATAACTATATTTGTACAAATGTATCATGTCCAAAGATTCAGTTTTGATGTTTTGGCACCGCTGAAGAAGAGAGTAGTTAGCTCTTGAAACATGTACGGTAATTAAGTATACTAAAGTATGTAAAGTACTGACAAGGCTGGAAAGTGTTCTACAGAAATTGAATATAAGTCATTACGGACAGGATTAACCAACATAGTTAAAATAATCAAAGGAGTGGTGTACGAAAATCTTGCAAACTTTGGGCTGGGAAAACTTTGGAGTAAGGAGACGAGTTGCTCGACTAAGTGATATGTACAATTTACGAACTTCACGTATAGATCCGTATTAATACAGTTAAAACTAAGAAACAATGTTAGGTTTTGGTCCACCCAATCAATACACATAACTTTACAAGCGAAAAACTATTTAATTAAAGAACATATTAAATACTGTATTTACCGGGCGAGTTGGCCGTGCGCGTAGAGGCGCGCGGCTGTGAAGCTTGCATCCGGGAGATAGTAGGTTCGAATCCCACTATCAGCAGCCCTGAAAATGGTTTTCCGTGGTTTCCCATTTTCACACCAGGCAAATGCTGGGGCTGTACCTTAATTAAGGCCACGGCCACTTCCTTCCCACTCCTAGGCCTTTCCTATCCCATCGTCGCCATAAGACCTATTTGTGTCGGTGCGACATAAAGCCCATAGCAAAAATAAAAAATAAAAAAAATACTGTATTTACGCGAATAATCCCCGCCACCGAATAAACCCTGCACCCTAAGTTAGGAAGGCTCATTTTGAAAAAATTAAATGCCAACATTGACGCAAATAAAACCCACACCCTATGTTCCTCGAATTTTTTAAAACACTATGCAGGGATTATTCGCGAAAATACGGTATATTTAGGGACATGTTTTGTCTCTGTTTGAGACTTCATCAGCCATAAAATCACATGGTAGATTTCAAAACTCATTGTTCAGAAATTGAAAAAAAAATAAAAAAAATGGAAGAACCCAATGCCTTTTTAAGGACAATTTGAGAAACGCAAAATATATAAATATACATATATATACATTATTTACACAAATTGACCCCGCTTCTTGCAAAAACCTAATTTGAAAAATGACATGCCTGCCATAATGTCTCATATGGAATACGATGTCCATTGTTGCTCTCCGTATTTGAAATGGATGTTCCTTTATGAACTGTTGAGAAAACAATGGAGAACAAATACACATATGTAATGAGGTAGTTTAACACTTCTTGCAAACAATCTTTCTGCAATGTTAAATATGAACGACCTTACTTGAAAATGTTGCAAGCATTGTTGGAATCTGGTAGTTTCAGTGTGTTGACTGGGGAGATCGAAATTCTTGCGTCGGAAATAGGATTGGTACTAAATCCACATCAGAACATTTAAAAACTTTAACTTGTAAGGAATTTTCTTTCAATATGAGCTATTCTGGTAGAAGATATCTGAAGTCTTGTGAGATCGCCTGTCGTATGGCAAAGACCAGCGCTACATGACCACTATATTCATGGCTTAAATCTTAAGAATATTCCCTTTTTAAAAAGAAAAGGTCTGGAAAGAAAGATATATAAAAATTAATGGGTTTAAAACCTTCGGATATCTAAGAAAAGAGATTCCACAACAAATGTATGACATAAAAGCTTACCATAAATGAAACTCCCTATAGCTGGTTTACAACTGAGCCTCGCTCTGACTTGCTTCTCGCCACACTACTGTGCGTCTTATGGTTATGATTTCTTTCGCCCAGTGGAACTTGGCTAGTGGTGGTGGTGGTGGGGGGGAAACAGTGCTATTAGTGGGGGAAGGGGAATAACTCGGCCTATAGTAGGAGTGGGAGGGCAGAAATTTTGAATTAGAGGAGGCGACTTCAAATTATTGATTTTTCGTGATGATAGAAGTGATGGTATCTGTTCATATAATGGATTTTTGTTCCCTTGTACATCATTTAAATTTTTGTTTGCCTTAATACTCTAGTCCTAACCTATATAAATATTTTCATAATTGCTCATCATGTTCCCTTTGCTCACTTTTTTAAAATGGTCAAGTCTTTATTTATGTCAGTATATTGGTGACCAGTATGGGCCTCCATGGCTCAGACAGCAGCGTGTCGGCCTCTCACCGCTGGATACCGTGGTTTAAATCCCGGTCACTCCATGTGAGATTTGTGCTGGACAAAGTGGAGGCGGGACAGGTTTTTCTCCGGGTACTCCGGTTTTCCCTGTCATCTGTCATTCCAGCAACACTCTCCACTATCATTTCATATCATCTATCAGTCATTAATAAATCACTCTGGGATACTAATAGCCTACATATGATTCATTCATTGCATCCCTGACCTGGTCAAAGACTGGAAAACAGGTTGTAGGTTTTTAATTAATTGGTGACCAGTATCCCCCATATGGACACTCATTGCAGAATACTTCTTATGTCTGTTAGCACTGATGTGTTTGAGATATCTAGTTTGAAAATTCCCACCTGTTTGTCCCACGTACGGGATGAAGCATTGATCGCACTTAAGTTTATAGATTCCTGAATCTAAGAAATCCTCTTTATTGTAATTAACACTATTATGGTTATAAAATATATGACCATTATTGTTCTTAGTCAAAAATGAGACTTGACAGTCATGTTTCTTAAATAATTTTGTGATTTGAAAAATTCCTGGGTTAGTAAAAGTAAAATTTGCATATTTTGAACTCTTGGGATTCTCTTTGTTCTTTCTTTTTTTTTTTTTTTTTGCTAGTTGCTTTACGTCGCACCGACACAGATAGGTCTTATGGTGACAATGGGACAAGGAAGAGCTGGGAGTTTGAAGGAAGCGGCTGTGGCCTTAATTAAGGTACAGCCCCAGCATTTGTCTGGTGTGAAAATGGGAAACCACGGAAAACCATTTTCAGGGCTGTCGACAGTGGGGTTCGAACCTACCATCTCCCGAATACTGGAAACTGGCCAGACTTAAGCGACTGCAGCTATCGAGCTTGGTGTTCTTTCTTTCTACTTTACTTATAATTTTATTGATGGTATTAACACTGAACCCATTCATAATAGCTATCTTCTGTATGTATCAAAATTCTATTTCTCTTGAAGGCTCGATAAAACATACTGAAATAGGCAGCCCTCTTATGACTCCCAGGATGTAAAGAATCATTTTTAATGGTTACTTGAGTAACCAAATCCTTTCTGTATACTTTATAAGAGAACTTGCCAGGTTCACTCTTAACGGTTACATCCCAGAAATTCAAAGCATTGTCCTTCTTGTTTTCAAATGTGGATTTTATTCTTTCATCTAATGAATTTAAAAACTGTAAGATATTGTTACTATTGTTATAACACTTATCTATTATTACAAAGGCATCGTCCACGAATCATCTTCAAAAATCCAAGCCTGGAATCTTCTTCTTCATCCATTCCCTTTTCCACATTCTTTCTGGGTAGGGTAGTGTACCAAAGCCCTCCACCTTACTCGATCTTTCCACCATTCCTCTTCTAGTACTTTATTGCTATCGACTCCTCTATTTGCAATACTCCACAAGCTCCTCCATCTCATTCTAGGACATCCCCTTTTTTGTATCCATGAATGTTCTCTTTGGTATTCTCTCTCCTGCCATTCTCTTCATGTGTCCAAACCATTTTAGCTTTACTATATCAATCTCTTCTTGAAGTTTACAAACTCCCATGCTTCTCCTTAATTCCTCATTTTGTATTCTATATCGTCTTGTCTTTCCCTGTATGCTCCTCAAGAACCTCGTTTCAGCTGCTTGTATCGTACTTTGGTTCCGCTTAGTTAATGTTCAGACTGCTGAAGCATAGGTCAGTATAGGTTTATAACAGGATGAGTATAAAACATTCTTGCACTTCATTGGCATCTTTAGCTGCCTCTGTGGATCAGCGGTAGAGTGTCGGCCTCCGGATCCCAAGATAGCGGGTTCAAACCCGGCAGAGGTAGTCGGATTTTTGAAGGGCGGAAAAAAGTCCATTCGACACTCCATGTCGTACGATGTCGGCATGTAAAAGATCTCTGGTGACACATTTGGTGTTTCTTCTTCTTCTTCTTTTATGACCACATAGGATCACTTTAGTCAGTCCGTCGTTCAGGTCTCTTTGAAGGGATTGTTCGGGCTTTGCGGTCCTCCCAGTACTTCTTCAGACGCTCCGATCTTCGTGCCCTTTCCTCAGTTGAAAATGTGCGTGTTGTTGGTTTGTTTTGTGTAAGGGTAAAGCGGAGGTTTGTATTCTTGAGTTTTGTATTCAATTTTATCTTATTTTTGGTGTCTTCTGTTGTAAGGCCTATTTCCTTCAGATCCTCTCTTACTTCTCTGATCCATTTACATCCTGTTGTGGTATTTTTTGAGACGAGATTGTGTTGTACTAGTTGTTTCAGAAGTCTCGAGTCCTGCATCCTCATGATATGTCCAAAGAATCCCAGTCTCCTCTTACGCATAGTATCTGTAATGGGTTCTAGCTCTTTGTACACGACTTTGTTAGGTATTAACCGCCACTGTCCATCTTTCTGATATTTTTTGTTGATACAGGTTCTTCCAATCCTCCTTTCAATTTTCTGAAGTCTGTCAGTCTTTGATTGTTTATTCAGGTAAAAGAGTGTTTCTGCTGCATATGTAGCTTCCGGTTTTATAACTGTGTTGTAGTGTTTTATTTTTGTATTTATTGATAGACATTTCTTTTTGTAGATATCCCATGTTAATTTTTGTGCTTTAGCTAATCTATTTGTTCTTACTTGGATTGAGATTTTTTCATTTAAGTTATGTGTTATTACTTCTCCAAGATATTTAAACTGAGTTACTATTTTGATTTTATTACCATTTATGGTGACTTCTTTTAGCTGTGTTGGTTTTTGGGGCATAATTTCTGTTTTTTCAAATGATATTTTGAGGCCAATTTTATTTGCAATGTTTTGAAGTTCTGGTGTTTTGTGTTTACCCAACAAAATTCATTAAATCTCAGCCATAGACGCCCAAGAGAGTTTTGGTTTACTCGGTCTGCCATCTAGTGGGGGCCTAGAGTAAAACGGAACGTCGAAATTGACAAGCAGACAGCCAGATGGTGTCAAATTGAAATGTATGCACACGGTAGCTGAGGCCATACGATTATATATATATATAAATTGGCATCTTTGATCCATACAATGTCTTTCACACACTAGTAGAAACTTGCAGACTGCTGTATTCTTAAATCAATTTCTCCATCCACATTCCATCTTGTGATATCACGCTGCCCAAATATTTAAAATTTGTCACTACTTCAAGAGGTTCATTTCCTATTTTGATCACTTCCCTGGATTTTCTGTTACCTCTTGTCATGATCAAAGTCTTACTTTTTGCAGTACTAAACTTCATTCCAAAATTTCTTATCTCCTCATTTCATAAATCAACTTGCGTCTGTACTTCCTCTTCATTATCTCCCCAAACTACAATGTCATCAGCAAAGAGCATAGACTTTATTTGCTCGTCCATTGCCTTCTCCTTGATATTATGTAGAATTCTATCCATGATGATAATGAGGATAAGGGAGACAATACACTTCCTTGTCTTAAGCCTGTCTCCACTCTGAACCATTCAGTTTGACCCACTTTGGTTCTAACACAGCTTTCGCAATTCTGATATAATGCTATTACCAACTGCAATGTTTCATTCCCAATTTGTGCCTCTGTCAATATTTTCCATACCAAATTCCTTGGGACACTATGATATGCCTTTTCGATATCTAGAAACGTTACTACCATGTCCTTTCCATATTCCCAATACCTTTCCATCATATGACGCAATGTAAATATTGGGTCAAATATGGACCTGCCTCTTCTGAATTCATATTGGTGTTCTGTCAAATTTCCCTCTACTCTGTCTCTTAATCGTCTATCCAAGATTCTTTCAAGGATCTTAGCTGTGTGAGGTATCAGTGTCACTCCTCTGTAATTTTCACATTGCTTCCTTCTCCTTTCTTGAAAATTGGTATAATGACCCCTTTCGTCTTTTCTCTCAATATCACTCTGAAGAGTCTATACAACCACTGTAGACCAACTACTCCTGCTGCTATTATCATTTCTATGGTGACCTTGACAATTCCAGCTGCCTTGCCTCGTTTCATTCTTTTAGTGGCCCACTCAATCTCTGCCATGGACACCTCGTTTTCCTTATCTTCCATCTGCACTAAATCTGGTTCTTCGATTTCTCCATGTACCAAGGTATTTTGCACGTTATAAAGCTGTTCAAAGTATTTTCCCCACCTCTGCAATATATCCTGCTTCCGTGTCATCACTTCCTCCTATTCATTTTTAATGAAGTTAGCACCTTCACCTGGGTTTTTCTTCTTTTTAACCCATTGGAATAAGATCTTTTTGTTTCCAGTTGTATCTTCTTGCAGAGATTCAGTGAATTTTTGTCAGCATTTCTTTTTCTCTTCTTGAACCACCTTGGAGGACTCCTCCTTGCAGTGCCTGTATTCTGCTTTGCATTCTGTTGTTCTGTTTCTCAGACATCTTTTCCAGGCTTGTTTCTTCCTTTTAACTATATCTTTTACCCTGTCATTCCACCAGGGCGTTTCTTGATCTTTCTTCCTTCCTGATACTCTTCCACAGGTCTTTTCTGCAGACTCGACCATGACTGTTTTAAAGTATGCCCATTCTTTTTCGACCCTTCTGATGTCTTTCTTAAGTATACTTGTTTTAATGTGTGTCTGTAACTCTTCATTTATTTCCTTCTCCTGTAATTTCCACACCCTTATCTTTCTCTGCCTAATCTCAGTCACCTTTTGTATCTTTCCCATCTTTAACTTAGCTATCACAACTCTATGATCTCCTTTGAAAGATTCACTTGGGAGGGCTGTTACGTCTACCAACATTTTCCTGTTACTTTTCTCGACCAAAATGTAATCTATCAGAGTTTTGATTTTGTTATCCCAACTATATCTTGTTGTTATCTTCTGACTGTTTTTCTTTCAAAACCATGTGTTACCAATGATCAGCTCATTTCTTCTACAAAAGTCTACCAAAATATCTCCACCCTTGTTTCTCTTCCCATATCCAAATGGACCTATAATCTCTTCATCTCCTTTTCTTTCCTGACCTACTTGGGCATATGTCTCCTATGATCACAACCTGTTTGTCCTGTATATGGTCTTCCAGATATTCAAGATATTCCTCTAGATCCGTATCTTTATTTCCTGTTTGTGGAGCATACCCCTGAATTATATCAGTAACACCAAGTTCAAGTCTCAATCTGACCTTAATCAACCTGTCATTTATGTTTTCCACCAATTCTAGGTATTCCTTTAGGTCTTTTCTAATTATGAGACCTACACCATTTTTGGCTTCTCTTCCTCCACTACAGTATAAGATGTATCCTTTCTTTAGTTTCCTCTCACCTTTTGCTTTCTATTTGGTCTCACCGATTCCCAGCAATGCTATATCTTTGTCAACCATAAAATCTACAATTTCTTCCACTTTCCCTGTTGGTGTCACTACACTGATGTCACTATCTTGATGTATTTGTTTGCTGGTCGCCCATTTCTCACATTTCTCCCAGCATCACAAGAATTGCACGCAGCTTGTGGGGAACGCCCTAGCATTTTCCGAGGCTTCAGTACACTTGTCATCATATAGGCTCTTATTACGATGGATTCGCCACTCCCAAAGCCATTTTAGAGCTACTGCCAGCCGAAACTTGTAGGCTGCTCCTAACATGGAAAATAGACGCCTTTTGTAGCCACTCCTCTGGAGTACAGATGCTACAGCTGATATGGGGTTTCAGTGGCATTTCCTCCACTGAGGGCCCATTTCCCTTCTATAAGGACTCCTCCGCCCTTAGCCGTTGCTCCTTATAGTGGGTCAGGCTATTTACCGCCGCCCAACACTGGAATATGTCTTATTATTTTGCGGTGTTCTGGATTGTCTAAATAAATACGAAGTGTGTTCAAAAAAAGACCGAACTGTGGCTAGAAAAACTTTATTATGTAGCTTACATCATTTCACAGACTGTCCCCTTCAAAATAGTCCCCTGCACTATCAACAGCGTGTTGCCAACGTTTCTTCCACTTTTGGAATGCTTCCTGGAATGCACTTTCTTTGATGGCACGAAGTTGCCTCGTCGCATTCTCCTTGATCTCTTCAATGTCTTGGAAACGATGTCCTTTCAAGGTGGTTTTCAATTTGGGGAATAAGAAAAAGTCTGCTGGAGCCAAGTCGGGAGAATAGGGCGGATGGTGCACATGGTGCAACATCCAGGATTTGTTTTCCCACAGTTCAGGCCTCTTCCTGCGCACAGCATCTCTCAAATGCGTTAAAACATTCTGGTACAGTTCTTTGTTCACTGTCTGGCCTCGGGGTACAAACACTTGATGGACAATGCCTTTCCAATCAAAAAACACAATCAGCATCACCTTGATGTTTGAACGACTCATTCGTGCTTTTTTTGGTCGAGGAGAACCTTTCCCCACCCACTGTGATGACTGCCTTTTGGTTTCGACATCGTAACCGTACACCCACGTCTCATCTCCAGTGTTTCCACAAACACGCGTTGTTCCTCAAGCTGTTTCATTATAGAATTCGACGAACATGTGACACACGCAATCACTTCAGAGGCTCTAACTCAACTGATAATGCAGGCAATGGAATGCGGAAAGCAGCGGTATGTTGTCAGAAGTTGCCGCTAGGCGCCGCCACAGTCACAACTCGCTCAATGTTGCGGTTTGCGCGCAATTTACAAAGTTCGGTCTTTTTTTGAACACACCTCGTATTGGCTAAATATACACGAGGCAGGAGCTCCCATTGGTAATCCCTGTTGACTATAAATAGTGTTGTTGTTGTTGCTCCCCCTTCCGCAACTAGCCCTGCTCCGCTGGGCGAAAGAATACACAACTATAACACGCGCAGTAGCGTGGTGCGAAGCAAGTCAGAGCGAGGCTCAGTTGTAAACCAGCTATAGGGAGTTTCATTTATGTTAAGCTTTTATGTCATACATTTGTGACGGAATCTCTTTTCTTAGATATTCGAAAGTTTTAAACCCATTAATTTTTATATCTCTTTCTTTCCAGACCTTTTCTTTTTTAAAAGGGAATATTCTTAAGATTTACGCCATGAATATAGTGGTCATGCATCGCTGGTCTTTGCCATACGACAGGCGATCTCAAAAGGCTTCAGATTTCTTCTACCAGAATAGCTCAATTTGAAAGAAAATTCCTTACAAGTTAAAGTTTTTAAATATTCTGATGTGGATTTAGTACCAATCCTTTTCCGAGGCCAGAATTTCGATCTCCCCAGTCAACATACTGAAACTACCAGATTCCAACAATGCTTGCAACATTTTCAAGTAAGGTAGATCATATTTAACATTACAGAAAGATTTGTCTGTCTATATTGGTCCCTCAATCCTGAGGATCGTGATCTCTGAAGATATTTCTTTGTACCCGTTTCCATCCTCCATGGTCTTCTGCTATACGGGTAGATTGTATGAACGATGTCTTTGTTGCGTGTTTTATGCCATCTGTCCAGCGTATAGGTGCTCGCCCACGCTCCCTCTTTCCAGGCACGTTTCCCAAGATTATGTGCTTTAAGAAGTGTATATTTGTTCTCCAATGTTTTCTCAACAGTTCATAAAGGAACTTGCATTTTAAATACGGACAGCAACAATGGACATTGTAGGCCTATTCCATACGAGACGTTATGGCAGGCATGTCATATTTCAAGTTATATTTAATTTTAAACATTGAAGACAACACAAGTTTTGCAAGAAGTGAGGTCAATTTGTGTAAATAATGTAGAAGGCTAGACCAAATGACTGTGACTTTAACAACGCCAAAAGTCTCCTTGTTGAGGCCGCCAAAGACGTTGCAGAAATCAAGAGAAGCAAAAAGCATGCCTGGTGGAATGGTACCTGCGAATCAGTCCTCCAAGAAAGACTCAATGCGTGGAAACAGTACTACTCTACGAAATCAGAAAATGATTGGGAAACCTACAAAACCCAATGTGCCCAAGCAGCTAGGGTGTTCAGAACTGAGAAACGTAAATACGAAAAATCTCTAATTGAAAAGATAGAACAGAACTTTAGGAAGAATGAAAGCAGAGAGTACTACAGAGCCTTCAAACGCAAACTCACTGGCTATAAACCACCATCTCTATGCTCTGAGCGAGAGAACGGCACACTGGCGACGTCAAATGAAGAAAATTGCAGCATTCTGGCAGATTACTTCAAGAATTTACTTAATTGCTCTAAACCGCAAAGCGCCATTGAGACCAAGGAACCCTTACTCAGGTACCCAGATTCCAGACCACCCTACAGAGATGAAATAAAGTGCTACATTGCCCGTCTCAAAAATAACAAAGCGCCGGAGGAATACTCAGTAGTAGCAGAACTATGGAAATATGCCCCAGAGGAATCACTTGATATCTTGCAAAAGCAAATAGAAGAAATTTGGAACAAGGAGACCCTACCCGAAGATTGGAAAATAGCTTTGATCCATCCATTACACAAAAAAGGCAGCATGAAGAACATCAACAACTACAGAGGAATATCTTTGCTAGCCGTGACTTACAAAATTCTATCACTTGCCATCCTGGAGCGTTTGGAAGCACAAGTCGAACATGAAATAGGTGAATACCAAGGAGGGTTCAGAAAAGGTCGCTCAACAGCTGAACAGATACAAAATCTCAAAACGATCATCAGATATTGTACACTAAGGTCCAAGCAGTACGTATCCGTCTTTGTGGACTTTAAGAAAGCGTACGACTCCATTGACCGGGAAGTCCTGCTAAACATCTTAAATGAATGTGGAGTTGATTTGAAAATGCTGGCATTAATTAGAGCCACCCTGACCGATACTAAATCCAAGGTGAAGTTCCACGGATGTCTTTAGCATTCCTTTGACATCAAAACAGGAGTCCGACAAGGTGATGGGCTATCCCCGATACTCTTCAACTGTGTTCTTGAAAAGATCATCAGAACCTGGCGGGTGAGATTACAGGAAACCAACTACAGTCCATTGAGAATAGGAACCAAATCCAAGGGGATCACAACAGACTGCTTAGCATTTGCCGATGATATTGCTGTTCTCTCAAACGACATAGAAACCGCTAGAGATCAAGTTGAAATTTTAAAGGAAATTGCCGAACAAACTGGTTTGCAGATATCGTTTGAGAAAACAGAAGTAATGACTAACATCAAAGAGGCTCCACCAAAACTCCATACAAAATACGGGGACGTCACCCGAGTAGACAAATTCAAATACCTGAGTGAGATCATCATGAAAAATGGACTGGACAAAGAAGCACTTCAGGAGCGAGTACGCAAACTGGAAATAGCCTACCAAACATCCCGCACAATCTACAACAAAAAATGTCTTTCCCAAAACACCAAGATTCGTCACTATGAAACAGTTCTGAAGCCAGTAGTTCTATATGCAGCCGAAACCCTGTCTCTAAATGCCAACACAGGATTCCTTGAAGAACTGGAGAAAAGAGAACGCAAAATTGTGAGAGGAATCTTGGGATCAAAGTACAGAAATGGAGTCCATCAAAAGAGATCCAACCAGGAAGTCTACAGCAAAATAGAGAAAATTACCGACACAATCAGAAAAAGACGGGCACGATTTTACGGTCATCTGAAAAGAATGGACGGAAGAAAGTTAACTAAAGAAATCTTTCACTTTTTTGATTCAAACCCCAAAACCACAATTCCCTGGTTTAGAAATACCAAAGAAGACCTGCAAATGCTACATATCTCAGCTGAAGACGCCCTTAACAGAGATCTCTTCCGCAAGAAAATATTGACGAACGGGCTAAACCAAGACGAGCAACCGAAGAGAAGACACGGTGCCCCTTTGGACAGAGGAGCGTAAGCAGGCCCACTCACAAAGAATGAGGGAAATTTGGGCTCTAAAAAAGGCCAAGTTCAGTGTCAAATGCAACAAGACTTAACGTGGTCCTTGATGGCCCCAGCGAATTATATATATATATATATATGGTCTTTATTTATGCTTGGCAAGGACTTTCTTGCTCGACCTTGGCCGCCAGTGACGGTTCCGTTGCCGGCTACCGTGCGTGCGTATGTATGACAGAATACGGTGCTCAAAATCATTATCATGCATTTTATTCACCATGTTTACAGTTTATGCTCAAAATCATTATCGTGCATTTTACTCACCATTTTTACAGTTTATGCTGAAAATGTTCCCCATGTGCTGCCAAACATAATCGGCATCTCCTTAATGAAGTTTCCGGTTACTCTACCAAGTTCTTCAGCACTGATGGATGCGATTGCAGCTCTTATATTGTCTTTAAGTTCATCCAGTGTGTGAGGGTTGTTCCCATAAACTACATTTTTTAACATTCCCCACAAATAAAAATCACGTGCCGTTAAATCTGGGCTGCGAGGCAGACAGGGACTGGTACGTAGATGAAAGAAACAGAGCGAAACAAATAGTTGTTGAATCCAAAAAGAAGTCATGGGAAGATTTTGGTAATAACCTGGAAAGGCTAGGTCAAGCAGCAGGGAAACCTTTCTGGACAGTAATAAAGAATCTTAGGAAGGGAGGGAAAAAGGAAATGAACACTGTTTTGAGTAATTCAGGTGAACTCATAATAGATCCCAGGGAATCACTGGAGAGGTGGAGGGAATATTTTGAACATCTTCTCAATGTAAAAGGAAATCATCATGGTGGTGTTGCAAACAGCCAAGCTCATGAGGAGGAGGAAAATGATGTTGGTGAAATTATGCTTGAGGAAGTGGAAAGGATAGTAAATAAACTCCATTGTCATAAGGCAGCAGGAATAGATGAAATTAGACCTGAAATGGTGAAGTATAGTGGGAAGGCAGGAATGAAATGGCTTCATAGAGTAGTAAAATTAGCGTGGAGTGTTGGTAAGGTACCTTCAGATTGGACAAAAGCAGTAATTGCACCTATCTATAAGCAAGGGAACAGGAAGGATTGAAACAACTATCGAGGTATCTCATTGATTAGTATACCAGGCAAAGTATTCACTGGCATCTTGGAAGGGAGGGTGCGATCAGTCGTTGAGAGGAAGTTGGATGAAAACCAGTGTGGTTTCAGACCACAGATAAGCTGTCAGGATCAGATTTTCAGTATGCGCCAGGTACTTGAAAAATGCTACGAGAGGAATAGGCAGTTGTGTTTATGTTTCGTAGATCTAGAGAAAGCATATGACAGGGTACCGAGGGAAAAGATGTTCGCCATACTGGGGGACTATGGAATTAAAGGTAGACTATTAAAATCAATCAAAGGCATTTATGTTGACAATTGGGCTTCAGTGAGAATTGATGGTAGAATGAGTTCTTGGTTCAGGGTACTTACAGGAGTTAGACAAGGCTGTAATCTTTCACCTTTGCTGTTCGTAGTTTACATGGATGATCTGCTTAAAGGTATAAAATGGCAGGGAGGGATTCAGTTAGGTGGAAATGTAGTAAGCAGTTTGGCCTATGCTGACAACTTGGTCTTAATGGCAGACTGTGCCGAAAGCCTGCAGTCTAATATCTTGGAACTTGAAAATAGGTGCAATGAGTATGGTATGAAAATTAGCCTCTCGAAGACTAAATTGATGTCAGTAGGTAAGAAATTCAACAGAATTGAATGTCAGATTGGTGATACAAAGCTAGAACAGGTCGATAATTTCAAGTATATAGGTTGTGTGTTCTCCCAGGATGGTAATATAGTAAGTGAGATTGAATCAAGGTGTAGTAAAGCTAATGCAGTGAGCTCGCAGTTGCGATCAGCAGTATTCTGTAAGAAGGAAGTCAGCTCCCAAACGAAACTATCTTTACATCGGTCTGTTTTCAGACCAACTTTGCTTTACGGGAACGAAAGCTGGGTGGACTCAGGGTATCTTATTCATAAGTTAGAAGTAACAGACATGGAAGTAGCAAGAATGATTGTTGGTACAAACCGGTGGGAACAATGGCAGGATGGTACTCGGAATGAGGAGATAAAGGCTAATTTAGGAATGAACTCGATGGATGAAGCTGTACGCATAAACCGGCTTCGGTGGTGGGGTCAAGTGAGGCGAATGGAGGAGGATAGGTTACCTAGGAGAATAATGGACTCTGTTATGGAGGGTAAGAGAAGTAGAGGGAGAGCAAGACGATGATGGTTAGATTCGGTTTCTAACAATTTAAAGATAAGAGGTATAGAACTAAATGAGGCCACAACACTAGTTGCAAATCGAGGATTGTGGCGACGTTTAGTAAACTCTCAGAGGCTTGCAGACTGAACGCTGAAGGCATAACAGTCTATAATGATAATGTATGTATGTATGTATGTATGTATGTATGTATGTATGTATGCGAGGGGGCCACAGATTTTTACTTATGATCCTCGTACCAAACACGCTTCAGTAAGGAGATAATGACCTTTATGTCTATTTTAATTGTTTACTGAACCCGTACGTTTGAATCTCTTGGCCAGCTGTTTTATTGTCCCATTGATAGGAATGGGTCTCCCTGGACATTTCGCTCGAAACTTTTGTCTTGTCCTAGCAAACAATTTTCTGCACTTAATGTAAATGCACTATACAATACAACATACAGTATGCAGTAGCTTCATTGAACACCCTATTACCTCGGAGCTCAGCTCTCAGCAATTGCAGGAAGTGTCGGATACCGTGCGCGCCAGCGGCCGGTAGTGACCTGTCATCGGCGGCCAATGTCGAGCGAGAAAGTCCTTGCCAAGCATAAATAAAGACCCTGTATTTATATATTTTGCGTTTCACAAATAGTCCTTAAAAAGGCACTGTGTTCTTCCATTATTTTTTTTTCAATTTCTGAACAATGAGTTTTGTAATCTACAACGTGATTTTATGGCGGATGAAGTCTCAAGTAGAGACGAAACATGTCCCTAAATATATTTAATATGTTAACATAAAGAAATAAATGAAGTGGATTAAAGCCACTATATATATATTTATTAATAATAAAGCCAAGCTTTCAGCCAAATTGCATTGGCCTTCATCAGGCCTTGTGAAGTTTTGCCTCAGACAGTGATAATTTCTTTGCGACAGCCCTCAACGCAGATCAGTGATGACTGATTGTGCAGATCCGTTTGCACGTGCAAAATACTCTTGCCAGGCTAACACTTTGCTATGACTGTGGGGCACAGACTAAAAACCACAGACGTCTTCAGAATCCCAGCAGGTAAAATGAAATATATGCACTGAACCATTGGCTACACAAAATGGGACCATAAAAGAAACATGGATGGGCTGAAAGAGTTAAAAGTCAAGTCAATAACTAACTACGGTACATCTATAATTATTAAGCAAATCGGAAACGCCATATCCAAATGATGGATGCTGGAAGACCACCAAAAGCAAGTTCTTCAGTATTAACCAAGAGGTAAAAATGCATAGAACTTCCAATGAAGCAATGGGGAGGGAATGCAAGAACTTAATGGGTCACTAGGCATAATACATGACAGAATTATGGTGATGAAGTTTACATCTGTGCCACTTTGGTTCTGATTATCTCCCTCACTTACTGATCTTGCATTGACAACAATAATTATCTCTGCAGACCGTTTCATAGTGGTAGGAGGTTGCTGCAGACTAGGACCACCTGAAAATTATCTCAATGACTGTTTTTGCAGTTCAGTATAAACTTCTTCACAACTAGGCTTACCCTATCTGAAATGTTGAACACTGATTGTACAGAGAACCAGAGGATCAACGGGGAAGAGTTTTGAGATCTTGTAGAATGAAGGTATCAGAGAAAGCAAGGAAAGGGTAATGAAGGGCATGATAATGAGACTCCCTAATCATTGAAAATCTATTGTCTGGGATAGAGAGAATAAGAGATGACTCAACGGAAATAGAAATGAAAATAGATGAAACTAGGGAGTCTAGCTGAAGTGGAAGCGCTACCAGACACATCTATGGTCCTGTGGTCGCCAGTCCTCTTTCCTATATTCAGTGCCCTGGAGAGCAAGTATCTCCACTATAAATACTGCAAGATGAGCACCAATTAAGTGACCACATTATACTTGGGGTTTCCTAACGTCCAGTAATCTTACTTCAGGGTTGTTAATCCCCCCCCCCCCCCCTTCAGTTACAATACCTCTATCAACATAACCAAAACGGCATTTTAATATTTCCTAGTTGATTTAAATTATGAATGTACTTAATAACCAATACTTACTTCATTATATGGATTTTTAATACTCTTCAATATTACCAAATGGAGATTCGTTGCGTCGTTTAAAGGCGCACATGGGAAATGTTTACACACCATCAAAGACTATGTGTACATGTGACGACACCATGTTATGTTAGCCGGTCCAAACTAGCACTCGCAAGCACTGGTCAATATCGACTAATTTCGACTTTTGCAAGTTGCGGCACTCGATTGTGTTTCTAGCTCTACAGTAAAAAACTAAAAATGGTCTGATGATTACTTCTGCCCTTGTCCTCTTGCACTCTCCGCCAGGAATAACTTCTCTTCAGTCGGGATCTTTGATCTGGTATCAATGAATAATCGTTGAACCAAGAACGCCTACAATATCTGTCTTTGTTGAACACTATTACCTATCGTAGTAGAAACGATTGTGCAGTACCCTCACGAAAACAATCGAATACAATCCAATACAATCGATTATGGTAAATAAACAAACACCATATGAGAGACATGGACAGGGTCATCGGAGGTGATTATCATATTTATAGTCGTTTGTTTGTGGTTCGTCAGTGATGATAAGCAAGTAAAGATGTACGATCGTGTGGAATGAAAATATTTATGGTATAATTGTAATCAGTTTTCCATGACAACATTGAGAACTTGAGTACCTATGCATAGCAATATAATACGGCAAACGAAACGGAATGAAAGAAGTAGCCAAGAATGATTGTAAAATTCAATACTTGATTAGTGTATTGCGTTATACGTCCACTATTTTATTTCCAAAGTATCCACATGTAGTTTTTCCACTTTTCTCTTGGTTATATATTGCTCATCGCAATCGGAGGAGGAGGAGCATGAAGTACCTGGCAAGACCCATACCTTCTAAATTAGTTGACATTCTCATAAATAATGATCGCCCTCCAGATTTTAACGGAGACGCCGATTCTTGTGTTTTGGTTGCTCCCGGTGTTCTTCAATCTCTTTGCTTGAAAGAGGGGAATTGGGTGAAAATGATAGTTGATGATGGAGAGATATCGCTTGACCTAACGAGTGAGAAATTAAGTACTGGTAACAAAGATACGTTTTCGAAGAAGGATTCTTGTTTTGTCCAGGCTTTCAGTATTTCAGATATGGATGAATCAACAGTGGTCATCAGTGATAATCTCTGCCATAATTTGAAAGAGGCTCAGCTGTTTCATCATAATAATGACAGTTATGTTGTTTTTCAGAAAATAAACAAAAAAAGTAGCATTGATTGCGTTAAGTTGGGTGAAGATATATTTCCAAATATTGCTACTAAAGCTAGCATTGGACTAATACAAACACCCTTGGAAGTAGAGAACAAAGTATTAGATAGTGCCCTAAAATCATTCTTCAGTACTCCTCGTTATTTATGCAAAGGTGATATATTTTCAATTGACTTGAAAGAATATTACCCTGCTGTGTACCATTCTCCTGGTTGTCAAAATATTGATGTACTGTATTTTACTGTACTGGAAATTGATGGTCCTAAAAGCAGTGAGAAACATTGTTCTAGTCTTCACTATGGGTATTGCATAAAGTTTGGTACAACAACATTGACTCAAGGTAGAAATCAGCAAAGTTATTTACCAAAGAAGTTATTTCATGTAATTCATAACTGTGGATTTCTCGGAGCCAGAAACTATGAATTGTCACTCGTCAGTATGTGTCCTTCAGGATTAGAAAAATATTATGGTGAATTTTTAACCTCAATACAACCATTTCTGTTGAAAAATAATAGTATAAAACTAAAACCTATGTTCATATTACTTGGACCGCGAGGTGTAGGAAAGAGAGAGTTAGTCTCGTGTACTAGTGCTGCTTTAGGTCTTCATGTGTGGAACATGGACTGTCTGGAACTGCAGGGGAACACTCCAGGATACACTGAAGGAAAACTAAAATATATATTTACTAAAGTTTTTCAGTTTGGACCTTGCATTCTTCTCCTGAGAAATATTGAGGTTAGTTGGCTTTGGTTTAAAATGTACCGTATATAATATTGTAATTCGAACCTCAGTGTTGGCAGCCCATTTTCATACCAGACAAATTCTCTGGTTGTACCTATTTAAAACCCCACTCACTTTCTTTCTAGTCCTAGACCTGTCCTATCCCATTGTTGCCATAAGACAAACCTGGGTTGGTGTGAAGCAAAAACCAATAGGAAGAAGAAATTATATTATTATTATTGTAATAATTGTCTGGCTCTATGGCTAAATGGTTAGACCCAAGGGGCCTTGGGTTCGATTCTCGACCTTATCAGGGATTTTAGCCTAACTTTCATTAGTTCATCTCTTTACCCTCTATTAATGCTTTACTTCTCGCAGCCCAGCGCTCGCTACATTTAGCCGCGCGCGGAGCGACTCTCGTTTGTTTGTCGTTTCTTTACACAACCACAAAACTGGTGGTTCTGTTCACGTTGACCAATAAGAATGCGAGTAGCTACTTTAGACATGGCCGATAGCGGGTGCTGCTCTTCATTAGGTTATAAAAGTAAATATACTTCTTGGGGCGGGATGGTGGGTTTACAGACACCGCAATGAACACATCGCTCCTCTAAAAGGAATTACAAGTAAGATTTGCATTATTTTAACTCCCTTATAATGTTATAAACGCTGGGCTGCGAGAAGTAAAGCTTTACCCCGTGGTTTCCCATTTTCACTTACTTACTTAGCCTGGTCCTCTTGTACCATGAGGTGTCGAGGATACGAGAGATCTCCATCTACTCCTATCTCCGGTAATGGCAACGGCCTCTCGTAGAGAGAGTCCCCTCTCCTTCAGTGCTTCTCTAATCCCATCCTCCTATGTCTTCCGTGGTCTTCCTTGAGCCTTCCTTCCTTCCACTCTCACCTCCCTCTTTAACCTCGGCAAGCGGTCTGTCGACATTCGGTGAACGTGGCCAAACCATCTCATTTGATATTCTTGGGTGGTTTTCTCTAGTGGCTTCATATTCAATACTTTTTGGATGGCTGTATTCCGGATCCTGTCCCTCCTGGTTTTGTCCTCTACTTTCTGGAGTATCTCATCTCTGCCGTCTGGATTCTGCTCTTGGTTCTTTCTGTTAGCGCCCAGGATTCGCAGCCTCAATGTGGGTACAAAGGTGGATTTGTAAATGGTTAACTTTGTGCCCTTTGAGATCTCCTTCTTGTTGAGGAAGTTTGCTCGGATGGCATTAAACAAGCGCCCTGCTGTTCCTATTCTTTCTGTTATTTCCTCCTCCATCTTTCCGTCTGAGCTGATGATTGAGCCAAGATACTTGAACTTGGCGACTTGCTCTAATAGTTTACTATCGACCATGATACAGTGTCTCTCCCCATTCCTGCTGATAACCATAGTCTTCGTCTTGTCCACATTCACCTCCATATCTTTTTTCTTAAGCACTTCCACCCATACGTTGATGTTGTGTTGTAGGTTTTGTTCGCTGGAGGCTACAACAATCAGGTCATCAGCAAATGCCAGATCAGAAAATCATACTGGCCGCATGAGGTAATTTCCGACCATCAGTTTCTTGATTTTCTCATGACACAACTCCTTGTCTCGTAGTGAACTCTGCTGACCTCACATTTCCTGTCCGACAGTTCTTATACAGACTCGTGATTGAACTGCAACGTGACTTGCTAATTCCATACTCCTTTAGGACTTTCCAGAGTTTGGACCTTGGGACTCTGTCGAATGCCTGTTTCAGGTCAATAAAGGCAGCATGAAGGGTCTTGTTCTTCTCCAGTAGCTTTGCACTGGCCATCCTAACAGTAAATATGAGATCTTTCTGGGGCGATTCCATCATGCCCTTGGGCCTTTTCATTCTTGAGTTGTTTAATAGCCAACTGCATTTCATTTATCCTTAAGTCTTCTCCTTCTTGTTCTCCTTCTCTCCCCATCTCCTCTATTTCCTCACTTGACCCTGGGCTGTCTCCATTCTCATTTCCATTCAGTAAATCATTAAAATATTCTTTCCATCTCTCCATTATTTCTTTCTCTTCTATTAAGATTTTCCCTTCCTTGTCTTTTATAAACTTTAGAGGGCATTGTTTCTCCTTTCTCATGTTTTTCAGTGCTCAATAGAACAGCTTCTGGTTCTCTTTATAATTTTTCTCCATTCTTTGTCCAAATTCTTCCCAAGACTGTCTTTTCGCTATTTTCACTAGATCTTTAACCTTTCTTTTGTGTTCCTTATACATCTCATGGTCCTCAGCATCCTTGCTTTCTAAGTATTTCTTCCATATTTCCTTTTTCTTACTTACTTCTTCCTTGATGTCATCATTCCAACAGCTTGTTCTTTTCTTGTACTCCCCCACCTTTGTTGTTCCACATACTTTACTTGCTGCTTCTAGTAGTATCTTCTTGAACATGTTCCACTTTCCCTCCAGGTCCATTCCCTTGATCCTCTCCTCTATCCTCTGACAATCCTCCACTTCCTGTGTGAACTGCTCCTGCACCTCATTGTTCTCTCTTAACTTGTACACTTAATCTTTTCTTGCTTGTTGTTCTTAAGTTGTTTCCTCGTTACCTTTGCTGTAGTTTCCATTATTGTTATCAAGATAAAATGGTCACTTCCTATTTTGTAGCCACAGTTAACTCGACAATCTGTCATCTTCTGGAGGTGATCTCTCTTCACTAACACATAATCTATGATAGAGCGCTCATCTCGGCTGGGTTCCTCCCTCGTGTACATATGTATCATCTTATGTGGGAACATGGTGTTCACTGCGATGAGATTATTGGCAACACAGAAATCAACAATCCTCTCACCATTGTTGTTAACCACGTGTTCACCATGGCGGCCAACAGTTCCGCCACTCCCCTCTGGCTGGTTTCCGACTCTGCCGTTGAGATTTCCTATTACAATGATTTCCCCTCGAGTGTCATCCATCACATTCTGGAGCTCTTCGTGGAACCTATCCTTCTCCTCCTTTCTTACATCGTCGTTCACTCCGTAAACCACAATAAACATCGTCAGCTCGATCTCAGGATCTAATCGTATGCTGACCGTGAGAATCCTATCCGCGTGGAATTTCCATTCTTGAATCTTGTTTCTGAAGTTCTTGTGGACCAGTAGTGCTACTCCTGATTTGGCTCTTACTCTGTTGCTAACTCCACTATAAATGAGTACATGATCATTCACCATTGTATCCACTCCTTGCTCTTTCCTTTTTGTCTCTGTCAGTGCCAGTACTACAAGTCTTGCTCTCTCGAATTCTGCCACTAGTTCATTCTCCTTTCCAGCTATTCCTCGTATATTCCATGTTCCAAATCTCATAATCCTTTTTCCTCACCACGTTGCGATCGGGTTCGGCAGTCCAGTATCTCTCTCGTTTTGACTTTTCATGGAAGTTATTTCGGGCATGTGAGAGATGGGCCCAGTGCCTATAAGGCAGTGAGGGGGCTGCCCTCTTTTGGCCCTGCCATGCTGCGGCTTCAGGACTGATGGTGTTCTCATTCCCTACTCCCTGAGACATTTTCTTCCTTCAGGACCTACAGCTGAAGGTCTGTCATTTAGTCTAGCCCTCACTCTCGACCTTACCGGCAAGGGTGACCCTGTCAGGAGCCGAAGCTCCCGCCGCCATCGCTCTTGGGATCACTGAGGCATGCAAGTCTCCCCACCACGTCAGGGTACCCGACCATGGGGGATGTTCCCATTTTCACACCAGGCAAATGCTGGGGCTGTACCTTAATTAAGGCCACGACCGGTTCCTTCTAACTCCTAGACCTTTCCTATCCCATCATCGCCATAAGACCTGTCTGTGTCGGTGCGACGTAAAGCTGCTAGCAAAAAAAAAAAAAAAAAAGAAGAAGAAAAAAGATGTGAACTTGCATTTGAGAGATGGCGGGTTCACACCTCACTGTTGACAGCCATGAAGATGGTTTTCTATGGTTTTTCACTTTTGCATCAACCATCTGGTGGGACTATACCTTAATTAAGGCCATGGTCACTTCCTTCCCAGTATTTGCCATGTTCTATCCCATTGTCGCCATAAGACTTGTCTATGTCAGTGCAATGTAAAACAATCAGCAGGAAAATGTTCTTTAAACAGGAAAGTTTTACATTGCACCGACATAGACAAGTCTCATGCCGAGCAGTTCTCTACCACACTTGGTTACAGTGAGAAGGAAAGGAAGTGACATGGCCTACTTAAGGTGCAGCCCCAGCATTTACCTGGTGTAAAAATAGGAAAACGCACAAAAACCATCTTCAGGGCTGCCAACAGTGGGGCTCAAACCCACCACCTCCCAAATGCAAACTCACAGTTATGTGACCCAAACCATATAGCCACCTCGCTCATTAATCTTCATTTTGTTTGGCTCCTTGGCTGAATTGTCAGTGTTTATTGGACAGTAATTAAAACAACCATCTGTGACTTAAGTTTGCGTATCACTACTCTCCACGCCTCCTCTCCTACCTCTCAGACATGGTGTTCAGCGCAAGGAAGCTTGCTAACTACTGGCCTCTTCCTATTTCCGGATGATGTCATAGCTCCACCGTACTTGATGGCAGGAGATAATGGAATCTGGACAGGTTGGTTTGTTAGTTACAGTACTCTATTATAGCCTTCAGTTCTGTTGGGCTGTGGTTTCAATTCCCAGCTGAGTCAGGGATTTTTGCCATATCTGGTTAGTTCTTCTGACTTGGGACTTGGTATTTATAATATATATCTCTACCTACATTTACATAAAATATACAGTACACACCAACTGTCAACATCGTAGTGGCTGTAATAGAATATATATTCCTCTACCAAATGTTGCCATCAGAAAGGGCATCTGACCATAAAATATAAGTCCAAAAGTTTCCATTGTGAGTGGGGCTGGTGTAAAATGCATTCACAGTATCCTCTGCCTGTAGTGACAGGCACCTAAAATGAGACCCCAGGGGCTTTCAACTTGGGAGTGTGGGGTGGCAACCACAGGGCTCTGGCTGAGTCGTGCGTTGTTTCCACATACTTGTGTGAAGTGCCACTTCACCACTTACTTTTACCATACGGTAATGAATTACTTAAATTTATTTTACTTATGACATTTGTTGGTTTTACGGAAAGAAAATGTTTTATTGTACGGCGTTTGGAGCACCTCATCACCTTATGAGAACCAGGGTAACTCACTAAAGCGCCGGCTGTCGGCCACAGTACGGCGCGTGAGACTGAGTGAAGACGAGAGATTCCGCAGCTGTCTCTACCTCCTAAGTGCTCCCTCCTAGCCCTTGGCCTTGGCGGTTGCCATGACAACCGTGACGTCGCCCGCGTACTTTCCACATAGCGGAATGTGCTAGTGAAGTTGTAAAAAGAGCGGAATGTTTCGTCTTCCCTGCGTCATCCTGTGTGAAGTACGAGTACTTACGCATCGTGGTTCATTCGTAGTGTTGTGCTGTTTTATTTAAATATGTATCTTATTTATGACATGGTGTGCATTTTATTATAAACACCATTTTCACGTTGGAGAAACGAAGATCAGAATGAAGTTCTACGTTTTGATCGCCCTACTGAATCACTGCAAATTTGTGCTACAAAAGAAGTGAGACATTCCGGTAAATTTTACAATCGTAGTTTCAAACGATCGTGGTTTAAGGAATTTCCATGGTTGTGCTCCTCTCCAGCTCTACAGAAGTTGTTTTGTTGGGCCTGCTTGCCTTTTATCAATAAAAATAACGTTTGGAATAAAGAAGGATTTTCAGCCCTTTTGAACATAACACGTTCTTTACATAAGCACTCAGACTCTGCAGAACATAAAATACGGCAGCTAGATTTCAAGACATTGGAAACAAACCAAAATACGATCTCTGATGTCCTGAAGGAAAATACCAGACTGTATATTGTAATTGTACAGTACAGTGAAAATGTACATTTAAATAGGCTTTTCCTTCAGTTGGTAATTGATGCAGTGCTCTATTTAAGTAAGCAAGAACTAGCTTTTCATGGTCATGACGAAACATTAAATTCAATAAATCGTGGTCATGTGCTGGACCTTCCGCCAGTCACAGGTACGAGTACAAAACAACCAAAAACAACACGTAGTTCCTAAATCTTGTCCTTCTCTGTGGTGTAGTGGTTAGTGCGATTAGCTGCCACCCCGGAGGCCCGGATTCGATTCCCGGCTCTGCCACGAAATTTGGAAAGTGGTACGAGGGCTGGAACGGGGTCCATTCAGCCTTGGGAGATCAACTGAGTAGAGGTGGGCTCGATTCCCACCTCAGCCATCCTGGAAGTGGTTTTCCGTGGTTTCCCACTTTTCCACCAGGCAAATGCCGGGACAGTACCTAACTTAAGGCCGCGGCCGCTTCCTTCCCTCTTCCTTCCAATCTTCCCATGCCCCACCAAGGCCCCTGTTCAGCATAGCAGGTGAGGCCGCCTGGGAGAGGTATTGGTCAGCCTCCCCAGTTGTATCCCCCGACCCAGAGTGTGAAACTCCAGGACACTGTTTTTGAGGCGGTAGAGGTGACATCCCTCGCTGAGTCCGAGGGAAAAACCAACCCTGGAGGGTGAGCAGATTAAGAAAGAAAGAAAGAAAGAAAGAAGTTCCTAAATCTGTCGCTCGAAACCGAACAGTAATAGCTCTTCACCATACTTTACAGCCACGAGCCGCCACTGATATGACTGGACTAGAAATAGGGGGAACCAAGAAGGAGGTGGACAGGGCTCTGGCTGAGTCGTGCGTTGTTTCCACATACTTGTGTCAGGCTCCTCACTTTCATTTTTTCTATCTGACTGTCCTTGGCCAACTCTTCTCCGTTTCCTACCCTACAGGAGAGAAGACTGCTATGATATGGACACGTTATGGGAAGGGATGAAAGCTATATAGGGAGGAGAGTGATGGATATGACTGGACTAGAAATAGGGGGAACCACCGGGCGAGTTGGCCTGCGCGTAGAGGCGCGCGGCTGTGAGCTTGCATCCGGGAGATAGTAGGTTCGAATCCCACTATCGGCAGCCCTGAAAATGGTTTTCCGTGGTTTCCCATTTTCACACCAGGCAAATGCTGGGGCTGTACCTTAATTAAGGCCACGGCCGCTTCCTTCCAACTCCTAGGCCTTTCCTATCCCATCGTCGCCATAAGACCTTTCTGTGTCGGTGCGACGTAAAGCCCATAGCAAAAAAAAAAAAATAGGGGGAACCAAGAAGGAGGTGGACAGACAATGTACGAGAAGATCTGAAGGAGAAGAAATTAGGGGAAGATGATGTGTGGGATAGGATAAAGTGAAAAATACTTGCCAGAAACATCGACCCCTCTTGAAGCGGGATAAGAAGAAGAATAGGAGGGAGTCTTTCATTTTCATGCTCCTCGTAGACCTTTCCTTTCTTGGGATGATACCTATATTCTTCTAAATAGGATATTGGAGCTCTTCCTTTCTCTCTTCTGAGTGTTAAGAGAGGGTGTTGCCCAGCAATACTTTACCATGCTTGGTTACAGTGGGAAGCCATACATATTTTCAAACATACTAACAATTTCAACTGAAGGAAGAAGCCAGATGGGTAAACAGAGCCTGGATACCACACACATACCACAACCACAGCTTCAGTCCACTACTTGACTTTGACTTTGTCAGGAGCAGACCTTCTTGTGAATGTTGGGCACAGTTTCCAGTTAAATGTTAGGAGCCACTAACTTAACTCAACCATGGCCACCAAGACTGGATAATTATTTCTTCTATTTTCAGTCCATTCTACATCATCTGTACACAGGCTGCATAAAATTTAAGTCTACTGGAAATTGAAAATGCAGGCCATCACACAAACATTATTCATTGACTTCTGAAAGTCCCTGTGTCCAGTCATCGGAGAAATTGTTCACAAGTGGATGTGAATGAATCCTTTCAGTTATTGATGGCCAGGCTCTATTGTAATCCTGTTGGCATTTGTTGGAGTAGGCAGTCCCCCAACCATCGTCTCCAGTTTTGATATTGACCAGGTCAAAGATGTTGCTGACTTCTTTCTCTTCATGCTTTGCTGTTTATTTTTTACATTGAAAGACTCTGCCTATCCTGTTCCTGTATTATGTCTGCTTATAATACTTGCATTTGGTTTTATGTTAATATTGTGCTTTCATTTTTAGTGGATTATTCTTCTGCTTTTTATAATTACTAATTTGCTCATGAAACAACAAAATAGGTAAATTCTGTGTTTTCATTTCCCTGTATAACTCACTACTGGGATATTCTCTTAGTATTTCCAGATGATTTAATAGGTGAATGCCTAAACAAAGAAAGCTACTTATGATAGTGATGAATTTAGCATCATTTTCAACAAAGAGTTAGCAACTGCTTGCTAAAATTTACCCCAAGCTATCCTTAATTGTCTAAATAACCCGTTGGTACAACCAATCTTAAAATTATATCAGGGAACTTCAGGGCACCCCCTGTGTTCACATCTCCTACTAGTGTTCTCTATCATATACACTGAATGACAGAGCAAATGCAACACCAAGAAGGAGTGGTCAGAACTTTATGCCAATTGCAGGGTAGACTGACGTCACTGAGGTATGCTCATGATGTGAAATGCGCCGCTGTGCTGCGCACATAGCGAACGATAAATGGGACACGGCGTTGGCGAATGGCCCACTTCGTACCGTGATTTCTCAGCCGACAGTCATTGTAGAACGTGTTGTCGTGTGCCACAGGACACGTGTATAGCTAAGAATGCCAGGCCGCCGTCAACGGAGGCATTTCCAGCAGACAGACGACTTTACGAGGGGTATGGTGATCGGGCTGAGAAGGGCAGGTTGGTCGCTTCGTCAAATTGCAGCCGATACCCACAGGGATGTGTCCACGGTGCAGCGCCTGTGGCGAAGATGGTTGGCGCAGGGACATGTGGCACGTGCGAGGGGTCCAGGCGCAGCCCGAGTGACGTCAGCACGCGAGGATCGGCGCATCCGCCGCCAAGCGGTGGCAGCCCCGCACGCCACGTCAACCGCCATTCTTCAGCATGTGCAAGACACCCTGGCTGTTCCAATATCGACCAGAACAATTTCCCGTCGATTGGTTGAAGGAGGCCTGCACTCCCGGCGTCCGCTCAGAAGACTACCATTGACTCCACAGCATAGACGTGCACGCCTGGCATGGTGCCGGGCTAGAGCGACTTGGATGAGGAAATGGCAGAACGTCGTGTTCTCCGATGAGTCACGCTTCTGTTCTGTCAGTGTTAGTCACCGCAGACGAGTGTGGCGTCGGCGTGGAGAAAGGTCAAATCCGGCAGTAACTGTGGAGCACCCTACCGCTAGACAACGCGGCATCATGGTTTGGGGCGCTATTGCGTATGATTCCACGTCACCTCTAGTGCGTATTCAAGGCACGTTAAATGCCCACCGCTACGTGCAGCATGTGCTGCGGCCGGTGGCACTCCCGTACCTTCAGGGGCTGCCCAATGCTCTGTTTCAGCAGGATAATGCCCGCCCACACACTGCTCGCATCTCCCAACAGGCTCTACGAGGTGTACAGATGCTTCCGTGGCCAGCGTACTCTCCGGATCTCTCACCAATCGAACACGTGTGGGATCTCATTGGACGCCGTTTGCAAACTCTGCCCCAGCCTCGTACGGACGACCAACTGTGGCAAATGGTTGACAGAGAATGGAGAACCATCCCTCAGGACACCATCCGCACTCTTATTGACTCTGTACCTCGACATGTTTCTGCGTGCATCGCCGCTCGCGGTGGTCCTACATCCTACTGAGTCGATGCCGTGCGCATTGTGTAACCTGCATATCGGTTTGAAATAAACATCAATTATTCGTCCGTGCCGTCTCTGTTTTTTCCCCAACTTTCATCCCTTTCGAACCACTGCTTCTTGGTGTTGCATTTGCTCTGTCAGTCAGTGTATATAACATAAAGTGGTTATTTTCTGGTACCCACAGGAATTCCATTGATGTAATTGACATGTAATTAATAGTCCTGTAGTCATACTTATTTGTTATAGCTGCAGTTTAGTCCCACATGCATGTTCAGTGGAAGTCAGACAACCACCACCTTGTGGGAAGCTAGGTATGCAGATACTCAGTTTACAGAAGGCAAGAATCGTAGGTCAATAATGAGAGGAGGAAAGAAACATAATGTTAATTGAAAAGGAACAAACAAGAGTGTGAATAACTTATACAATGTAGCTGTGAAGCAGAAATGTGTTCATTGGGGACTGAGTGATCATCTTTGCTTTCTGTTTCTCTCTTTGCCTCTCTCTTTATGTTCCTGCCTTCCATTTTTGTTTATTATTTATTTTAAGTCGCACCGAAGAGGTAACATGCCTGGCTCTTACCTGAAGGCCCCGAGTTCGATTCCTGGCCAGGTCAGGGATTTTTACCTGGTTGGTTCAAGTTCTATTCAGCCTACGTGTTTAGAGTTGAGGAACTATCTGACAGTGAAGTAGCGGCCCTGGTCTAGAAAGCCAAGAATAATGTCGGCAGCCCTGAGATGGTTTTCCATGGTTTTCCATTTTCACACCAGGCAAATGCTGGGGCTGTACCTTAATTCAGGCCACGGCCACTTCCTTCCGATTCCTAGGCCTTTCCTGTCCCATTGTTGCCATAAGACCTATCTGTGTCGGTGACGTTAAGCAAATAGCAGTAATGCTCAAGAGGATTCATCATGATGACCACACGGCACCTTGTAATCTGCAGGCCTCTGGGCTGAGCAGCTTGATGATCCAAAGCTCTTTGGGGCTGTCACGCCATGGAATTTGGTTCGTTTAAGTCGCACCTACTCAGACAGGTCTTATGGTGATGAAGATATATGACTGGAAAGGAAGTGAAAATGGCCATAGTTGAGATACAGCTCTAGCATATGCCTGGTGTGAAAATGAAAAACCACAGAAGACCATCTTCTGGGCTGCCGACAGTAGTGTTCCAAACCACCATCTCTCAAATGCAAGCTCACAGCTCCTTGACCCAAACTGACGCTTCTTCTGCTTTTCGTGCTTGCTCGTCCACCCATTGTATATGATCTTTCCTTACAATTTTCTTCACGCTCTTATCAGCTTATGCATATTCCTTTTATGCTGCTGCTTTCTGCGTCTTGTTTTACTGATATAACCATTGCCTTAACTTGCTTCCTGACCTCTATTTTTCTCCAAGTACCATTAGACATTCACTACATCCTTAGATGATTGTGACCGGGCGAGTTGGCCGTGCGGTTAGGAGCGCGCAGCTGTGAGCTTGCATCCAGGAGATAGTGGGTTCAAACCCCACTGTCAGCTGCCCTGAATATGGTTTTCCGTGGTTTCCCATTTTCACACCAGACTTCCTTCCCATTTCCTGGCCTTTCCTATCCCATCGTCGCCATAAGACTTATCTGTGTCGGTGCAACGTAAAACAAATAGCAAAAAAAGAAAAAAAATGATTGTGGAATCGAAGTACTTTCTCATTGGCTTCTAAGTATATACTTAACTTTCTTCCTTGTTGATTCAGCATCCATCTTAGGTTCCGGTTCAAGTTCAACAGCAGGTTCTGATTCAACACCAAGAGCTTCAAAGAGATTTCTTAGTTCTGTCTGGATTTCTTTCCTATTGCCTTCATCTTGGAATTTAAGCAAAGTCAAAGTCATCTTCGTACAGGCCATGAAGGCCCTTGGAGGAGTGGAAGGTAAAGGCTTCCACTATTCGTAACCTCGGCACTTGATGGGGTAGAGTGGTTAGCTCTACGCCCGGCCGCCTTTGCCCCCCAGGAATTAACCTGGTACTCATTTTTGGTGTAGGATGAGTGAACCTCAGAGCCATGTGCACCTCCGGAAGTGAAAATCTCGTTTCTTCAATTTTATGACTTGCCGACGGGGATATGAATCCACGTCCTTCCAGGTGAACCGAGCACGCCTTTACCGTGGAGGATAGTGTTACGTGTGGTGTGTGAGTTGCAGGGATGTTGAGGACAACACAAACACCCAGCCCCCGGGCCATTGGAATTAACCAATTAAGGTTAAAATCCCCGACCCTGCCGGGAGTCGAACCCGGGACCCTCTGAACCGAAGGTCAATACGCTGACCATTCAGCCAACAAGTCGGACAACCAACAGTGTGAGTGTTGATGAGTGAATGATTCGTGTGTGTGTGTTGGGGGGGGGCGGGTAATTTTCTTTAAATGAATTAAAACTTATTTTTCAATAGTTTGAAAAACGATATGCACATATTGGTATAATTATTATGTTGCATTTATTATGAATTTATGTTACAAATTAATTTCTTTTAAAATGTTTAATATTCTCCACAATTTTTCTGTACGCTGACATGGTTAAGTTTAAGAGAGAACCATGAGTCCTAACTTTGCCACTATTAAAGACCAATAAATAAATAAATAAATAAATAAATAAATAAATAAATAAATAAATAAATAAATAAATAAATAAGTTCCTTTCAGGATTTTTAACATAACTTATTTGACTTCTTTGATTTTTTTATCAGGCCCTCTGCAAGGACAAAGATGGCAAAGAGGACAGCCGTGTAATTAGTGCCTTCCATCATGAAGTCTGTAAACTTTATAATGATCTTCAAGACATCAAGTCATTTCCCGTAATTATCGTGGCAACGTGCAACACCAACAATGAAACAGTGGTAATTATTTCTGTATAAAATAAGTTTAATTCAACAATATGAGTAGTGGTATAATTATTACGTTGCATTTATGAATGTTGTTACATGTTATTCTTTTGCAGTCTCCCATTGCTCCAAACCTGGCACGAATGTTTCTTCATACAATACGCTTGTCAAATCCAAATGAAAGTGAGCGCTTGGCTATGCTAGACTGGCTTGCAAGAAGATCAGCAGTACAAATCTCTGGTGATGTGTCTTTGTCTCAGCTGGCTGGACGGTCATCAGGACTTGTATTCGCAGATCTCACGGCTCTAATGTGTCATGCAAATAGGTAAAACGAATTTGTTTACTAAGAAAAAAATATACCTAACAATTTTGTTGGCATGCATAACAGCTAAACACATTAAGTCAAAGGAGTCCAACCAGACAA
Organism: Anabrus simplex; assembly: GCF_040414725.1. Lineage (NCBI taxonomy): Eukaryota > Metazoa > Arthropoda > Insecta > Orthoptera > Tettigoniidae > Anabrus > Anabrus simplex. The sequence continues at coordinate 33,247,662 of NC_090271.1, forward strand.
CATAATACATTTTATTTTTTGACCGAGCAAATGGCTGCGTGGTTTGGGTCACATAACTATCAGCTCGAATTCAGGAGAGAGTGGATTCAGATATGTTTTCCATGGTTTCCCATTTTCACACCAGTTAAATGCAATAAGCTGAGGCAGTACTGAAATCACTGGTGCTTCTGATCAAAAGATAATTTTCCTGTAAGCTTATTTAACCACAAAATTAATGCACTCCTTGAAAGATAAACTCTACATTATACAGATTTCCAAATCATTCAGTAGAAATTGAGCATGATTGCACAGAAAGAATATGAATCGTTAGATATATCTGGTGACAATGGCATGTTTTGGTAATTAAAACCCCTTAATCATTATTGTTTTACTTTCTTTAATTTATCATAATTTAGTTTAGTTGTATACTTTTATTTCTTTCCTTTCTTGTTTCACTTCTGTCAGATAATTATTCATAATTATTTGTCATTGTTATTATTGTTTGTTACTATCGTGGCTAATGTTAATTCATCTGTGTGGAATTTCTCTAAGTAATATTGTCAACACTTGTACTTAATTGATATAGTTCTAAACATGCTCATAGTGTTACTGAAATTTATTCTTTTCATTATTTGTATCATCATAATTAATATCATTATAATTATTCATATTATTATTATTATTATTATTATTATTATTATTATTATTATTATTATTATTATTATTATTATTATTATTATTAATATTTCTGTAAATATTATGTAGTAGAAATTAGTCTGCCATCAACTTTTGTAATTGAGGAAGTATCCTATTATCAATGCAAATAAATAAAGTACTGTAAATAAATAAATAAATAAATAAATAAATAAATAAATAAAAGTATTTTTCTGATAAGTGATGATCAATAATTATTTTTTAGGAACTGTTATAAACATGTCAAATCATCTGGTGTTGATGTGTCCTCAAATCAATCACTGAGGAGCCAGGACTTTGAGGATGCTCTTGGTAGGTATACATAGTCTTTCATAACTGGAGACTAATCTGTATATGAAGGATGTGAGTTCACTTTATAATTTTTGCTTTAGAGACAATGCAAGCAGCATATGCTGATGCAATTGGTGCTCCCAAGATTCCTTCTGTATCATGGAGCGATGTTGGAGGATTGGCAGACTTGAAAGAGGAAATCCTTCGCACCATTACTTTCCCTTTACAGCATCCAGAACTGGCATCAACGGGCTTACGCAGATCAGGTAAGTTCATAAATGGAAACAGGGCGAATATCCTCTGTGATTGTCTGTGTTCCCTGCTGTGCTGATCAGTGTTCCAAAAATGTGCAGTAGATGTCACTGAATTGCATGTTCCCATGCTTTTGTTCTATCTGCAGCTTCAACAACCAACTTGGCAAGGTCAAGTTTCTTTTAAAGGATGTCTTGCTGTTTAATATTTACGTAGAATTGCATATTTCAAGTTTTTCTCATCTTTGAAATTTATGTCCTGCTTCTACTAAGAGATTTTACTCAGTTTGTTGAAACAACTTTTTAAAATGTACGTCCCCCTCCCTTCTCTTGAAGATAATACATGTTTTTCATCTCATTAACAGGTCTGCTTCTGTATGGTCCTCCAGGAACTGGCAAGACTCTCTTAGCTAAAGCAGTTGCCACCGAGTGCAACCTCAACTTTCTCTCTGTAAAGGGGCCCGAACTGCTGAACATGTATGTGGGACAGAGTGAGGAAAATGTCAGAGAAGGTATGTATATACTGCACTTGCACATATAATTTTGATTATCCCCTTCTCAGTGAAGGAGAGAGGAGGAACGGATAATCCATTTGACTTGTTCTTATAAAGATATCTATAAATTTCATCAGAAGACCTATAAATTGCCTAAAGAGGTGTAAAAGTGCATTCCACGTTTATTTATAATTTAAGTTTTAATTATTTGTTTAATTAAGGGATATAATGTTTGAAAATGCAAAATTCTGGTAGCATGCAACATACAGTGCAAAAATATATGAGTGAAATAGGCATTGTCTTGGATGGAGAAATTGGTTTGAAAAATACAGCAGTCTGCAAGTTTCTACCAGTGTGTGAGAGACATTGTATAGAACAAAGATGTGCCAGGTGAGAGAACACCAAAGAGAATATTCATGGATACAGAGACTGGAAAGAGGCCTAGGCGAGTTGTCCTTGCGGTTAGGGTCGTGCAGCTGTGAGCTTGCATCCAGGAGATAGTGGGTTTGAATTCCACTGTCAGCGGCCCTGAAGATGGTTTTCCGTTGTTTCCCATTTTCACACCAGGTAAATAGTGCTGGGGCTGTATCTTAATTAAGGCCACAACCGCTTCCTTTCCACTCCTAAGCCTATCCCATTGTAACTGTTCCCTCCTCTACACAAAACACTTGGGGAGATGAAAGTTATTATCTTGGGACACATGAATATTAAATAAACTGTTTGTGGCTTGCCCGCAAATTGCCACGCAAATAGACACAATTAACATTCCATGGTTCCCCATTTCTTTATGTAATGTTTGTGTGCCATGGTTACAGTTTTAAATAAAACTGTAAACCAAAATTTATATTTACTAGCATAGAGACTTAGACTTAAATCACAGGGGTAGGATTTTAAATAATTAACCATTAAGTATCGTTTAAGAAAGAAAATTAACGCAATATAAAATACAAATGAATTTATTATACAAAAAAAATGAGATGAATCGGAAAAGTTTCCTTAAAGCGTGGAGGGATTTAGAATTTACTGAATTTACTATTGCTTGCTTTATCTAATTAAAGCTCACCAATTGCAGCTTCCGTTGAAGTCATCTGGTTTCCGTGGTTACTCGTTCTCTCCTTCTCGATGTAGACTTTGCTCCATGGACATCCTTCCTTCCTTCTCTGATATGGTACGGGCTATCTGGACTAGCACTCCCTACTTGCCTAGTCTTTAAATTAGACATTGGCCCTATACTTGTAAAAACTTATCAGCGTTGATCATAAGAGGAGAAAATTCAGAGATATGAATTTTTCCATATTAGTAGAAATCTCAATCCAATTGAGCTATACTATTTACAATTAAAAATAGGAAAGAATTTCCACCAATCAATACTTGTTTTTTTATTGCTTATATTAAGCTACAGGACAGGTTTCGACCCCATATACAAGGTCATCTTCAGCTGAACCATGAATACATATTTATATGATGAAGCTTTGATTAAATTGCATTGTCAAAGGAATGTTATATGATGTGCATTTAGTCACATACAAATGGGGCATGTCTTATCGTGAATTGGCATATATGTTAGTATGTACAATGTTGCAACTGTATGTCTAAAATATTATGTTGAGGTCTTAAAATTAGTGTATAAAACATATCTTCACTTAAACTAACTTATATATATATATGTACAGGATAAAATACAATATATAAAAAACATTTCGTGCACATGAACATTCGTATCTTGCTTGTTGGTCAATTCATCAACTCTCGTATTTAAGTCCCATTTACATTTATACACTCAGCTGCTGTTCTTGGAGTTTAAAAGATATGGTTGTAAAATTGCATGAGTAAAAGATTAGTCTTCATGTGGGATGAAACACTTTCCAATTTTAAAAAAAGGGTGCCAGATGTATGGATAAAATTCGGCTAAAATATGTTCAGCTCTGCTATGTATGTATCCTTATGTTAGAATCAAATCTTGTTGTCCTGTGGCGTCCGTAAAATTGGGTTCAAAGTAATGGCTCCTTTCCCATTTGTAGCTGTGCAATGGTGTTATGTTTATTATTGTTGGTGTAGCTGAGTTGCGTTTGACGTGCGAGCTTGTAGTGTAGATTATAGATTACTATACTATTTATACGGTACCGACTTGTACCACGTTCCATAGACTTGAACTAAACATAGTTCTTCGTCCACAATATTTACTGAATATCACACAAGCCATAAGCTTGTTTCGTTTCTCGTAGATCCGATAACATAACCGAAGCGACAACACATTGTACAAAAATAACTATGTCGCGGAGCGACCACACACTGTTTCAAATATCAAATCACGTCGTTCAAAGTAGATGTTCACAGTAGAAGTACTAGTGATGGAGTTCTCGTTCTAAGTATCTCGCTGTAAGGTCGTAACGTCCTAAGGCTGTTAGGTCTTAAGGCTGTTAGCTCCCGTTCTCGTGTTGAGAATCAGTATATATCCTGGCTCACCCCCACTCTTGGTAACAGTTCAATCTCAAAACTCATATACAACGAAGTATCTGATTCGATAGCTCGAAGCATCAACTCCCTTTCTCTTCTTCCTCGACAAGTCCAGAAGGCGTGGCGATGATATACCTGACCAGCTTGCAAGCCTCGCGCACGGGTCGCTGTTTACTAGCCTTGGTCATAAAATAACCCATGACGCACACAAAATCCCAAGCTTCAAGAATAACCCTCCGTATACACAAACATGAGATGAAATGAAAACAACTATGTCTCAACATATTGCCCGTATTTACAACATAATGAATTCTTATCCTACATAATATAATAATTATATGTTATCATATATACAATATGATTCCAAAAAGCCTTGATTACAAATGATTGACGTTGAATAAATATGTTATTACAAATAATTGCCGATGGCGGATAAACTTGATATCAAATGATATCGCGTAAAATGATATATTAAATTAGTAGGGCTGGAGAAGCCTGGACGGTTACACCATCATCGCGTTAAGACCTATCTGTGTGTTGGTGTGACGTAAAGCAAAACAGAAAACCTTCATGGGTGGTTTGTGACGTTGCTAATCTCAGCAACAACCAATAAGGCCATCACTAAATTGACATGAAAGAATATCACATGTTGTGAATGACAACGTAGCCTCTCTCAGGGCCTTTTCTTGTATGCTTTATACCTTAATTTTATAATAAATATTTTTAAAATTGAAAGACTATCAAACTACTTTCAATTTAGAAAATAGAGTTAACAGTTCATCAGCTGGTCAGTACTATTTATTACATAACTAGCATGTCAGCCTATGTTCATCAGTCAAAACTACTATGTGAAAATTAATTGTAGATTTGAAATGGTGATACAAAGATGGAACAGGTAGATCATTTCAAGTATTTATGATGTGTGTTCCCCCAGGATGGTAATATAGTAAGTGTGGTTATATAAAGGTCAGCTCCAGGACGAAACTATCTTTACATCGGGCTGTTTTCAGACCAACTTTGCTTTGTGGGAGCGAAAGCTGGGTGAATTTAGGATATCCTATTCATAAGTTAGAGGTAACAGACATGAAAGTAGCGAGAATGATTGCTGGTACAAACAGGTGGGAACAATGGCAGGAGGGTAGTTGGAATGGGGAGATAAAGGCTAAGTTAGGAATGAACTCGATGGATGAAACTGTACACAGAAACCAGCTTCAGTGGTGGGGTCATGTGAGGTGAATGGAGGAGGATAGCTTACCTAGGAGTTAATGGACTCTGTTATGGAGGGTAAGGGAAGTAGAGGGTGACAAAGATGATGATGGTTAGGCTCAGTTTCTAACGATGTAAAGATAAGAGGTATAGAACTAAATATGGCCACATCACTAGTTGCAAGTAGAGGATTGTGGCAACATTTAGTAAATTAACAGAGGCTTGCAGACTGAATACTGAAAGGCATAACGGTCTATAATTAAGATGTATGTATGTTGAAATGAACATATTAATGTATCTTCTTGAGTTTCATGCATGTCATTACAACGTCATTGCACTCTTCTGAGTCACTGCTGATATACTGTACATTAGTTTGTTACCTTTTTGAATGTTCAGAACCTGTTGGTTAATGACATTGGGCATTAAATTGCTGCTTTAGAAAATTCTGAATTCTCAGTTTATGCAATACTTTTTTACATCCAGTTTTGTGTAATCTTGATAATGTCATTTTGGCCTAGTTGACCATTGCCAAGTTTAAGAAGATATTCAGTAGGATCACAATTCTTTCTTTCTTTTTTTTATTTTTATTTTTTTTGTTTGAAATTTTAATTTTCGGCCATTGAGTAGAATGTTTAAACCTGACTGCTCTGGAGGCACTGCGTGCCATGGTATGCACTAGCCATGCGTCTTGGTGGGTGTGCTATTTACCAACTGATGAGCCCAACTTAGCACATTAGGGCAAAACGCTGGCAACCAGGAATGAGTTAGCTGGAAAATTTATAATGTCCAATAACGGACAATTTATATTGGTATTATAAATTTACTCATTCGGTACAAATATTTCAGGTTCCCTATGGGAATCATTATCTATATCATCTGATGACCAGGCAGGCATCAATTTTTGGTAATGAGACAAAGTCTCTCATAGTGCATGGCACTGCCGGTGGCTCCAAGTAGCCTTCCCCGTGGCCTCCACGGTATGCACTTGCCATGCGTCTTGGTGGGTGTGCTATTTACAAACTGATGAGCCCAACTTAGCACACTGGGACAAAACGCTGGCAACCAGGAATGAGTTAGCTGGAAGATTTATAATGTCCAATAACGGACCATTTATGTTGGTATTAAGTGGTATGTTCCGAGCTGTTAGTGGAGAGATGGTGTGGAATGACATTAGTAGACAAATAAGTTTGAGTGGTGTCTTTAAAAGTAGTGATGGGTTAGCGACGAAATCAAGTAGAATCGAGTAATGTGCTCTTAGAATAGGTATACTCGACTCCAGACTCAAGTCCAAGCATACTAGTGTCGCATACATATCTTAGAACTATAATCAACTGTACTGGAGCGCACGGCATTCAGGGTCACCCGCAGAATACTTTTTGGTGTGGATTGCAGTATGTTTGCTGCTGATGATTGGTTTTTGTTGAGTCATCTGCCGTCAATGACGTGATTGTTACGATCATTATTATCATCATAGGCACTGAAATTTATGACTTACTAACAAACTCTCAACTTGAAAAATAGACAAGTATGACTGAAGTATGTCCCCCACCTTTTCTAATGCTGATAACGGCAGCGTTCTATTATTTATATTTCTTTTATTATTGTGCAGCCTGGAAGTAGCCATCAGGGACTCGTTGATAGCTATGAAATATTATTCCCGTGACGTCCTTGTAGGAAAACGTGTAATAATATTGTGCGAAATAATGACAATATTAGTACCAGAGAAATTTATGGCAAAGATACACGTGTAGGGCATTCAGAAACATAATTATGTGCTGTAGTATCACTTAATCAACCAACCAATCAATACTGATCTGTATTTAGGGCAGTCATCCAGGTGGCAGATTCCCTATCTGTTGTTGTTTTCCTAGCCTTTTCTTAAATGATTTCAAAGAAATTGGAAATTTATTGAACATCTCCCTTGGTAAGTTATTCCAATCCCTAACTCCCCTACCTATAAATGAATATTTGCCCCAATTTGTCCTCATGAATTCCAACTTTATCTTCATATTGTGATCTTTCCTACTTTTAAAGACGCCACTCAAACTTATTCGTCTTGTATTGTATTCACGCAGTCTACATAAATAACATGCACATCTCATCTGATTCCTATTTGATTAAATCACATTGACATTCACTGGCCAGTGGCTAAGTGGGGTGCTGCCTTTAATACCTGTAATTGTATATTTCATCAGCCAGTTAACACACAAAGTATTGGGTTCATTTCAATCTTTAAATGACAACATTAGGGTTGTAGGTGTCGAACATTGTTGCTGTACATCATGTTTCCTGTGTGAGAGAGAATTGCTGTATTTACAGAACCCTGGTACAACTGTGAGTGCTTCGATCACCCTTGACCAGCAATGGAGTTACAGTATATACTTTTGTTGCTGTAGGACAAAAAATATTAGTATTCATCGACCTAGAGAAAAGCAGAGCACAAAATATTTATTTTAAGTAGGCTAATAGATTGTTTTATGTAAGTAATATATTACAAAATTGATTCCTCTCTTCGTTTACATTGTTTACATAACTATGTTACAGTATTTGCCTGGGTATGTACTATGATCCTTGTCAATCCCACGATGGTAACGTAATTGCCATTCTCATACTGATTTCTTGTACTGCATTCAGGTGTTTTAGCGTTGTTGAGTTGTAACGTGCAAATGTTAACTATGTCTTTCCTCCAACACTTTATTACTACAACATAAAAAACAAAAGGGGAATCTACAAGCGTAAAAGGATGGTGGGAGAGAATGATTGGCTCCACTAAGCGCTGCTTAGAAAGGTTCTAGGTCGCTCACAGGTCAATGAAGAGGGTCTCTGCATAGTTGTAATCAGCACTGAAGCCACCCTGAATTCATGTCCCATTGTTCAAGACGAAAGTAACTCTGAAGTGTTAACACCCTCACATTTCCTCAACGGCGAGAAACTCATGACCATTCCAGTTGGACCTGAGCCAGTAAATAAGAAAGACCTTACGAGGGAATTTTGCACGAAGATGAAAATGGTTGAAGACTTTTGGCGAAGGTGGAAAAAGGAATACCTCCTTCAGCTGCGGAACTACCATGAGGTCAAGTCTCCAACCGGTAAACGTCCGAGAATTCGAGTAGGAGATGTTGCCCTCTTACAAGAAGACGTCCTGCCTAGCCAAAGAGCCCGAGTCGACGAAGTCCTTTCAGGTGAGAGACGGCCAAGTGAGGACAGCCATCCTGCGTCTGCCAGATGGTTCAAGAGTCAGCCTATCGGTGCAACTGGTGATTCCTTTCGAAATCGACCAGGGTGAGGAGGATGTTGAGGTTTGAATGTACAAGCAAACGACACCTACCGGACAGACTAGTAACTAAGTGGAGTTTTACGCTTGTAGATCCCCTTTTGTTTTGTATGTTGTAGTAATAAAGTGTTGTAAGAAAGACGTTGTTATCATTTGCACGTTACAACTCAACAAGCGTGGTGTTTGTACTTCTGTTTGTAACTTAAAGTATTATTACATATGTTGCATACAGCTTTATTGGGAACAATTGTTGATGTTTACAGTACTGCTTAAATCCCGCAACTGTTCTTCGACCTTCGCTCAACTTCTAAAGACCGCAATACATTCGGTTTTGTTCCTTTGCACAGTCAGGTATTGTAATGATAAACGTCAAAACAGAGGGCATATTTTGTTCATTGCGTTCCATCAGCTGTTTGCTAGAACAGAATGACATTCTGTCTGATGATTTGCTGCATGTACATACATCACATTCTGGATGCCTAATCTTAATACCCTACATTATATCTGCCAAAAGTATGATGTAGATGTTAACTATTCACCTGTTCCCCTGGACTATTGTAGGCTTTGGCGCGGTTAGCAATAGGCTAAGGTTACAATAAGTCTGTCATACTACCGATCATATTAGCGCATCTATGGCATAATGGCTACCTGAGGTCTAACTTTCCAGTAGCGAAGCAATACAATGTGTGCAGAAAGACCGTGTATAAAAATAACACATGTTTAAAATACAGTAAATACAGCATACATACTGTGATAGTGATTTTAAACAGTAATAATAATAATAATAATGTTATAAGTTTTATGTCCAACTATGTACATTTTTATGGTTTTCGGAGATGCCGAGGTGCCGGGATTTACCATAGTCCCCCAAGTTCTTTTACATGCCAGTAATTCTACTGACACGAGGCTGACGTATCTGAGCACCTTCAGATACCACCGGACTAAACCAATATCGAACCTGCCAAGTTGGGCTCAGAAGGCCAGATAAGCTATGTTATCAGTATTAGAATAGAGGGCATATTCAGTGGAGTGGGTGAGAGACGCTGTGAACTGATATTTTCATATTTTATTATGCGTATATAGTTGTAGTATTATCGTTCTCAAGTCATCATCAAAGTGAGGTTATTCCTTTTGCTCATTCATTATGATTTTTTATATCGTACCGCATTATCGCAATCCATAAAACCTCAGGGACCACTTGTATGCATGCTTTCATCCATCCAAGTGTGGGCGAGAGAGTGAACGTGTGACGTCATGCTGTCATCGAGCCTTCGCAAGCGAAACGAGTCTGAGCCTGGACTCGAAAGTGTCGAGTACCACAATTCCAGGCATCACTCGCACACATCCCTATTTAAAAGTAAGAAAGATCACAATATGAAGATAAAGTTGGAATTCAAGAGGACAAATTGGAGCAAATATTCGTTAATAGGAAGGGGAGTTAGAAATTGGTATAACTTACCAAGAGAGATGTTCACATTTTCTTTGCAGTCATTTAAGAAAAGACTAGGAAAATAACAGATAGAGAATCTGCCACCTGGGTAACTGCCCTAAATACAGATCAGTAGTGATTGATTGAAAAAGAAAGAGCATTGCATCTGGAATAGTATGCAGTGTGTTGTAGCTGTCTTCCCTGAGGTGTGTGTTGTACAGTTCTACTCAGTGTTGTTACCATTGTTGTAAATGAACACACTCAAAGCTTTTATCTTCAGTTGGTAACCCTGCTTCATATTTTTCAGTTTTCCAGAGAGCTCGTAGTGCTTCTCCGTGCATCATTTTCTTTGACGAGCTGGATTCTTTAGCACCTAATCGGGGGCGTAGTGGTGATTCTGGTGGGGTTATGGACAGGTATGGTATCCATTGAACTAACCAATTTTCTCGTAAATTACTTGTGTTTCATATTTATCTCTCAAACAATGCTTATAGCTGTTTGAGATTCTGAATAGAATCATGTGTAAAATACCTGTTATCCAATCAGACCTGTTCCTCTCTGTGTAACAAAACATTCAGTGATGTTTCTCAGGGCAGATTTTGTTATCTTTATATCACTGTGTTTGCTATACTGAAACACAACCTGGGTCAGTGTGGTTATCTTATTTGTAAGCAGGAGCAAAAAACATGGCATTAGTGAGAATGATTGCTGGTACAAACTTAGGGGAACAATGATAGAAGGGTAGAGAGATAAATACAAATTTAGTAATGTTCGCTTTGGATGATTACTGTCATCGTCATCATCATCTTATAGCTTCGACCACGGCATTTACACTGTCAGCCTTTCTGGATTTCCAGTTCTCCTTCATTTTATAGGAATAAGAACATTAAGGCACTGGAGGTAATCCGAATAATATCAAGAATTGTCTGGTGTTGCCACTCACTTCTCCTGAGGCTCTCAAAGTACAACATTGTTAAAATAATATGGGTACCAGGGCATGCAGGTATAGAAGGAAATGAAAAGGCAGATAAACTGGCCAGGAAAGGGGCAGAAACACATTTTATAGGCCCAGAACCTGTATGCGGGATATCCTATGGACAAGCCCAACACTACATAGGAAAATGGGTACAAATGAAATAAGTGGAAGACTGGAAAATTACTCCAGGATGCAGGCTTATAAAGGAACTGATAAAAGGACCAAACAAGAAGCATACTAAAGAACTGTTGAAACTCAGCAGAGCAAATATAAGATGGGTAGTAGGACTGTTGACAGGACACTGTCATCTGAAAAAACACCTACATAGAATTGGAGTAATAAGAGACAACATATGTAGGAAATGCAATGAAGCAGAGGAATCAGCTGAACACATACTTTTCGAATGTGAGGTGCTGGGTAGAATCAGACTATCCCTTCTAGGACTACCAGGTGAAGAGAGAAAAAAAACAATCCAAGAAGACTCAATAAGAACAATCTGTATCTTTGTTAAGGGAGCAGGTATATCTAGGTGGGAATGAAGTAAAAACATGGTAGCAAAAGATCTTAGAGGTCGATGCTAATTATGACCTAATATTTAGAAGCCCCATGAAGAAAAGAAGAAGAAGACTCTTTCATCTTGGTCAGAAATTGCGGTTCCTAGCTCTTCGGGCCACTTCGTGCCAGGTCATATTTTTTTTCTTTGTTTTTTTTTTTTGTTCTTCTAGCTTTTAAGAAAAAACAGTCTACCATTTGTATTCAGCCATGCAAGAGTTATTAATGCAATTTTTATGACATGTACTTTGCCCATTTGTGATTTTTGTAGCTGATGATGACGCAATGAGCGTCGAAACCGGTTCTAACTATTTAATATATGTGAACATCTAATGCAACACGTTTTGTATTGAAAAGGTTGAACCTTCCTTGATATTTTAATTGTGCCAGGTCATATTCTCACTCTTTCCGAAAGATCCTCTATCCTGTGTTCTTATATCCTGATTTACTTCATTCTTGAACCAGTGTCTCAGAGACAAAAATACATTTGATTTTTGACACTTCCAACACTATGCCCATTCAGGATACGGGCGGACTGCTTTCCTGGCTGTGGACGCGTGTTTGTATGCAGCTGCACGGATCCTGTACAGTTTTCGTCTCTTTCTTGGAGGTAGTAGTTTATCTAACGTCCACGAGAATGCAGTAGTTTGAAATAATAACATTAAGTTATTTATTAGACCACCTAATCAATACAAAATCGTCTTGGATGATTTACATAAATTTGTTAGCTAATAGTGGGACATGTTTCGCCTTCTCTGAAGGCATCATCAGCCATAGTCTTAACCTTAAATTAAAAATAAGCGTCTAAATAACATGTAGTGATGAATGAATTTTAAAATCTTGAAGAGATTTGAAGTAAAATAACATTAAAAATAACAATGATGGTTTGAAAATACAATGTGATGAGATACAATAGTGGAAGTATTAACAAAATTAACCTTAGAAGGCTGCTAAAATAAGTACAATGGAATAAAACAACAGATTGTTATACAACAAGTAGTAAGATTGCATAAAAGTAAAGTTGATAGTAATGGCGGTTATAATTAGACGATGGCGAAAAATCTTATGTAATCAAAGTAAAGAGAATCAACTTCCCTCACCAACAAATTCTTAAAAATCTTCAACCTCACATCAATTAGAGTTCCCACCTCCCCTACAGCTAATATACCCCCCTCCCTTCCCCCCACCGCTAGTACCTCTAATTCAAATACAACCAATAAACCCATAGCCACACCCACCGGAACATCGCTCCCTCCAATAGCCTTACACCGTTACAACACGCGCAGTAATACACTCTCTTCCTTCCCTCCCACCAATAGCAGCCCCCCTCTAATAGTTACGTCAACGCAAACAGATCCCCCTCCAACACAAAACTTCAGTTATAACACACGTAGCAAGAAGTCTACTGTTGCAAATACTTCTTACTCATAATATTACAAGCTATCTTTGTCACCGTCAAGTGGTAAGTGCATACGATTCTACTTCAAGATTTTTCAAATATCTTTTCACACAATTAACTCTACGTTTCTTGCTTCCATTTACAGATTCCACTTGTATATGCTTTTTCAACTAGAATATCTACAAACTCACAATTTACAACATTTGAACATCACTTCAAATTTTGAGATGGTCCATAGTGATCCTATTTGAAACTGTTCTTCAACTTCTATTCACCAACTTCATATCCTCAACGTGTTCTACAACTTCACCATATGCATCTGACTTTCATCCTTTATCTTCAAGATCATAATGAACTTCGGATCTCTCGACTAACTTTGACTTTTACTCTCTCCTCTTTACTTTGATTACATAAGATTTTTCGCCATCGTCTAATTATAACCGCCATTACTATCAACTTTACTTTTATGCAATCTTACTACTTGTTGTATAACAATCTGTTGTTTTATTCCATTGTACTTATTTTAGCAGCCTTCTAAGGTTAATTTTGTTAATACTTCCACTATTGTATCTCATCACATTGTATTTTCAAACCATCATTGTTATTTTTAATGTTATTTTACTTCAAATCTCTTCAAGATTTTAAAATTCATTCATCACTACATGTTATTTAGACGCTTATTTTTAATTTAAGGTTAAGACTATGGCTGATGATGCCTTCAGAGAAGGCGAAACATGTCCCACTATTAGCTAACAAATTTATGTAAATCATCCAAGACGATTTTGTATTGATTAGGTGGTCTAATAAATAACTTAATGTTATTATTTCAATCTACATCATCAATACGGACCAAAAATGATATTTATTACATGTAATGTCAATGCCAACCAGGCAATAATAAAACCTAACAAGTACTTAAACCTAAAAATTAAAATAGGCAAGATTTCTAGAGATATCAAGTTTCTTAAAGATTGCTTGAAATTAGAGTTGGTACCTAAATTTCTCAAATCTTTACAAAGAAAAAGTCACCCCTATTCAAAATCTAATGCCACTCAAAAGAAAGTAAACAACATATGGTTGAAAAATGAAATTAAACTATTATACAAGAAGAAATCTTTACTAAATATACAATTATATAGGACTCATTTGACCATCTCTCAGAAATTACCCCCACTTGAATGGAGCTCATTTTTAAGGTACACTGACCTCAAACTATCTTACGTATTAGACAAGAAACAGAAAACCCTAAACCATAAATTACTTAGTCTTCAAGAAAACAAATGTAAAACTCCTGACCAAAATACAAACAACAAAATGTCCCCTTCCCATTTGACTAACATTCCCACTACAATCAACCTATCTAATGCAACTTTCTCTAACCAAGAATTAAATCTATTAGATAAAGGCATCAAACATAATTGGCCTAATCACAAAAAGGCAGAAGACATCATCACTACCATCGCTGAAACCGAAACTAATATCGATAAACAAATCCCAATTGATAAACAGAATGACGTACGATATGAAGTAAAAAAGAAACTCCCAACTTTGATTAATGAGATAACATCTAATAATAACCACAATGTCTCGAAACAAATTCTAAACCTGAAATCCAAAATCCATAGCAACAACGTAGTAATTACAAAAGCAGATAAGGGCAACACCATAGTAATAATGAACAAACAAGATTACATCAATAAAACTGAAACCTTTTTTTCAGACAATACCTATACCTTAATTAACAAAGATCCTACAAACAAAATACAGCGTAACTTAAAGAACCTTCTGAAAAATTCTAACTTCATTTTAAATGATCAAGATTATCAGAAATTAACTGTAATGAACCCAAAATTACCTACAGTCAGATCACTGCCCAAAATTCATAAAAAAGATGTCCCCATTCGACCTATAATTAATAGTATCAATAGTCCTACCTATAAAACCTCTCAATTCCTACACAAATTCCTAAAAAAACACTTCAAATTTCACAACTCCAACCCCATAAAGAACTCGATCGAACTCTGTAATTCCCTAAATAAGTTCAGTCTACAACCAAACCACGTTTTATGTTCTTTTGACATCACCAACATGTATACTAATATCCCTATCAACAATACTATTAACATCATAAAAAACAATCTGTTGAAACATAGCACATTGAGTAAAATCGAAATTGATGAATGGTTAAAATTACTTAATTTCGTTTTAGACAACAACTATTTTACCTTCAATAAGAAAATTTACAAACAAGAAGGTCTAGCGATGGGAGACCCGTTATCTGGAATACTAGCCGACATATACTTAGATAATCTCGAACATAGTAAGATTATTAATAACATCAACGGACTCTGTCTTTGGCATCGCTATGTTGATGATACCATAGCTATCATTGATAAACAAATCAACAACAGCAATAACATACTATCATTCCTCAACAACTTAGATAATAATATTAAATTCACTAAAGAAGATGAGTTCAATAACTCTCTGAACTTCTTAGATATCAAAATCACACGAGCATTGAACAAATTCGACTTCCAAATATACAGAAAACCCACCTTTTCTCCAACAACCATAAAAAATGATTCTTTACATCCCAACTCACATAAAAAAGCCACTTATCACAGTTTAATATATAGAGCATTAAAGATCCCTATGTCCTCTACTAATTTAAAGAAAGAATTACTATTCATCAAGGAAATAGCTAAATTCAATGGATTTAACACGAATATGATTGATAAAATCATCAATAAAACCAAACTAAAACTAGCTACCAATTTAACTCCATTAAAACCCGTCAAACCAAAATACGCTAAATTCACGTTCACTAACCATAGCATTTACCCGATAACCAATTCATTAATGAAGCACGAAATAAAAATAGCCTACACAACAAAAAACACTAATCGCAATTTATTCTTCAATCACAACTCTATCAACATCACAGACAATAGTTACTCTGGATCAGGAATATACAGATTGAAATGCTCTACATGTAATTTTTCTTATGTTGGCCAAACTGGCCGCAGCTTCTCTACCAGATACGCCGAGCATTACAATGCCCAAAAACACAACAAATTCTCCGCAATGGCCAACCATATGAGGGACACCGGGCATAAATTCACCACAATAGAACAAGACCTCCATATCCTAAAAAGAGTTGATAAAAGCAAACTCATGACAGAATATGAAAACTTATTTATTTTCCTCGACCAACATTTTAATAAAGATAAAAATCTAAATGACACTATTGATAAAAAAAGCCCCTTGTATGAACAGATTCTTATTTTATTACGAGAATCAACTTCCCTCACCAACAAATTCTTAAAAATCTTCAACCTCACATCAATTAGAGTTCCCACCTCCCCTACAGCTAATATACCCCCCTCCCTTCCCCCCACCGCTAGTACCTCTAATTCAAATACAACCAATAAACCCATAGCCACACCCACCGGAACATCGCTCCCTCCAATAGCCTTACACCGTTACAACACGCGCAGTAATACACTCTCTTCCTTCCCTCCCACCAATAGCAGCCCCCCTCTAATAGTTACGTCAACGCAAACAGATCCCCCTCCAACACAAAACTTCAGTTATAACACACGTAGCAAGAAGTCTACTGTTGCAAATACTTCTTACTCATAATATTACAAGCTATCTTTGTCACCGTCAAGTGGTAAGTGCATACGATTCTACTTCAAGATTTTTCAAATATCTTTTCACACAATTAACTCTACGTTTCTTGCTTCCATTTACAGATTCCACTTGTATATGCTTTTTCAACTAGAATATCTACAAACTCACAATTTACAACATTTGAACATCACTTCAAATTTTGAGATGGTCCATAGTGATCCTATTTGAAACTGTTCTTCAACTTCTATTCACCAACTTCATATCCTCAACGTGTTCTACAACTTCACCATATGCATCTGACTTTCATCCTTTATCTTCAAGATCATAATGAACTTCGGATCTCTCGACTAACTTTGACTTTTACTCTCTCCTCTTTACTTTGATTACATAAGATTTTTCGCCATCGTCTAATTATAACCGCCATTACTATCAACTTTACTTTTATGCAATCTTACTACTTGTTGTATAACAATCTGTTGTTTTATTCCATTGTACTTATTTTAGCAGCCTTCTAAGGTTAATTTTGTTAATACTTCCACTATTGTATCTCATCACATTGTATTTTCAAACCATCATTGTTATTTTTAATGTTATTTTACTTCAAATCTCTTCAAGATTTTAAAATTCATTCATCACTACATGTTATTTAGACGCTTATTTTTAATTTAAGGTTAAGACTATGGCTGATGATGCCTTCAGAGAAGGCGAAACATGTCCCACTATTAGCTAACAAATTTATGTAAATCATCCAAGACGATTTTGTATTGATTAGGTGGTCTAATAAATAACTTAATGTTATTATTTCAATCTACATCATCAATACGGACCAAAAATGATATTTATTACATGTAATGCAGTAGTTATCGGGAAGTTCAAAGTGAAACAATAAAAAGGGTAGTTTCTCCTTGCCATGATCTACCGAAGCACTCGATGGGCTAGTTGCTGAGCGTGCCGAATCAGTTGCGCTGTCAGCTGTGTTACTGTACACACATGTCCTCACACCGACTCAATGATAGTGATATCTTGGATATTTTGTCAGGAGTAGTGGGTTCAGAAACAGATGACAGTGATGAATACTCTGCCGATGAACCACATTACATATCAGTTGATAGTTCGGGCACGATATTTATTTGGTAAGTCACTTTCGAATGCAAGATTTTAGCTGCTTTATTTTACTCCGAATACAAATTATTTTTCGTTTAGATAAAGAGACGCAGGCTGATGATTCACCTGTACTGCGAAAAGAAAGTAGATGATGATGGAAGGTTGGACTGTGTATAGCCCAATGTTTTCATGGGTACTATACCAAAACAAACTAAATAGGAACATTTTGTATTTCAAATGGAATTGAGTTTATTCATGGCTTAAGCAGCTACATTAAATGATTCATTTTTTATTATTTGAGCAGGCTTATTGGTATAACTTGAAGGTAAAAGTTTTTTTCCCCAAACATTTTTTAATGCTTTTCATAAGATTAGTATACTGCAATTAAAATCCTTTAGATATGTACTTCCTGATTAACATCTTCATTTTTGATGGCTGACACCTCCATATGATACAAAAATCAGGGATGTATTATGTATCACTGTTATGAGATAATATATTAAAATTCAGGAAAAAGATCCAGTTCACTGCCAGTGTTCAAGTGAAAATATGGTAGTGTTGAATGTGTTAAATGTTTGGTACCAAGAACAAGACGCTCAGATAACTTGACCTTTTTTCTTTTTCTTTTTTTTCTCTTTCTTCCTCCCCTCCCGAAGGAAGTCTGGAGACTTACAGCTTCTTGTAATATTTCAACCTGAAGGCACGCAGGGCTGAAGTCATCTGCTATTAGGACTACTTGCTGGCAAGACCTGGTGTTTACAGTGCACTTTGTCTTCTGGTATGGCTAGAGCAATTCTGTTACTTTCATTGATCTGTCTCAGTCGTATCTTTGCCTTTGACAATATGAAAGTGACTGAGGTATGAGCGATGTTTGTAATGCCATTCCTTATTCAGCCAGTCCCTGCTGTGAAGGGTGTGAAAATATTGCTCATAGGGTCGGTTGATGCATGCATTTCAGTGGGCTTGACAGACTGATATGTAATAGCAACTTCTGGCTCAGTGAGGAAAGCAACGGGAAACTACCTCACTCCTCATTTCCCTAGTATGCCTCTTCAGTCATGCCTAGGCTATCTGTGACAGCTAATGGTGGAGCTGATGAGGATCCAACCAGCCTTCGGGCTGAGGACTGAACATAGATATATCTGAAAGAGCAAGGCAATCGATGTTCACTGCTTTGGGTCCAGGACCCAGCCTGATATCATTATCACCGGGCAAGTTGGCTGTGCGGTTAGGGTCGCGCAGCTGTGAGCTTGCATCTGGGCTGAGGACTGAACATAGATATATCTGAAAGAGCAAGGCAATCGATGTTCACTGCTTTGGGTCCAGGACCCAGCCTGATATCATTATCACCGGGCAAGTTGGCTGTGCGGTTAGGGTCGCGCAGCTGTGAGCTTGCATCTGGGAGATAGTGGGATCAAACCCCACTGTCGGCAGCCCTGAAGATGGTTTTCAATGGTTTCCCATTTTCACACCAGGCAAATGCTGGGGCCACGGCTGCTTCCTTCCCACTCCTAGGCCTCCTGTCCCATCGTCACCATAGAACCTATCTGCGTCGGTCCGACATAAAGCAAATAGCAAAAAAAGAAGAAAAAATTCATTATTAGGTATTCTCTTTCTCCGCTTTTGATGACGTTTTCAAGAAAACAGTTGAAAAGAAATGGGTGAGATTCAATCACCTCGACGAACACCAGTCTTAATCTCAATAAACACTGTGTACAGTAGGATGCCATTAACTATTTATGGACCATAATACTGTGTTTCACAAGATTTTTATGGTCATTCTTGCAGAAATATTCTTTATTGTACAAGGATTGCCCAAATGAAACTAATACTTGATGGTATTCCGTATCTGTTCAAAATGAATGCTGTCATTTGTTGCAGAGTGGTGTCTCAGTTACTGGCTGAGCTTGATGGTTTGCAGAAATCAACTCACCTGTTTGTCATCGGTGCTACTAACAGACCCGATCTGATTGACCCTGCGCTTCTACGACCTGGCAGGTAGGCATCCAGAGCTCGTGCATTCCTGTTAGGGACACCACGCTTAATACAAACTAATTCTGCAAATTTGTTTCAGGTTTGACAAACTGCTCTATGTTGGTGTTTGTGAAGATCGAGATTCCCAGCATAGTGTCTTAAGTGCCCTTACAAGAAAGTGAGTAATTTACTAAGAGTTTGTTGCTGTTGGATATAATTTTATAATAGTGAAGTATTGTATTTGCTCATGCATCGGTTCCCATTTCATATTTCCCTTGCCCCTGTTCCAGAGTAATGTTTTCAAGAATATATTGCTTATAAAAACACAGAAACATGATGAGGAATATTAATAGGATGAACACAATGACAGGAAGACCACTGATCTGCATTTTGGACTGTTGCCCAGATGGGAAATCAATATTTATTTATTGATTGATTGATTGATTGATTGATTGATTGATTGATTGATTGATTGATTGATCGGTCGGTCAGTCTCAAAACAAGAAAGATGAGGATGATCTATACATCTTAAAACACTGATGTTTTCAAATACGTTTTTCCCGTGGTTCCCATTTCTTTTAGAGTTGGCCACACAGTTCAGATTGCATAGCTGTGAGGTTGCATTCAGATATAGCTTACGAGTAAAAAAAAAAAAGAATTGTTTAAAAAATTGGATTATTTTTTTCTATATTGAAACAGCATTTACTTAAAAACATGCCTTGTATTAAACAGAGATAAACATAAATATTGTATGTAAATATTTGAGTCCGACTCATTGGCTGAATGGTCAGCGTTGAGGCCTTAAGTTCAGAGGGTCCCGGGTTAGATTTACGGCTGGGTCAGGGATTTTAATCGCCTCTGATTAATTCTTCTGGCCCGGGGACTGGGTATTTGTGCTTGTCCCAACACTTCCCTCTTCATATTCAGACAACACACTACACTACCAACCACAACAAAAACATGCAATAGTGATTACATCCCTCCATATAGGGTTGGCGCCAGGAAGGGCATCCGGCCGTAAAACGTGGGCAAATCCACATGTATGACACAGTTCTCACCTGCGACCCCACAGATGTGGGAAAAAGAAGATTGTGTCTAAATATTTGAGTGTGACTTGATAGAATCACTTTACAAAGGAAAAAATTTAATGTATCCTCCACATTCAATACAAAACATAATCCTTAGATGGAGCAACATGCTTCATATTAAACAGAGATAAACATAAATATTGTATCTATTTGAGTCCGACTCATTGGCTGAATGGTCAGCCTTGAGGCCTTCGGTTCAGATGGAATTCACTAAGTGCCTTAATAGTGTTGAGACAGACTAACACCACTGATACATTAAGACGGACATAGTTTACGGCGAATGATATAACCACATTCTTTTCCATGGTGTTCTACATCTAAAGGGACCACACTTTCATGAGACTGTCAAACAAACCTGTCAAATACTCTGATATATTCGTCTCAGCAGCGACTTCAACCAACATATCAACGTCTTCTTGCATTAGTTATCTTACGATAATTTTTGATTAATCAACTTAATAAGATAATTTTAAATCGTTCGCCTTCTTTCCGGCCAATACTTTTTAGCTCCTGTGTTTTTCATAAAAAACAGAATTCAGCCTAAGCTTTTGAGTATTGTCATACCATTCTTGTCCATTGAAGTCTTGGGTTTGATATCCGACCCCCCAAGCGACGCGTATGTTCAAATTTCTTACGAAGAGGATCCATTTCAGTGTCGGACATGTGTTGTTTTTAGAATTAATATGACACAAAATTCTTTTCTTTTTAGACAAACATTTTAAATTGTTTAAAGTGATTTTAGCATGTGTTGTATATGTTATGTCTCAACATCTTTATTTTATAACAACTATTCCGCAGTGTCATTACTTTTAAGAAATCATAGTTCAATTTTTATAATTTATAAGTGATAATGTCCTCTGACCAATGCTTGTTTTAAGATTAAATAAGGCTGATGATGGCCAATAAAAGAAAGGCAAAACATGTCCCTTTAAATTTAGTAATTTCTATGTTTATTTAACCTCATAACTGTGGAATTAATTGTATTGAATAGGTGGGGTAATAAAAATACTCCTTTTATAAACTTAGTGAGACATACCACTTTGTTGAGCAGCTCGTCTCCTTTCTCCGAAGGCTTTCCAGCCCAAACTTTGCAACATTTTTGTAACACTACTCTTTTATCAGAAATCACCCAGAACAAATTGAGCTGCTTTTCTTTGGATTCTTTCCACTGGGCGAGTTGGCCGTGCGATTAGGAGCGTTCAGCTGTGAGCTTGTATCCGGGAGATAGTGGGGTCCGAACCCCACTGTCGGCAGCCTGAAGATGGTTTTCCATGGTTTCCCATTTCCCCATTAAGGCCACGCCCGCTTCCTTCCCATTCTTAGGCCTTTCGTATCCGATCGTCGTCATATGACCTATCTGTGTCAGTGCGACGTAAAACAAATAGCAAAAATTTGGATTCTTTCTAGTTCTTGAATCAAGTAATCCTGGTGAGGGTCCCATACACTGGAACCATACTCTATTTGTGGTCTTACCAGAGACTTGTATGCCCTCTCCTTTACATCCTTACTACAACCCCCAAATACCCTCATAACCATGTGCAGAGATCTGTACCCTTTAATTCAATCCAATTTATGTAATTACCCCAATGAAGATCTTGCCGTATATTAACATGTAGGTACTTACAGTGATCCCCATAAGAAACTTTCACCCCATCAACGCAGTAATTTTAACTGAGATGACTTTTCCTATTTCTGAAACTCATAACCTGACTTTTAACCCTGTTTATCATCATACCATTGCCTGCTGTCCCCCTCACAACATTTTCAAGGTCATTTTGCAATTGCTGACCATCTTGGAACTTATTTATTATTCTGTAGAGAATAACATCATTCGAAAAAAGCCTTATCTCTGATTCCACTTCTTTACTCATATCATTTATATATATAAGAAAACATAAAGTTCCAATAATACTGCCTTGAGGAATTCCCCTCTTTCAGAGCCAGATAAAGCTTCACCTACTCTAATTCTCTGAGATCTGTTTTCTAGAAATATAGCAACCCATTCAGTCACTCTTTTGTGTAATCCAATTGCACTCATTTATGCTAGTAGTCTCCCATGATCCACCCTATCAAATGCCTTATACTGGTCAATCATGATACAGTCCATTTGACCTCCTGAATCCAGGCTATCTGCTATATCTTGCTGGAATCCTGTAAGTTGAGCTTCAGTGGAATAACCTTTCCTAAACCTGAACTGCTTTCTGTCAAACCAGTTATTAATTTTGCAATCATGTCTAATGTAATCAGAAAGAATGCTTTCCCAAAGCTTACATGCAATTCATGTCAAACTGACTGGCCTGTAATTTTCAGCTATATGTCTATCACCCTTTCCTTTGTACACAGGGGCTACTGTAGCAACTCTCCATTCATTTGGTATATCTCCTTCAACAAACAATAATCATTAAGTACTTCAGATATGGTGCTATATCCTAATACATTGTCTTTAATATATCGCCTGAAAAGTTATCAATTCCAGCCACTTTTCTAGTTTTCAACTTTTGTATCTTATTGTAAATGTCATTGTTATCATAGGTACATATTAATGCTTCTTTAGCATTAGTCACTTCCTCTATCTGGACATTATCTTTATAACCAACAATACATACTGCTGACTGATACTTCTGCCTTTTGAAGATCCTCGCATACACACTCCCCTTGTTCATTAATGATTCCTGGAATGTCCTTCTTGGAACCTGTTTCTGCCTTAAAATACCTATACATACCCTTCCATTTTTCTCTAAAATTTGTACGACTGCCAATTATGCTTGCCATCATGTTATCCTTAGCTGCCTTCTTTGCTAGATTCAATTTCCTAGTAAGTTCCTCCAATTTCTCCTTACTTCCACAGCCATTTCTAACTCTATTTCTTTCCAGTCTGCTCCTCCTTCTTAGTCTCTTTATTTCTCTGTTATAATAAAGTGGGTCTTTACCATTCCTTATCACCTTTAAAGGTAAAAACCTATTTTCACATTCCTCAACAATTGCTTTAAACCCATCCCGGAGTCTGTTTACATTTTTATTTATCGTTTTCCACCGATCATAGTTACTTTTTAAAAACTCCCTTATGCCTGCTTTATCAGCCATATGGTACTGCCTAATAGTCCTACTTTTAAGACCTTCCTTTCTATCACATTTATTTTTCACTATGATATAAAACAGCTTCGTCATCACTAATACCATCTATTATTTCAGTTTCTCTATAGAGCTCATCTTGTTTTACTGGCACCACGTCCAGTATATTCTTCCCTCTAGTTGGTTCCATTACTTTCATCAGCTGTCCTTCCCATATGAACTTATTTGCCATTTGTTGGTCATGCTTCCTGTCGTTTGCATTACCTTTCCAATTGACATTTGGTAAATTGAGATCTCTCTCTACAATCACATTCCTTTCCATGTTGTTTCCTACATAGCTGATTATCTTATCAAATAATTCTGAATCAGCATCAGTGCTACCCTTTCCCAGTTTGTACACTGCAAAGATATCAAGTTGCCTATTATCTTTAGAAATGAGCCTTACACTTAGAATTTCATGTTTGTCATCTTTAACTTTTTGGTAGCTTACAAATTCTTCTTTCACCAGAACGAATACTCTCCCTTCTACCATTCCTATCCTATCTCTACGAAACACACTCCAGTTCCGTGAGAAAATTTCTGCATCCATTATATCATTTCTCAGCCAGGATTCAACTTCTCTTACAATATAATGATCATCTTCATTTCCCATTTCCAGCTTCCTGGGTCGGGTTGTGAATCAAGGACTTCCATCGCTGTCTGTCTCTCCACTACTCTTCTCCTTTTTTAAGTACTTCTTCTGGTTTTCCTCCCCTCTTCTCGCACTCCCATACTGAATCTGTCCATCTCTTTCGGGGTCTTCCTTGTGGTCTCTTTCTTGTTAACTTCTCTGAAAAAGCTATGTTTGGCACACTCTCTTTTGCCATTCTCATCATACGCCCATACCACTTCAGCTTTGTTGTTTCTATCTTGTCTTGAAGTTTGAAGATTCCTGCCCTTTTCCTTATCTCTTCATTTCTAATTCTATCGTTTCTGGTCTTGCCCTCGACGCCTCAGGAATTTCATCTCCGCTGCCTGTATTCTACTCTCCTCTCGTTCTGTTGTAGTCTACGATCTACGATCCAGCTGCATAGGTTAGTATGGGTTCATAATAGGTTGAATATAATACTTTTACATTTCTTCGGGACATTCTTCCACAAAATACCTCTTTGCTGTTTGCTTGTTATATTATTTTCCCATTTCTTCGGTTATCTTTCCATCTTCTGTGATCACACTTCCCAAGTACTTGAAACTTTTAACCACTTCTAGAATTTTACCATTCAGTTTTATCTTTCCTCTTCCTTCCTTCCTTCCTTCCTTCCTTCCTTCCTTCCTTCCTTCCTTCCTTCCTTCCTTCCTTCCTTCCCCTTGTCATCACTATTGTTTTACTTTTCTCTGTGCTTACTTTCATCCCAAAGTTTTCTCTCGATTCCATTCATCTACTTGTTTTTGCACTTCCGTTTCATCCTCACCTCATATCACTATATCATCTGCTTACATGGCTTTTGTTGCCTGTCTTCCCAATCTCTGTTTAATAGTCTTATGAATTTCATCCGTGACTATGATGAATAGTATTTCCCTTTCGGAGACCAGTTTCAACTTTAAACCATTTTGTTTTCCTGTATTAGTCTTCACACTACTAACACAATTTTTGTACATAGCTTTTATCATTTGCACTTCCACTCTGTTAACTTGTTTTTTCCTTAATGTGTCCCATACCAACTGTTTGGGCACGCTGTCATAAGCTTTCTCAATGCCAATAAATCTTATCACTATGTCTTTTCCAAACTCCCATCTTTTCTCCATCATATGTCTTAATGTAAAGATCAGGTCAAACATTAATCTGTCTTTCCTAAAACCATACTGTTCTTCTTCTATTTCTCCTTGTAGCTTCCTCCTCAGTCTTTCTTCCAATACTCTCTCAAATATCTTAGCTACATGGGCAATAAGGGTGATCCCTCTGCAGTTATTACATTCTTTTTTATCACCTTTTTTAAATATCCAGATAATTAAACCCTTTCCCCACTCTTTTAGGATCTCTTTCTTCCTCCAGATTATTCTAAATAATCTATACAGCCACTGTAGCCCTATTGGTGCTGATGCTTTTATCATTTCTGTAGTTATCTCATCCTCTCCCTGCTTTACTGCTCTTCATCTTTTGTATGGCTTCCTTTATTTCTAACATTGATATCTCCTTTTCTTGTTGTTGTTCTTCTTCTTTCCCCATTGTTTCTTCTTGCTCCTTTCCATCTACCAGTTCACTGTATTTAATATTTAGCAATTCTGAGAAATATTCTTCCCATATTTTTAGTATGTCATCTCTTTGATGATGATGCATGTTGTTTAAAGGGGCCTAACATCGAAGGTCATCGGCCCTGTCATCTCTTTGCGTCGATATCTATCCTGTTTCAGTTTTGATAAATTTTGTATCTTCCCTATTTCGTAAACTATTCTTCACCAAACGATACAAAACCTTTTTACTTCCCTTTATATCACCCTGTACATTTTCTGTGAAACTTTCCCAGCTCTTCCGTTTCTCTTCTTGTACTATTTTCTTACATACCTTTTTGGCTTCTTTATATTTCTTCCAATTCTCTGTGCTATTGCTGCCTATCCACTTCCTCCAAGCTATTTGTTTCTCTTTAACTGCTTCCTTTACCCTGCTGTTCCACCAAGAAGTCTCTTTTTCCTTTTTCCTCCCTGATAGTCTTCCACAGGTGTTTACTGCACACTTTACAAAACCATTTCTGAAACATGTCCATTCCTCTTCCACACTGTTCACGTCATCTTTGAGAATTTCTTTCTTCAGATCCTCTTGAAACTTTTCCCTTATTTCTTTAACTTCCATACCTTATTTCTCTTTCTCTTTTTTTTTCTATTAAATTTGTAATTTTACCAAGTCTTAATTTGGCTACCACCACTTTATGGTCTCCTTCAAAACCTGCTCTTGGCATTGCTGTCACATCCTTCAGTTGTCTACGTTTCTCCTTCTCCACCAGAATACAATCAATTATTGTCTTTGTCTTTCTATCTCCCCAACCGTATCTAGTTATTTTTTGAGAGTTTTTTTTTTTCTAAACTACATATTGCCAACAGTGAATACATTCCTTTTAACAAAAATCTATTACCAAATCTCCTTCCATCTTGGTTTCTATAACTACAGTATAGGGGCCAATTATCTCTTCTTTTCCCTGTCTGTCTGTTCCAACATGTGCATCCATGTCTCCCATTATTATAATCTATTTGTCTTCAATACATCTTTCCAGTTCTTCTAGAAACTCTTCTAAACATTCATCTGCCGTGCGCGTAGAGGCGCGCGGCTATGAGCTTGCATCCGGGAGATAGTAGGTTCGAATCCCACTATCGGCAGCCCTGAAGATGGTTTTCCGTGGTTTCCCATTTTCACACCAGGCAAATGCTGGGGCTGTACCTTAATTAAGGCCACGGCCGCTTCCTTCCAACTCCTAGGCCTTTCCTATCCCATCGTCGCCATAAGACCTATCTGTGTCGGTGCGACGTAAAGCCGCTAGCAAAAAACATTCATCTGCATTCCCGATTGGGGTGCATAAACCTGTATAAAATCCTTGATTTCACTCTCAAGTCCAAGTCTAACTTTAATTATCCTGTCACTGATCTGGTCAATTTTGTCCACATATTGTGCTAGGTCTTCTCTCAATATAACACCAACACCATTTGTTGCCGTCTTTCCTCCACTCCAATATAATCTATACCCTTTCTTCACTTCTTTTTGATCTTTCCCCTTCCATTTTGTCTCACTCATTCCCATCGTTGCTATGTTTTTCTTCTCCATACACTCTATCAGTTCTTCTACCTTGCCATTCAAAGTCATGACATTGATGATACCAATTCTTGTGATGTCTGATAGCCCACTTCTCACAGTCCCCCCAGAGCACTGGAAACTGCATGTCACTTCAGGGTGACGCCCTAGCATTTTCTGAGGCCTCGATTCACTCGCACTCATTTTTTAGGCTTTTGTACGATGGGTTCACCACTCCCAAAAGCATTTTATTACATTCTTCCAGGTTCAAATTAGTCCGCTCCTAACGTGGAGTCAGGCACCTTTTGTAGCCGCTCCTCTGGAGTACAGACGCTATGGGTTTACCCTTCTGCCATCTCCACCGTTA
The DNA here is from genome assembly GCF_040414725.1 of Anabrus simplex. Classification (NCBI taxonomy): domain Eukaryota; kingdom Metazoa; phylum Arthropoda; class Insecta; order Orthoptera; family Tettigoniidae; genus Anabrus; species Anabrus simplex. Next base: position 33,275,661 of record NC_090271.1, read on the forward strand.
AATTGAAATAAGATATATAATGGACATGATACTGTATAGGCTTTTGGGATTAGGCTGTGTCAAGAAAATAAGGTGAAATTCTTTACGTTTCGCAGAGAATTGTGCTCAGAAGTTTTTCTCGTGGACAGTCAAGACTTCTTCTGAGCACACAGAGCACAGTTCTCTACAAAAAGTAAAGAATTTCACCTTATTTTCTTGACACAGCATAACCCCAAAAGCCTATACAGTATCATGTCTATAAGTACGGGCCATGAAAGCATCAGTGGCAAGATATATAATGGTTCAACTTTTTCAATCATTATATATCTTATTTCAGTTTAATTGTGAACTCAATACAATACGGAACATTATGAAATTCTTATCTTTAAATCTCCACCATACCGACATCCATCTTCTCCGCTGTAGATGCGGTTGAGGTCTTCATCCATAACCCAATGCAAGGGCCCTCCATATTTACAGAGGTGCCAACTCTTACGGATTATCCATAATTATTATGGACTTTCCCTCACGATTACGGCATTACAGCCAAAGGGTAAATTATTACGGAAATGCGACATTATAACGAAAATATAATTTCTACGGATAAATAAGGAAACGAGGAAAAATGAATCTTTTCGAGCATTAGTACTTGACTCTCTTTGTTTCAATGCTTGTGAGTTGGCAGCGATACTTATTCGATCGTCACTTCCTTTTGCTACCCGTGACCGTTGTGAAATTCATTGTGAATGAAGGAACTCTACTCTGCTATTCTTCACCGAAAAATGTAATATTGAATTATTGCAGTATTAAATGTACCTGACAGTAAGTCTCCCACAGAAAGAGTTTTCAGTGTTAAAAAAAAAAAAAAAAGAAGAAGCACTTTCAGGCCTACAAAAATGACATCTAAACTGGAATCGCTTATTGTTTCATAAGGTGAAAATGTCCTCACAGTGTTAAGGATGCTATGAGAAAAATCCCACACAATAGCACGTGTTGCGTGGAAAACAAGTTGCAAAGAATATTTTATGACAGAATTAACTGGTAATGTGTAATAGGATATATTTTAGAATAGATTGTTGTTGGGAAGGGCAAAGAGGGTGTCATTATCCAGAAGGGTTGAGTGTGCTTTGGATTTGACTCCAAAATTTTTCGGAGGGTATGGGATGGGGATTACGGAAAAGCCATTTTGAAGGTTGGCACCTCTGTATTTATGACCCCTGAAGAGAGGGTGCCCCAGTATTTTAAAGCCCCCAGGAATTGGGCTACCTGTTGGTCCGCAGGATGTATTGGGTATTTCAACCAGCCCTACGTACTGTAGGGACCCCCTATCTGCCACCTGGGGATACGCTCTGTAGGGGTCAGGTTCCCCTGGTTACTTATTGGAAGTTAACCCCACCCACAAGGTCCGAGGTTTTTTGCAGCGACTTCTATTACAATATCTGTTAAGTATATATCTATTAAATTACTTTTTTCTTTTTTCTTAAATGTTATTTGTTCGGGACGTCGACCCATGTGGATCTTTTGCCCCTACTGGCACAATATTATATGAACTGCGTGTTATTAGAATGGTGGTAGTGTGGAATGTTGTGTGTGAGGAAGGGAAATGAAGGACATCACAAACACCCAGTCTCCAGGCCAGGGATATTAATCATTACAATTAAACACCCCTGACCTGGTCGGGAATCGAACCCAGGCCCGCTGGGTGACAGGTGAATGCATTGCCCCCTACACCGTGGGGCTGGACATTAAATTACTTACTTTACAATACTTCTACAGTTCAACACGAACATTTTTAAGTTATCATCACTTGACTTCCAGAACCCTGTACCCTTACCACCACTCCCTAGAGCACCTCATTTCCCTGAACATACCTCCCTATAACCCTTCTAAATAAAATTCCTAACTTATACGTACCACTTCAGTTTAAGCGAATTCCATCTGAGCGCAAATCCCTATTTCTTGCCCACCCATTAGGATCTAGAAATCTCACTCCCAGTTTCCCACATAACCACTCAATAGTCTCATTAAATCCCCAATCACCTTCCAGTCAGTATCCCTCCTACACAGTGTTCCACTGATAATCTCCACTTCTACTGATAATCTCCGCTTCCTTAAACTTCACCCGTGCTGCATTTACAAGATCCCACACATCCCCAACTATGTTGGTACTTATACATGCTTGCCTTACGTTGATGGTACCAATGTGAAACACTACCACCTTCTCCTTTCCCTCCTTCTTCTCTTTCTTCTCTTCTACTTTCTTCAACATCTGCCTCAACCTAATTCCTGGATAACACTCTACCCTGGTTCCCTTTCGACCACACACTTTCCCCACATGTTTAACAGTGGAATCTCCCATGTCCAGAGTCTCAACCCTACCCACCTCATGTGATCCCCTTCACTCTTGGTCAGCCCTATCTTTTCTGGCAGCTGCAGAAGCTACTTCTTCGTCCCCCGACCCTGTTCCACCTGTCTTTTCCTACCTTCTACTCTACATTTCCCTTTCCTACCTTTTCCCTTACTCCTACTTCCACACTTCTCAGCAACAGTTCCCTGTTCCTCATTTTCCTTCTGTTGTTCTACCTACTGTGACTCGTACTGATTTCTCACAGACACCTATCCTGAATGCTGATCCTGAATAGAGCCCTTTGCCTGCAATCTCCTTCCCCTTAGAACATTTGACCACCTGTCTTCTACAGTTCCCCCATTTCCTTCCCATCTCTCTTTTACACCTACTGTTTTATCCTGTACATTGTTTGAGGGAGGCCTACCTTCCTTCCTGTCTTCTGAGAGAATCCTAATTATCTCCCTCGAACTCTCCAACTCCTCCCTTATACTCCTTAACGCCTGGCCACGCCCACAGTTCCTACACTTGCACTTCTTAGTCATTCTTTACAGAAAAATGAAAAGAAAAGGACAAAATAAATAACCTATAATGTGCAAAAAAGAAAGAAAGGAAAGAGATATTGTGTAGGATAGTACACAAGATCACACATCACCAAACTATGGATTCTAATATTTTTTTTTTTTTTTTTCCTTTCAGATTCACACTGAGACCTGATGTTAACCTGAAGGATATTGTCTCGAAACTGCCATCTAATCTCACTGGGGCTGATATGTATTCTGTCTGTTCCAATGCTTGGTTGAATGCAGTTAGAACGTGTATACATCAGATGAAAGAAGGTTTGTATTTTTAGCTACAGCAGTTATGTAACACACCTGTTATCCAATTTTATATTGCTGTGTTTGCTGTACAAACAAGATCTGGCCTAACTTCTCAATGTGTGTGCAGAAGGATGCCATTAACTATTTAAGGTCCATAAATCTGTGTTTCACAAGACTTTTGTACTCATTCCTGCTGAAAGATAATTTATTCCTACATAAGGTTTGCCCAAGAGGCCTCCGTAGCTCAGGCGGCAGCGTGCCGGCCTCTGACCGCTGAGTTCCGTGGTTCAAATCCCTGTCACTCCATGAGAGATTTGTGCTGGACAAAGCGGAGGGAGGGGGTGGGGGCAGGTTCTCTGGGTACTCCGGTTTTCCCTGTCATCTTTCATTGCAGCAACACTCTTCAATATCATTTCATCTGTCAGTAATTAATCATTGCCCCAGAGGAGAGCAACAGGCTTCGGCAGCTGACACAATTCCTATCCTTGTCACTACAACAGTTTGCCAGATATTGTGCTTTTATGTCTTAAAAGGACCATTTCGAGCAAACGGCTCAGAGGGCTCGCACGTTGAATGCTGTGGGTGGATTTGGGTGAAAGTCATTACTGATGTCTGTTAGTAGTGCAAATGCAATAATTGTTATATTTTTTCAATTTGTGAGTGATTCTTTGTCAAGTTGGATACAGGAGGCAATGATTTTTTTAATTTTGCATTTTCACACCAGGCAAATGTACATTAATTAAGGCCACAGCCACTTCTTTCTACTCCTGAGGCTCTCCTATATCATTGTCGTCATAAGACCTATCCGTGTTGGTGCGACATATAATATAAAAAAAGGCAATGAAAGAAAATGTGGGACAGAACATGTACAGTATGTGTGAGACTCTTAAAAGAGAATACTTTACCTAACCTCTTAGAAGTACAAGTGATTTTCCCTGGCTACGAGCAATATGGGAAATGACATGCTAATATTGATGTTTAGGTGGAGAAGAAAGATGAAACATGTCGAAGAGGTTGACCAGAGGTTACTTCTTTCTTGCTGTTTGTGTTATGTCGCAGACACATACAAGTCTTATAGCAACAATGGAAGAAGAAAGGGAAGGAAGCGCTCGTGCCCTTAATGAAGGCCTGGTGTGAAAATGGGAAAACCACGTAGCCAATTTTCTCTTCAAAGATAAAATAATTATTGGACTGTTTGGTATTTTTTTCCAAATCCAAATTCTAATTCTGACTTCAATATGGGTGCTGCTATGGAGACTACTGCTTAGTTACTTATGCAAGTCTAATTTTTTTTATGTCAACAGAAGGAAGACAGCAGACGGATCAGGTGGTTGAAGTGGGAGTCGAAGATTTCAAAGCAGCCATTGCTACCATTATTCCATCTGTTTCTCAGGAAGATTTACGATACTTCAAGCAGATCCGACAAAAGATTGCAGGATAATAGTAGCTGCACCATGCAAAATCACAGAAATACAGAATTACTGTGAGGTACAAGAAAGTTTCTGATGTAATTCTAATGAAATATATCAATATTTGATATGTGCGTTTGTTTGAATTTGGTTCTCTTTGTGTTTGTGCACAAGTGCAAATTATTTCAGTACATGTGGAGGTAACAATCAAAAGGAACTTTTTCCACCAGTCATATGTTTCACAAAGCCTTTCCCTTTTATTTCACCTCTTAATATCACCATGGTCTTGCTTTTCTCTGCACTGATTTTCATAGCATACTTTTCAATTTTCTCGTCCAGTACAACAAGTTGTTCTTGCACTTTTTTTCTGTTTGTGCCCAGACCACAGTATCGTCTGCAAATAATAATAATTTAATCTCCCTATTCCCACAAGTTTCCTTTCTCTCCTTTACAACTTCGTCCATACCCAGTAGAAACAAAAGAGGTGACAGCACACTAAACCATTATGTCTTTCCAAATGGAGTCTGAATTCCATCCTCATATAAATCTACCGCCTGATGTGCCAGTCACTATTGGTTATCATCGTCGTGGCGTTGACTTCCTGAATGCTTTTTCAGGCGCAGGAACAAGTGATAGTTACTAGACATTAAGTCACGACTGTACGGAGGATGATCAAATTGTCCCCAACCAAATGAAGCGGGTGCGATTAGCCGTGTGAGATCATGCATTGCCATGAAGCGAAAGAATCCCCCTTGTGGGCATGCCATGCCATTTGTTTTGGATTGCGTGAGGGGATGGCAATGCGTGATCTCACACGGCTAATCGCACCCGCTTCATTTGGTTGGAGACAATTTGATCATCCTCCGTACAGTCGTGACTTAATGGCTAGTGACTATCACTTGTTCCTGCGCCTGAAAAAGCATTCAGGAAGTCAACGCCACGACGATGATAACCAATAGTGACTGGCACATCAGGCGATAGATTTCTATGAGGATGGAATTCAGACTCCATTTGCTCTGAACGACGATCGAAGTGCTGCAACGATCATATTTGACACATTCGCGCCTGTATCCGAGTTATTGCCTTATAGCACATGTCCATGCTCTGGACCGTATCCGAGTTAGCCGGGATAAGCGCAACCTTGAATCATAGCCGTTCCTATGCAGCTGTGGTTTATTTTTGTCACAAATATGTGCATCAGAGATGAAGATAATACCCTTATGAATGCTTCTACCTGCTTCTGCTCACCAGAAACCACATGGCCTTGGAGATTTTCCCTTCGAATGCATTTTTTTATTCCGTTTCTGAATGGAGGCTAGTGTTGGCCAAGCTAGCTGTGTAGTTGGTTTGTGATTGCACAAGCGTGTGTATAGTCACGTTCTGAAGTGTAACCAAGGCGCTTAGGGACAATATAAGTGTTGCCGAAATTGCTGACATCCTATTCAATGAAGACTCAGGTGATGAATTATTCCTGAAGTGAAAGTGACAGTGATGACAGTGAAGAAGATTCTCATGGACACATGACAGAAGGTGTAACATTTGCTACCACACCTTCCAGAGATACTAGAGGACTTCTTTAAGGTATGTGCAAAATTTTGTTTCCATATCTTGTTTAGTTTAGTACTTATTGTGAAAATAATTCATTGTTCTTTGCTGTGTCGCTAACAGCTGGAATAGCTGGGCCAGCTATTTAAATAGCTCACTCAGATGATGAGCATGAATGTGTTAAAAACGGTACTTACTTAGGAAATATGCTTCGTCATAAGAGATGTTATGCACAACACAAAGTAAATGATTCATTTATGAACACTTTTCACTATGTACAATATTTATTCTTGCTGTCTTTGCCCAGACTTGAATAACAAAAACAAAAACCATCATCATTTCCCCTTATCCAGCTCCTGCTGGGTCGGGGTATTTGTGGCACTTCTGCACCTTCCTCTTTCCTTCCACCATTCCTCTTCTACGATCTTGTCCCAGTCTAAATTTCGTCTTCTTATGCTGCTCTTTGCTGATTCAGTCCTACTTGTTCTAGGTCTTCCTCTTGCTCTCTTGCTATTGCACTTTGCCTCCAGCATCTCTCTTGGAATTCTATTCTCCTCCATCCTCTTTACATGTCCAGACCACCTTAGTTTATTTTTTTTAATTCTCTCATTTAGCTTTCCTATCCCAACTTCCTTCCTAACATCTTAATTTATCACTCTGTCTTTCCTATCATACTTCTTAGGAATTTCATCTCACTGGCTTGGATTTTACTCTCTTGCCTGCTAGTCAGAGTCCAAGTCTCAGCTGCATAAGTCAGTATGGATACGTAGTACATTTTGTACATTATCTCTTTACTTTTTCTTGGTACTTCTTTGCTCCAAACAAGTTTGCTTACACTTTGGTAGAATACATTACCCTGCTGTACCCTCCTGCTAATCTCCATGTCCACCCTAGCATTTTGCATTAATTCACTTCCTAGGTATTTAAAGTTGTCCACAATTTCCAGGCTCGGACTTCCAACTTTCACAGTGCCCTTTCTTTGCCTTTCCCATCTCGACATCACCATAGTCTTGGTTTTATCTGTACTGATTTTCATGCAGTACATCTTGTTGTTGTTGCACTTCTTTGCTGTTCTTTGCCCAGATCACATCATCATCTACAAATAGCAGCATCTTCATCTCTTTATCTCCATAGGCTTCCTTTGTTTCCTTTACAATTTTGTCTATGATCATAATGAACAAACGAGGTGACAGCACACTCCCCTGTCTTGGTCCAGTCTTATTCCTAAACTATTCTGTCTTTCCAACTGGGATCAGTACCCTGCCAACAAAGTTGATGTACATTGCTTGCACCATTTCTAACATTTCTCTTCCAAGTCTCTTTTTTAACCATGGTTTCCCAAACTTTCTCTCTGGGGACACTATCATATGCCTTTTCTATATCTATGAAAGTCATGACCAGATCTTTTCCATATTCCCAGTTCTTTTCCATCAGCTGCCTCATGCTAAAGATTGGGTCCACTGTAGATCTTCCACTCCTGAAGTCATATTTTTCCTCTTGTAACTCTCCTTCAATCTTTTTTCTCATTCTTCTTTCTAATATCCTTTCCAGTATTTTAACCACCTGCGATATAAGTGTGATTCCTCTATAGTTACCACAAACTTTCTTGTCCCTGTCTTCAACACTGGTTTCATTATCCCTTTTTTCCAGTCTTCTGGTACACATTTGTGTTTCCACATACACTTTAGTAGTCGGTACAACCATTGCATACCAACAGGTCCAGCAGTCTTTAGCATTTCCACGCTGATTTCATCCATCCCTGTTGCTTTTCCCATCTTCACCTTTTGTACCGCTAACTCCACCTCCAGCATTGTTATATCATCCTCTGTTGTTGAGTTCTCACAGTGTATTGCTTCTATCTCCCCTGTACAGTTGTTCACATTCAATAACTTATCAAAATACTTCTTCCATCTTCTCTTTATCTCTTCTGGGTGTGTTAACTATTCCCCATCTTCCTTTTTCACTAGCTTTGTGGTAACTCTTCCTGTCCTCTTACTTCCTTTAAGTTCATACAGCATCCTTTTACTGTCACTTACATCCACTTCCATTTTTTGTGTAAATTCTTCCCAACTCCTCTTCTTTTCTTCTCCTGCCACCCTCTTACATCTCTGTTTGCTGTTGAAATACTTCCTTTTGCTTTCTTCTGTTTGATCTTGGTTCCATTCTTGCCAGGCTGTCTCCTTTTCTTTCACTCTTATAGATGCCCTGCCACAAGCACTCTTTGCTGCACTAACAAATGCCTTTTTTAAATTGGCCCACCTCTTCTACATTTTCCACTTCAGTCTCTGGGATTTGTTCCTTCAATCTCTCCTGAAAATCTTCCTGTACAGTTTTGTCTTTCAATTTCCATACTTTTATTTTACTTTGTCCTAGTTTTTCCATTTTTCCCAACCTTAATTTTGCCACCACAAAATTCCCATTTAATGCTTCTCTGTCACATCCATCAACTTCCTGCGATTTGTCCTTTCCAGCAAAAAGTTGTCAGTTACTGATTTTGTTCTTTTGTCACCCCACCCATATCTCATAATTTTCCTGCTGTTTTCCTTTTGAAACCATGTATTCCCCACTATCAGTCCGTTCCTTTCACAGAAGTCGACTAGTTCCTCCCCTTCATGATTCTTTTTCCTATATTCATATGGTGCAATGACTTCTTCCTTTCCTTGTCTCTCGTGTCCACCTTCTCCGCCACTGATGCCGTTGGGGTCTTCACCCATACCCTGGGCTTGGGCCCTCCATATTTGTGACCCCTGGAGAGAGGGTGCCCCAGTGTTTTAAAGCCCCCAGGAACTGGGCTACCTGTTGGTCTGCAGGTTGTATTGGGTATTTCAACCAGCCCTACTGAATTGTAGGGTCCCCCTCTCTGCCACTTGGGGATGCACCCTCTAGGGGTTGACAGGCTCCTCGGAGGGAAAAAAAATTCTCTTTAAATAGATTCTGCTGTCGAATGACAATGCTACCTGAATACGTACATTTAACTTCTTCTTTTGAGAGCACATTTGATCACTTTAATCAACCCCTTGGTTTGTCGATTTCTTAGTAGGAACTGTCCAAACCTTGTGGTCCTCCCAGTACTTCTTCATACGTGTTGCTATTCTTGCCCTTTCTTGTGTAGGGAATATTCTAGTTGGGATTTTCTTCTTTGTGAGTGTGAAGTGGAAAATAATAATTAAAGTGTTGTGTTTACTTTTTTCTTATCCATAGTGTCATCGGGTGTAAGGCCAATTTGTTTCAAATCATCCGTAATTTCTTTTAACCATCTGTATCCAGTTGTAGTATTTTTTGAAGCAAGATTGTACTGCACTAGCTGTTTCAGAAGTTGCAAATCTGGCGTTCTCAGGATGTGGCCAAAGTACCCTAGTCTTTTCTTGCGCATGGTATTAGTAATGGGTTCTAATTTCTGATATACAATGTTGTTAGGTACTATTTGCCATTGCCCATCTGGTGGCCAGGCAGACATCAATTTTTGGAAATGAGACAAAGTCTCTCATAGACTCATAGTGCATTGGCACTGCTGGTGGCTCTAAGTAGCCTTCGCAGTGGTCTCCATGGTATGCACTAGCCATGCGTCTTGGTAGGCGTGCTATTTACCAACTGATGAGCCCAACTTAGCACACTGGGGCGAAATGCTGGCAATCAGGAATGAGTTAGCTGGAAAATTTATAATGTCCAATAACAGACCAACTATATTGGTATTATAAATTTACTCATTCGGAACAAATTTTTCAGATCCCCTAGGGAAATCAACATCTTTATAACAATTCTGATGTTGTGTTTCGTGACCACATATAGTACACCACTGCATGTAGACATGTTGAATATTCTGCTGTGAAACACCAACAAATCTAGCAACTTCATGCACTGAATGGCCATGGGCATAGCCAAACATGATTTGCCACTTTGTCACTTCCTTACATCTACCCATGTTGCCGTACACTGTCCGCTTGAAACACCAATGTTTCACTGATCACTACTGCCTTATGCTCACGTAGAGGCAGTGCATGTATGGTTTAATATGGGACTCGTTCGCTGCGCCATTTGTACAGGCTTAACGATCCATCTTTGCATGCACCCTAGGGTGACTACTTTTTTGTACGGTGAGCTTATGTATTGTAATCTATCAATTTCATATCCGTATTGATACTTGGTATTCACAATCACAAAAAATGGGTACCGTCCACCTAATCAATACTTTATTATGTCTTGTTACTAAGCAGTACCAGTTTCGACCTTCACAGAGATCATCCTCAGCTGGTCATGAGATCTAAAGCTAACTTACTATATAATTTTAAAACATTACTAAATCTAATGAAGAATGTCACATGATATGAGTGATAATATTAAAATATACAATATATAAAATATACAATGATATAATGTTGTAACCGTCCAGGCTTCTCCAGCCAGACTAATTTAATATACTATCATTTTACGTGATATCACTCGATATCAAGTTTATCCGCCATCGGCAATTATTCGTAATATCATATTTATTCAACGTCAAGCATTTGTAAATAAGGCTTTTGCAATCATATTATATAATTATAACATCATTTACTATTTAAATTATTATATTAGGTAGGATAGGAATTCATTACGTATTGTAAATATGGTCAATATGTTGAGACATAGTTGTTGTCATTTCATCTCATATTTGTGTATACAGAAAAGGTTATTCTTATAGCGGGGGAAAATTACATGAGTCATTGGGTTAAACTCATGAGCAAGGCAGTACACAGCGACCCGCGTGCAAGGCTAGGCTTGCAGACTACATCATCGCCACGCCTTCTGGTCTTGTCAAGAAGAAAGAAGAGGGAGATGATAATGCAATCTACGAATTAGATGATTCGTTGTATTGAGAATTGGTATTGAGCTATTATCAAGAGTGGGGAGAGCCCGGTGATATATTATGTAGCGCGGAGCATTCCTCGATTCACGGAGTCTCGGATACTCACTCACATCGCTACTTCTGCTGAGAACCTAACTACTATTAGAACTTCTACTGTGAACATCTACTTTGAATGACGTTGTTGATTTTGAGACAGTGTGTGGTCTCTCCGAGACATAGTTATTTTTGTACAGTGTGTTGTCGCTTCAATACAGTACTTAGCTGCGGTTATGTTATCGGATCTGTGTGAGACGAAACAAGCTTACGGCTTGTGTTATATTCAGTAAATCTTCTGAACGAAGAACTATGTTTAGATCAAGTCCATGGAATTTGGTACAAGTCTGTACCGTATAAATAGTATAGCTCAGTTGGAAAGAGATTTCTACTAACATGGAAAAATTCATATCTCTGAATTTTCTCCTCATACGATCAACGCTGATCAGTTTTTACAAGTATAGGGCCAATGTCTAATTTAAAGACTAGGCAATTAGGGAGTGCTAGTCCAGATAGCCCGTACCACATCAGAGAAGGAAGGATGTCCATGGAACCAATTCTACATCGAGAAGAGAACGAGTAACCACGGAAACCAGATGACTTCAACGGAAACTGCAATTGGTGAGCTTCAATTAGATAAAGCAAACAATTAGTAATTTCAGTAACGTAAATTCTAAATCCCTCCACGCTTTAAGGAACTTTTCCGATTCATCTCATTTTTTTTTTTTTGTATAATAAATTCATTTGTATTTTATATTGCGTTAATTTTCTTTCTCAAATGATACTTAATGGTTAATTATTTAAAATCCTACCCCTGTGATTTAAGTATAAGTCTCTATGCTAGTAAATATAAATTTTGCTTTACAGTTTTAAAAAACTGTAACGCTGGGAAACCATGGAATGTTAATTGTTTCTGTTTGCATGGCAATTTGCGGGCAAGCCACATATAGTTTATTTGATATTCATGTGTCCCAAGGTATTAACTTTCGTCTCCTCTAGTGAGAAGCTTAGGGTCGAACAGTTACAATGTGTCTTCCACACGTTCATTAGACATTCCATTGACAAAATTCTTATACTTCATTTTCTTCTCTGTTCTCGCAGATTACTGCATGTCCAACAATAAAACTACAAAGAGGGAGCATCTGCACCTACTCAATATCTTTTAACGAGATTAGTACCAAGGAAACTAATGACACACCACAATATTTTGATGTAAATCATCCGACATTCTTAACTATATGAACTTACAAGATAAACAATACACATCGTTGAACATTCTAGAATACTTAGTACAAACATACCAATGAACGTATGCAACAATTCACCAATATGAACTAAACTTCAAAGTGCACCTCAAGAATGCTATAAACATTTTAAGTGTAGAAATTGTATTTCACCAAATTATCTATTACTCATAAACAGTACACCAGAATTTTATGTAACATATACATGTCATAGAATATCAACGCTTGTTTTTTAAACCAGAAGGTTAATTGAAAGACAGTTTCATACTAAACAAATATACTATCATAAGTTTGGTGGAGGTTATACGCGACAATCTGTGTTCTGTGAAAAATAGTTTCCCATTGTCCCCTCTTGATCAAATATTAATTACGATACACTTTTATACTACTGATTCTTATAATATTTGTATTTGTGACTGCGTTCATGTCCATGAAAGCACTCATACCAGTAATTCAGTACGAATTTATAGTAGGTAATACTTTAAGCCTACATACATTGGCAGTGGACATATACTTTTATCGTGGGATTGTTTTTAATTAACAATATTACATTACAAGAAACTAACAGTTGATGCAAGTTAATTATGTGGTATGTTGTTAAACAATGTGTATATTTTGGGATAACAGGGAATAAGTACGGTATGTTTATAAGGCTCAGTGCGTAATGGATTACGCGTGATGTGCTGCTGATGTGTAAATTTCATTCTCAAACAATGTCAAATTCTTCTGACTGTCCTTAAACCCTACAAAACTGACTCTCACACCTGCAAGAACTAGTCCGAATACCAATTTATCGCTGCACGAAAAGCTCATATACTATGCATTACTTGTGCACATGCTCCTGACAGTCTAGGGAACACATCTTATGGACAGAAACAAAGCAGTGCGAGGGTTGACATCTAGTGAGTAGTTATGACACTTGATCAATGATCCAATAGTTAACAGTTCGATAACTTGGCTGCTATTACGCCGTGCAATGCAGCGAACATTTATCGAGTCAATGACTGTAACAAATCAATAGCTATCGGACAGATATCTCACCCTTCCAGAAACCGGGCTTTAGACTGTTCATATGGGGGTGGATTAGTAGGAGGGTGTGGGATGAGATTTGTGTTTGTACTCTCAGTGAACACATTCAAACATTGCGTGAAATAAATTTCATGGCTACACATTCAAACGACGTAAGCCTGGATAAGCAATACAAGAATAGAATGATAACCAGTGTGCTGGAGGGAGAGGTCATTTTACAAAACAAGAGAAGAAGAATATTACAAAAAGTATTTATTTTTCTGACAATTATGTACATACGATATAGTAATAAATAATTCACAGCCGTCAAATAAACATGAATGCACCAAGTTTCTTATTGCATCGATAATGCATCCATTACATTCCCTTCATGAAAAGTATATAAGAATAATACTATTTAGATTTAGAATATTATTTTTGTATTGTAGTGCTCTTGCTCGAGAGAAGATCCTGTACTGGGTGACCATTTATAACATTTGTTTTGAATGAGATTAACCTTTTATTCATATTAATATTTATGGTACTTTACACTTGACTAGCAATAGGGAGATACAAAATTGGAACTTCATGTCAGACATGGACAAGATCAAAGGTTTTGTTTTCTTTCTGTACCTCAAAGGAAAACCATTGTAAGTCCAAATTTTTATTTAAGTTCAATTTTAGATGTAAAAGTTGACGTCCAAATCAGACAGTTATAAGGGTAGCTGATGAATGATTTTGGAAAATAAGGAAAACTTTTTTTTAAATTTCCCCTGATCCCCTTTGATCATAGGATAAGCAAACATATAACAAACTGTGTTGGGAAAAATATAAGAAAACAAAGTAATTGGGCTGAATTATAGTTACCTGTGAAATATTTTACTCAGTTATAATTAAGGTAAAAATTATGTTTTCAACAAGTAATCTATAAAATTACTATTACATCACAGAATGCCATTATTGAGGAAATTACTGACATTTGTTTTCTCATGGGGCTGGAATGATACCAAAGTTTGAAAGGAAACAGATATCACTTCAGTAAGTGACTATGATCACTACATGAGACTAAACATGATATCTTAGAACTTTGAACATTAGTTTTCTCCTATAATTTTTATTTTAGATAGTGACTTTAAGCATTACGAACACCTAATTTGCAAAATATATATTTTTTTTTTTTGCTAGGGGCTTTACGTCGCACCGACACAGATAGGTCTTATGGCGATGATGGGATAGGAAAGGCCTAGGAGTTGGAAGGAAGCGGCCGTGGCCTTAATTAAGGTACAGCCCCAGCATTTGCCTGGTGTGAAAATGGGAAACCACGGAAAACCATTTTCAGGGCTGCCGATAGTGGGATTCGAACCTACTATCTCCCGGATGCAAGCTCACAGCCGCGCGCCTCTACACGCACGAGCAAAATAATTAGTTCTTAAAATTCTCACAAGCCCCGACTTCATAAAGAACCTGTGTTTAATACATTCTAGCAATGATTGATTTTGTAGGATAAGTTTGATATCTTTAGAAGTACCGGAGAGGTAAAAAAATATCCCATAAAGCACTGGTGAAGCTAGTGGTTCTGATATAGTAAGGCTGAAACAGTTATCTTCCTAATCATGCAAGTTTTTGCCATTTCTGTTTCCGTGCGATGTACATAGATTACTAGATTGTAACGACTGCTTTAATGTAATTATTACAATTCTATTCCAAGAAGTAAATTACATGTAAAAATTATATTTTGTAAAAAGTAACAATTACAAGCAAAAATTACTAAAATGTATTGGTTACAATTTGACCTAATTCTATTACTTGTACACAATTATTTGTGAACAATGATAACAAAGTAGGTACCTCGAAAATAAATGTGTAAGTACTGATATAATGAATCACACATTCCTCTTTCTTTCTCTTCTATAAAATAATGTCTTTGTGACTTAACAGTATTTAATCTGAGGTACAGAACTGTACTACACTGTGAGAAGCTGACAGATTATATGAACAACAATGTGCATAACTAAACTCACTGTTAGTTTTTAGTCTTACAGAATTAATTTCCCTTTTAATGAAAGGTTGTAATTTTCTTTATTTACAAATCCAGAATTCGTTCAGTTCATTCAGACAATAGTGCTAACTTGTGGCTACTTTATATACTTTTCTGTGGGTATGTAATGCATACTTAGCCCCTTATACAATCTACTAGTAATGAACATCTGAACTGCACAGCACAGCACAATCTGCTGACATGACACTCATATTGACCTGTGTATTGTATGATACATTTTCAACATATTGGAACACAAATACAAAA
Organism: Anabrus simplex; assembly: GCF_040414725.1. NCBI lineage: Eukaryota > Metazoa > Arthropoda > Insecta > Orthoptera > Tettigoniidae > Anabrus > Anabrus simplex. The sequence goes on from NC_090271.1 coordinate 33,291,195, forward strand.
ACTTTTCTAATATTGAAATGACATCATAAGAAGAACTCATTCAACTTTACTTAAGAAGGATACCTTCTGTCATTTTCTGTCATTTTAGCCATTTCCACACAAAATTAGTTGATTACCGTGGCTCTGATCAAGAAGACATTAAGTGTTTCCCTAAATGGAGCAAGTATTTTTGAAATTACAGCATTTCTCTTTAAAGAATTTGTTCATTTAAAAATGCTCCTGGTGCAATAATTTTTTGGTTTAAACAACTGATAGGGAATCTGCCACCTGGACAACAGTCCTAAATGCAGATCAGTGATGATTGACTGATTGGCTGAAATTTAATTATGTAGGCACAAAAAAATTGTAGTGTTATTTCTAATTTCTGTGCCTTACTGGTAGGCCTACTTGTAATCAAAATTTTTATTAATAATCATAAGTTATTACATTACAAATATTTGATTTTTCCATTCTTTAACACAAATTATTTCTGAAAATTATCAACTATTATTAAAATAGTCACTGCAAGTTATGAATACTGTATGAATGCACATGTGTGGCAATTTTGAAGGCAATGAGATTAAAGCTGTTCCATTTGAATTCTAGAAAAAGATATTTGTGAGTTATTTACACTGAAAAAAGGTCTGATATTAATATTGATTTCTGATTCAGGATAAAGGTTAGCCTACTGAAGTTAGATGCTTCAACTCATCACTTCTTAATGTCTAAACAAGCACAGTTTACTTTTTCTACCCTTAGACATTCTCTAACATTTATGACTAGAATGCATTTCAATCAATTTATAGGCTTAATCATATGATAACACTGAAAACATAAAACTATAGTTGTGATTAAAATGACTCTGCAGAACCTTTAAAAATGGCTGCTCATGAATAAAAAAGGAATGATATCACCTTTTGCTCCAAATTTTGGAGTATCTACCAGGACTGAAATCTCATTTTTAGATTTTGGGCCACTTCCAGGCCAAGACAATTGATTGGAGAAGAGACTTTCAGATTTAAATATACTAAAAACCTAAGAAAGTCAAACTTTCCTGTTTCAGCAAACTGAACAATCATCGATGATATAAAACTTTAACCTCTTTTCAAAAGTTGAATACCCAATAACAGAGGATACACACAATCTTCTCTGAGGAATCTTATTTTTGAACTTGGTGCATTGCAAAGCATTAGTAAAGATATTATAACACATTGTATTAATTTACATATACACACAGTATTGTTATAGATGTACTGATTCTATGTATACACACAAAATATATGTTAAGTTCTAGTGTGTTATGGAACGTAATTTCTGCTCCAAACACAACCACCCACATTTTTATTATATTTTATTAATCTTTTCCATGCAGTTACTGATTGTATTAAATCATACAGTTATTAACTTCCACAGTACACCTTTTAAGTGTATAATATATTAATAAACTAAGTTATCTTGCAGAAATTATGACTGCAGCACAGATTCATTTAGTGAACTGGTTGGGGAATCATAATCTATCGGATAAACAGAGATCATTTCATTAAAGTATTATTGGTATAATACTACTGAGCAAGAAATATCAACCTCAACAACCAAAACTCTACACACAATGGTGTTGAAGAGGCTGCTGCTATTTCTCTCCTTCCTGTTTCATTCTCTTAAATACTAGTTGTATTCCGTGCACATACTTTCAAATTGACCAGCAGTGTTCTTGGCCATTAATGCAGGATAAAAAAAGAAGAGATCTCCCAATTCTCAGATGGACAAAGATTGGGCACAAATTCCATCTCCTTCATGTCAGTTAATTAAAACAAACACTTCCTGTGAAATCATTGTGCTCATTTTTTTAGCATAAACATGCTGTACTGGCTCTCTTGAGCAATTATTCAGATGGATAAATAAATAAATAAATAAATAAATAAATAAATAAATAAATAAATAAGTGTTGTTGTGGGTGAAGGAAAGAATGTTGACAAAAGCTTTCACTTCCCTGGAAATAATTTAAGTTTAATTGCACTGTCCCCAGCCAAGTAAAGTAGTGTGATCTTCACTGAAGGCCATAACTCAAGTAACGTACGCACCAGATTTGCACTTCTTCCTCGTTCACGCAGCACATGGGGTAGACCATAGGCGATTTGGTAGATTTTGCACATCTCTGGCACAAGGTTTCTGTGTTGTCCTAGAAATAGAGCACAGTGTGATTCAAAGGTGAACAAAGGACTATTCTTGATTTAGCAAGTCTGTTGTATTCACAGTTTGTGTTTTCAGCAATCCTAGAAGAACTACACAGTACGATCTCACTAATTTGGTGCTCTTGAAAGAGGAGCTGTGGTGGATTGCTGGAAAAGCCAGATTATTAGGATTTATAGGCTATAACTTTTGGTTTGGTAGGAAGAAAAAACCTGTAAACATTTAAATGGTTCATTTTTGCATGTTTTGTTTGGTATTGTATGTTACATACATACTGCTAATATTTAGGGTCTAATATTAATTTAGTGTGGCTATTTTTAGCCGAGTACAGCCCTTGTACAGCAGACCGTCCGATGAGGGTGGGCGGCATCTGCCATGTGTAGGTAACTGCGTGTTATTGTGGCGGAGGATAGTGTTATGTGTGAGCTGCAGGGATGTTGGGGACAGCACAAAGACCCAGCCCCCGAGCCACTGGAATTAACCAATGAAGGTTAAATTCCCTGACCCAGTCGGGAATTGAACCCAGGACCCTCTGTACAAAAGGCCAGCATGCTTACCATTTAGCCACAGAGCTGGACAGTGTTTAGGGTAATAACATGAGAAATCCTACAAACCACAGAATAAATATAACACTGCATATTGTACAATATTTTGCAAAAGGAAAGTAGTCCACCCATTGTTATTTTCAGTAAGAAAGCTGTTAATTGTACGTGGTTTTATCTTCATGTTAAAAGAAGTTTTGAAGGCTTTTTTGAGTAATCTCTTCCAAAACAATAATATCCAAATCCATATTTTTAAATATAATAGCACAGGTGGAAAATAAAGGCTGGATTACTGGATGTGCTGGACTCCATTATGGACATCTATGGAGATTATGCTGTATACTTTAGGAAAAAACATGATGGCCTCAGTTCCTGGAAGCTTGAAGCCAGCAGTCAATTACACCCTGCACCCTGCTGAGTTGAAGAGTTCTAAGTGATCCTTGTTTGGTGTGGAGAGTTTGTTAAACCACTTTCTTCCACACAGTCCTCAGTTTTTACCCTTTCTTCGTGTCCAGTGCAGTAGATGATTTGGCAACTCCGGCTACAGTGGACATAGTAAATCCTATAAGCCACTAATAGACACCGGGCTGCCCTGGTGGAGAGTAGTGGTTTGAGGCAAGGTCGTCATGTTTTGTCCCCATATATATTTTTTTTTCCTCATTCTAAGAAATACTAATGAGATCTGTACATATTGGTCCCTTTCCTTTATAAACCTGTTAGGAGCAAGCAAGTTTAAGAACAGTGTGTCTAAAAAAAGATCAGCTGTTTACCAGCCAGTGTTCTGAAAAGGACCCAGGCATATTTTGCATTTCTCCTTACATAAGATAGTAGCATAGGTTGTGACATGATGGTACCATCAACAGTACTGTCCGTGTACTGGAAAGTCTCTATAAACCCCTCGATCTACGATATGCTCACAATTCTGTCTAAATATTAAACTTATGGCGAATGCTCAATTTTTCAAGCTAGACTCTCCTCAGTTTCAAGGAAATATTGCCACATTATGTACAATGAAATAATGAAATAACTTTAAAAATAACATTTTCCAACTTACGGTATTATTTCTGGCTGACTTTCTGTTATAACTCGTTTTCCATTGTTGAAATATCTGAATAAAATAACTATTCTTATTCCATCCATGTAATCCCCCTGTGGGTGGGGGTGGTAGATTAACACCCACGTTATCCCCTGCCCATCGTAAGAGGCTATTTAAGGGGTCCCAGGGGCTCTGAACTTGGGAGCATGGGTTGGCAACCATAGGGCTCTTAGCTACTCCTGGCATTGCTTCCCCTTACTTGTGCCAGGCTCTTCATTTTCATCTACCCTATCTGGTTTTTTCTTAGTCAACTCTTGTTCCTTTCTACCCCGACAGTATCAGGTTGCGAATCTTACGGAGTCTTTCATTTTCACGCCCTTCATTGCCCTTGTCTTCCTTTGGCTGATATCTTCAGTTTTTGAAGTGTCAGACACCTTCCATTTTTCCTCTCTGATTAGTGCTATATAGAGGTTGGTTGCCCAGTTGTACTTCCTCTTAAAACAATGATCACCACCACCACCACCACCACCACCACCACCACCACCACCACCACCACCACAACCACCCATCAATGTAATATTGCTATGTGGTCTTTAGACTAGTGAGGGAATTGATGATATGTAATCATTTGGTCCTAAATTGATAAGAAATACCAGTATTGATCTGTTTGTTGCTAACTTAAAGTACCGTGGCTTGTTAGCCAATGTCCCAACCTATCGCCCATGAATTAGAAATTGAGTGAGTTCTAGTCCGGGAAAAGCCTGTTACTCTGAATGGTGAAAGTTGTCAAGTACTTTTCTAGTTCATTACAATCTGCAGAACATTTAGTGACGCTTTGGCTCCCTAGCGCTGAATCTGTAGACCTCGGTTAAATTCAAGATGTGAGACATCTGGTGGTGTAATCGCAAACCTTCAAATACTGTTGTTATTTATTCACCGAAGCAAGGAAATAAGGTGAAAACTGAAATTTTGAAACTTATTGTAGTGGCTGAGGAAAATCCATGTACATCACAGGAACAAATTAAATAGCATTTATTAACATTTAATGGGACTAATTTTGACCTATTTAAAGGTCATCTTGAGCCATATCATGTGCAGAACAATGTATTTGAAACACAGTTGTTTTAAAGATGGTCTTAAAACATAGAAGTTTGACACTATGAAAAAATTGCTTTTAGAATTTCCTTAAAACACTTTTGTTCACTTGGCTGTGGGAATATAAATATTCAAAATTCAATTATACAGGTCGAAACTAGTCCCTTTAAATGTTTATTTAATAAATACTATTTAATTTGTATAGAAAAGGTGGATTTAACTCACTTATTTTAATATGATTTAATCAAAGTTCAATACAGACCCATAAAATGAAATTCATTTCTCTATATCACAAGAACAGCTTAGAATTCCTACTCGGAAGGAACATCACGGGCTATACACAGTGAGGGCAGAAAAATAATAGCGTTATTTAACTTTCTGCTATTATATATCATGCAGCATAACTTGTTAATTTGGTCGTATTACAGCTTTCTTTTCTTTTTTTTTCTTTTTCTTAAATCCAGCAATAGTATGTCCTAGGCTCGATATGCTGTTCAGTGCTTGGCATTCACTCACTGCGGAGAGATAGGGAAGATTCAAATAAAAGGAAATTTCTACAAAAGATCCTTGGCCCACAACAAAAATTCTGAGGGCCAAGGTCTCCTGAGGTCGAATGCAGAGCTGTGCTCTAAATTTTTTTTACAAGTTGCTCTACGTCGCACTGACGCAGATAGATCTTATGGCGATGATGGGACGGGAAAGGGCCAGGAGTGGGAAGAAAAAGCGGCCATGGCCCCAGTTAAGGTACAGCCCCAGCACTTGCCTAGTGTGAAAATGGGGGACCTCGGAAAACCATCTTCAGGGTTGCCGACAATGGGGTTCGAACTCACTATCTCCCGAATACTGGATACTGGCCACAATCAAGTGACTGCAGCTATCGAGCTTGGTGGTACTCTAAATTTGGAAAGCCTCACTTGTAATGAGCAAACACCATCTTGTGTTTTATGGATATCTCTCTCGAATGCCTAACACCGGATGACTTGTAGATGTACCACTCCATGAGTAACTGCATTGAAGGGGGATCTGGCAGGTGCATCTGAGTCACTGGTTCAAGAAAGAACTAAGTAGTTCAGGGCCTGGGTGGGCAGGATAAAGGATCTTCCAGAAAGGGTGAGAATAAGACCTGGTGAAGAGCCACATTCTCCACCAAGATGGAGTTATGGAAATCCAGAATGTCTTACAAGTGTTGTCCATGGATCTAAGAGGCAAATACATTAAGTAAAATCAAACAAAGTTGCTGTAGTTTCTAAGAGATACTGGAGTGTTGTATGGCAAGCTTGAGGATAGAAGGGGAGCGGCCAGCCAGCCATTTTAAATGAGATGATCCCTATTGCAATTAACATTTACACCCTGTGTTAACAAAACTGTCCCCTTTTTAAAATAGCAATCTTTTTTTTTTTTTTTTTTGCTAGGGGCTTTACGTCGCACCGACACAGATAGGTCTTATGGCGACGATGGGATAGGAAAGGCCTGGGAGTTGGAAGGAAGCGGCCGTGGCCTTAATTAAGGTACAGCCCCAGCATTTGCCTGGTGTGAAAATGGGAAACCATGGAAAACCATCTTCAGGGGTGCCGATAGTGGGATTCGAACCTACTATCTCCCGGATGCAAGCTCACAGCCGCACGCCTCTATGCGCACGGCCAACTCGCCCGGTAGCAATCATTTTTATGAGTGATATCACCTTAAGTAGAACCTCCATGGCTCAGGCAGCAGCACGCTGACCACTGGGTTCCGTGGTTCAAATTCTCTTCACTCCATGTGATATTTATGCTGGACAAAGCAGAGGGAGGACAGGTTTTTCTCTGGGTACTCTGGGTTTCTCTCTCATCTTTCTTGCCAGCAACACCCTCCAATATCAATTAATTTCATCTGTCAGTCATTAATCATTGCCCCAGAGGAGTGCAACAGGCTTCAGCTGCCAGTACAATTCCTATCCTTGCCGCTAGATGGGAACTTCATTCATTACATTCCTGACCTGATCGAATGATTGGAAACAGGCTGTGGATTTTCATTTCATTTTCATCACCTTAAATGTGAACCCTGCACTGTTGTAAAATTGCCTTGGTTTTATATTAAGAAGGTCTTGTGGATGTGAAAGCAGATCCTCATGAATACCCAACAATGAGAATGAGTATATTTCTGCATAAGAGTTTTTAAAGACTGGTACTGTGAGCATCACGTTGCTCTTATTGTGGATGTCGGGCTCATTGTTATGTTTTGTACTTTTAAATTCTACTTGTGATGTACTGTGCTACACCCAAATGAGCCCCTCTTTCAACAATGCTCAGCAAATTGGTTGCATAATGTGAGTGGGTGGACTTTGACATGCTTCCTGAACTTTGTAATCTCCGAGTATTTCAACTTGCTTCATCGTAATCATCTATCAGAAACAAATGAGGTCATAGCAGTTACTAATTAAGGAACATTCTATCCACTGGACTAGGCTATCTGGTAGCCTTCATTAGAACCTTTATATCACGGGCTGATAAAATGACTTGACTGACAATTCCTGTTTTCAGTAGAATATTTACTGCTTGAAGAATCATCTTGCCAGGCTACAGAAATGGAGTGGATTGTTCGGCCAGCATCTCTTTACCAAATGTCAGGCTTTCGATGGATATCAATCAGTATCAAGCAATCAGTACTGATCTATATCGTCGTCCAGATGGCAGATTCCTTATCTGTTCTTTTCTTAGCCATTTCCTGAATGATTTCAAAGAAATTGGAAATTTATTGAACATCTCCCTTGGTATGTTATTCTAATCCCTAAATCCCCTCCCTACAAATGAATATTTGCCCCAATTTGTCCTCTTCAATTCCAGATTTATCTTCATATTGTGATCTTCCCTACTTTTAAAGACACCACTCAAACTTATTCGTCTACTAATGTCATTCCATGCCATCTCTCCACTGACAGCTCGGAACATACCACTCAATACCAATGTACTTGGTCCGTTATTGGAGATAATACGTTTTCCAGCTAACTCATTCCTGGTTGCCAGCATTTCGCGCCAGTGTACTAAGTTGAGCTCATCAGTTGGTATATAGCACACCCACCAAGACACATGGCTGGTGCATACCGTGGAGGCCACTGCATAGGCTACTTGAAGCCACAGGCAGTGCCAGTACACTATGAGAGACTTTGCCTCATTTCCAAAAACTGATGCCTGCCTGGCCATCTGTTGATATAGATGTTGATTCCCATAGAGAAAAGTTACTCATTCGGGATAAATATTTCAGGTTCCCTATGGGAATCAACATCTATAACATGCCACTTAGTTGAGCAGCTCGTCTCCTTTCTTCCAAGTCTTCCTAGCCCAAACTTTGTAATTTTTGTAATGTTACTCTTTTATCGGAAATCACCCAGACCAAATCGAGTTGCTTTTCTTCGGATTTTTTCCAGTTCTTGAATCAAGTAATCCTGGTGAGGGTTCCATACACTGGAACCATACTCTAGTTGGAGTCTTCCCAGGGACTTCTATGCCTTCTCCTTTACATCCTTACTACAACCCCTAAACACCCTCATAACCATGTGCAGAGATCTGTACCCTTTATTTACAATCCCATTTATGTGATTACCTCAATGAAGATCTTTCCTTATATTAACAGTCCCTTTAGTAATATTAATGAAACTTAATGGAGGTGGTGGTGACTATTGTTTTAAGAGGAAGTACAACTGGGCAACCTTCCTATGTTAGCTCTACTACCAAGCTCGATAGCTGCGGCCAGTATCCAGTATTCAGGAGATAGTGGGTTCGAACCCCACTGTCGGCAGCCCTGAAGATGGTTTTCCGTGGTTTCCCATTTTCACACCAGGCAAATGCTTGGGCTGTACCTTAATTAAGGCCACGGCTGCTTCCTTCCCAGTCCTAGCCCTTTCCTATCCCATCGTCGCCATAAGACCTATCTCTGTCAGTGCGACGTAAAGCCAATAGCAAAAAAAAATGTTAGCTCTACTTAGAGGGAAAACTGAAGTGGTCTGGCACTTCGAAGAATGAAGGTATCAGGAAAAGAAAGGGGAAGGGCTACGGAGGATGTGAACCCTGTCAGGATCAGAAGAGAACAAGAGTTGGCAAAGGGAGGTTGGATAGAAATTATGAAAGCAAGAAACTGGTGTTAGTAAGTGAAAGCAGTGCGAGACTCAGCTAGTGGAACCATGGTTGCCAACACACACTCCCAAATTCAGAGCCCCTAGTCCACCTTTCAGTCACCTCTTATGACCGGCAGGGGATATATACTACTGCTCCCACCCAGAGTGGGTAAAAAATCTTGAACCTGATTTTCGTGAACATACATAGAAACTATTACTGTATTCTGAAACAATGACCTTAAAGGATATTTCAGAAAGTAAGAATCATATTTCAAGAATAATATTTAGGCCTGTATTTTCTAAATTTATTTTAAATGTCATATTAAAAATGTGCATAATACAGTGGACTCGTGATTATACATGGCAGTTGGGGGAGAGAGACAGCAGATAATCCACAAATGAGGTGAAACGGATATTAAAAGAAGCTACCGGTATTTGCTACATTATAATGCTGTGGAGTTTACTTTAAAATAAAGTTCTTAAATGGTTAAACGGTTCTTTAAGTCTCATTAGCCAACCAGATGTTACATTAAATTTGCCTTCAATCTCCAATGGAAGAAAGAAAAAAAGGAAGTCTTATTTGGCACATTTCAAGTCAGATACTTGCACATGTGTTTTGCTTGTTCCTGTTGAAACCATTTCAACATGACTTTATCCACTTCTGCAAACATAGATATTTTCATTCTTTTCCACTTCCACAAATCGCTGGACAAAGCAGAGCTCCTTGCAAAAGTTATTTTGTCTTTGTTTTTCCTGACATCCTATATCTTTGTTTCACCCACACTATAGGTCAAAGACAGGAGCTGTGTAACTGATGTCTTCATGTTTATGAACTATTTCCAACTTCTGTGTTATTATTTAGACTACAGGTTTATGGTTTCTTTTTGGCACTAACAGACACCAATCAAAAATTCTATGTACTGCAGGCACCCACATGGTCAAGACCATTGCTGTGCACGTCATGCACATCAGCTGTTTGAGAGTCATTGTTGTGATGTACTGCAATGAGGCTAACCAGTAAAGTAAATAATCCACCTGCAGATAATTGAAAGTCTGCTGTATCTCAGTGGCAACTCATGCTCAGTTACGTTGGTGGCTCTGTCGTGTAATGCCCAGGGGTTGTGTACATGAAGTACTAGCTGAACTCATGAAAACCTGCAGAAACATCTCATGTGTCCCTCTCTCCCTATGTCCTATAAGCTTTGAAATTTCCAAAAATTTACAGAAAAAATTCAGGTAAACGTACATCTCAATTCATTCATGGTTTTGAGTGATTTTGACAGTATAAACAACTGACTTGAACAAGAAAACAACAGTTACAAAGGTGCAAAAAAATAAAGGAATTTTGATCTAGTATCGACACACTCATATTTACAGAAGTTCTGAGACCTATATGCAACTTTTTGAGCTGGCTTTCTTAATGAAGGGGGAAATAAATGAATTGATTAATTAATTTAAAAATATCATCTGATGACAGTAATATTCCTATTTGTATTTTCATGACTACCTAACTTTGAAGAATTCGCCTTCATCTGTACAATTACAGAGAAATATCTTCATGATTACAAGTCTTTTTTTTTTTACAATTTGCTTTACGTCGCACCGACACAGATAGGTCTTATGGCGATGATGAGTATAGGAGTGGGAAGGAAGCGGCCATGGCCTTAATTAAGGTACAGCTCCAGCATTTGCGTGGTGTAAAAATGGGAAACCACGCAAAACCATCTTCAGGGCTGTCGACAGTGGGGTTCAAACCCACTATCTCCCGAATACTGGATACTGGCCGCACTTAAGTGACTGCAGCTATCGAGCTCGGTTGTAGATTGTTTATTCAGGTATTGATGTAATTACTTTTAAGGCTTGTCTCATCTTGCCAGGTGTATTACAAAGAGTGAGAGAGCAACAATTAAAACCTTTATCAGTTTAAAGCCTTGAAATAATTCTTTGCCGGAGTAGTAACATTTCAATACAAATTGTCGAGCCTTTCACATCCTTCAAGACAAGATTGTCCCAAAGCGGGTCATAGTCCAAGAGAGCAGAGGGTGTGATTTACAGCCGCTTGTGGAGGAAGTGTCAATATTTTCAAGAACTGGGACATCTCAGCTACACAGCTCGTCCAATACACACAAATAGGCCAGCCTTGTTGCAAGGCATGTAGATCATACAGAAGCTTACGGGCGACTCTTAACTACAGCTTTCTCCAATAGGTGGCTAAGGGCGCTCCCATGTGTTTATCCTAATGTGCCATTCACATATCCAAGCAAGGTTGCCATATCACCAGTAACTGAATAGGTATCGATCTTTGGCTCGATAACAGCACACAATATCAAGGGTTGCTCTTCGCTGTATAGTATAATCTTTCATTCTGGTAGTTCTGCAGCTCTGCAGATTGTATTATGTATATAGTAGGTACATAAGAGTTTGTGTAGTACAGTCTGAAGCATCCGAGAAACTTGTAGTATTCATAATACATTTCATAAATTAACTTGGACAGATCGAGTTACTAATGAGGAAGTAATGGTCAGAGTTGGGGAACCCTGAGCTTGTCAACGAATTTGAAGACGAGAAGAAATACATGGACTGGACATATAATCAGACATGAGAGTTTACTAGCATTCATCCTGGAAGGCTCTGTGGAAGGAAGAAATTGCAGGGGATTTCCTAGACTAGAATATATTGGTCTACTGGTGGAGGAGCTGGAATGCCAATGTTATCATAGGATATAAACTTCATGGTTCTGATCTGTATTGAATTGTAATCACAATAATAATTATTAAATTAATGTCATAAAGGACCACCTTTCAATACTATAATATGCAATATTTTGTATTACATTAACTAGGGACTAGTTTTGGGCTGGGCTGGCCATCTTCAGCCTTAATGTAAAACATATAATAACTAAACAAATGTACATACACACAATTGACATAAAACAAATAAACAAATATACAATTGATATTAAAAACTGGGATGAAATTATGAGTAAATTTGAAAATAAATTAGGCTCTAAATTCTTAGCATCTTGAGTACCGTATGCTCATCATCAAGACTCTTTCATGTACTAATATTCATAGAACTGTTAGTTCCTTCCTGGTAATCATTACAATTTCAATTGTAAAATGGGAACTGGTAAATGTTGATCCTGTAGTCAATCACCAAATCTACTTGAGTGGTGATAGCCGTATGCAAGTCACTGGACGCCGCTGTAAATAACCACCAGCTGACGCAGAACTGCTAGATGATGTTTCAACATCAATCATAATAAAATGAAATGCTCTCGTAGTACTTGTTAAAATCATATTGAAATGTTGTTGGACACTGAAGTTAACCTGAATTACCGCAATGAGAGGAGAACCAATATTACAACACCTCCAAAACAGTTGATTCAGCTTCTAACTAGATGGCATAAGATGTGGTGGTGGTGGTGGTCACTGTTTTGGGAGGAAGTACAACTGGGCAATTTAATGCCAATGAGAGAGAAAATAGAAGAGGTCTGAAGAATGAAAGCATGAGTAAAAGAAAGGGAGGGCATGCAGATGAAAAGCCCCCTAGGATTCGTAAACCTAATACCGTCAGGGTTGGAATGGTACACGAGTACTTTTGATCACAACGGAGGTAGTTTAGGAAAGATGAAGTGAAGTACGTGGCACAATTAAGTAGAAGCAAAGTTGCAAATTTGAGAGTCACTAGTTGTTTGTTGTGGAAGCTGAACAGATAAGAATCCATAACTTCAGCAGCTGTTTCCCCATGGAAGGTAACAAGAACCCACCTACTGTAATCAGTTTAGCAGAGAATTCAGTTATTACTTGCCAGGATGACATTTTGAGCCCAAACTGTTATCTTGGCCTAGTGGTATTTGAAGATGCTCAAGTATACTGGCTTTGCACGAACAGGTGAAGGAATTCTGTGGGACAAAATTTTTGGCATCGCAGCATCTCTGGAAACCAAAAGTAAGTAGTGGGACATAAGGCACCAACAACATTAGTATTCATCATCACCACTGGTTCATCGTGTATTTCACTGTCTTTGAAAATTTCTCTTCCCCTAACATCACAGGGTCTTCATCTAGGTCTTTTGCTGGGATCCTATTTGTAGCCATTCCCTTCACTTGACCTGTTCTAGTGTTTGAACCAGACTCCTTACAAACATACATTGCTATCTTATATCTTCATCTCTTAAACAACAACTTTTTTGTTTACACTTTACTTTATGTCTCACTGTCAGAGATAGGTCTTAATGGCGATGATGGTACGGGAAAGACCTAGTGTGAAAATGGGAAACCATGGAAAACCATCTTCAGGGCTGCCGACAATAGGGTTCAAATCCACTATCTCCCGGATGCAAGCTCACGGCTGCGCGCCCCTAACTGCATGGCTAACTCGCCTGGTAATATGGTATTATTATTAAAGAACTTGGACAATTATGGACCGCTTGTAACTTAAGACTATGGTACAGTATCTTTTGCTGATCATCTACCTCTGTTCCTCCGATAACACTCTCCAAAGTTCGCGTCCAATTTACAAAAGCAAAAAATCCGCGGATGTGATCTGTCACTAGAAGTCCATGCTATCGGTTATTACGTCATCTGTGATCTTCTGTCTTTGAACATTGCATCTCTTTCAGTTTTAATTTGGAGATGTAATTTTTTAAAAAAATTCTTAGCCTGTTGTTTTGCATTTTGTGAAGGTGACCATGAAATTGTAGTCTTTGTCTTTTAATTGTGTCTGTAATTTTCTCTATTGTTGTAGAGGTCTTCAGTTTTTCTCCTCATCCAAATATATTTATTCTCTTGAGGTCCTAAATTGTTCCTTTGATTGTTTGCTTCTTTCTTTTCCAGTTCCTGTTGTTCGCCTTGTTTGTTCATTATTATCATCATCATCATCATTATTAGGGTAGCATCATGCTTCACAGAATTTTCCCAGCTCAGGACATTTTAAGCAAGCCTCGGACCTATGAAAGTAAAGGAGTCCCACTCCCGTTTGACAGGCGAGGGACTCCTTGGAAACAACTTGGCGAAAGAAATGGAATTTGATGGGGAGCTATCAATATTAATGGGGCTTATGGAAGAAAGAAAGTAGAACTGGCTGAGTCAACAAAGAGAATGCATCTGGATGTGCTAGGAGTAAGTGATATTCGGGTAAGGGGAGATAACGAGGAAGAGATAGGAGATTATAAAGTGTACTTGGCAGGTGTTAAAAATGGAAGGGCAGAGTGTGCGGTAGGGCTTTTCATCAGTAATACTATTGCACACAACATAGTTTCTGTTATGCACATAATAAGTGAATGATGTGGGTAGATTTGGCAGGTGGAGGAATTAGGACGAGAATTGTCTCAGTGTATTCACCATGTGATGATGCAGATGAGGATGAAGTCGAAAGTTTTATAAAGCATTGAGTAACATTGTAGTCAGGGTCAACAGCAAGGATAGGATAGTGCTAATGGGCGATTTCAGTGTGAGAGTTGGAAATAGAACTGAAGGATATGATATCCCAGGGAATCACTGGACAGGTGGTAGGAATATTTTGAAAATCTTCTCAAGGTAAAAGGAAATCTTCTTGGTGACGTCACAAACAACCAAGCTCATGGTGAGGAGGAAAATGATGTTGGTGAAATTACGCTTGAGGAAGTGGAAAGAATGGTAAATAAACTCAATTGGCATAAAGCAGGAGGATTAGATGAAATTAGACATGAAATGGTGTATAATAGTGGGAAGGCAGGGATGAAATTGCTTCATAGAATAATAAGATGAGCATGGAGTGTTGGTAAGGTACCTTCAGACTGGACAAAAGTAGTAATTGCACCTATATGTAAGTAAGGGAACAGGAAGGATTGCAACAATTATCGAGGTATGTCATTGTTTAGTATACCAGGCAAAGTATTCCTGGCATGTTGGATGGGAGGGTGTGATCAGTGGTTGAGAAGAAGTTGTATGAAAACCAGTGTGGTTTCAGACCGCAGAGGGGCTGTCAGGATCAGATTTTCAACATGCACCAGGTAACTGAAAAATGCTACGAGAGGAATAGGCAGTTATTTTTATGTTTCGTAGATCTAGAGAAAGCATATGCCAGGGTACCAAGTGAAAAGATGTTAGAAATACTAGAGGTCTATGGAATTAATTACAGATTATTAAAATCAATCAAAGGCATTTATTTTGGCAATTGGGTTGCAGTGAGAATTGATGGTAGAATGAGTTCTTGTATCAGGGTACTTACAGGGGTTAGACAAGGCAGTACTCTTTCACCTTTTTTGTTTGTAGTTTACATGGATCATCTACTGAAAGGTATAAAGTGGCAGGGAGGTATTCAGTTAGGTGGAAATGTAGTAAGCAGTCTGGCCTATGCTGACGACTTGATCTTAATGGCAAATTGTGCCGAAAGCCTGCAGTCCAGTATCTTGGAACTGAAAATAGGTGCAGTGATTATGGTATGAAAATTAGCCTTTTGAAGACTAAATTGATGTCAGTAGGTAAGAAAGCCAAGAGAATTGAATGTCAGATTGGTGATACAAAGCTGGAACAGGTAGATAATTTCAATTATTTAGGATGTCTGTTCTCCCAGGATGGTAATGTAGTAAGTGAGATGATTGAATCAAGGTACAGTAAAGCTAATGCAGTGAGCTCGCAGTTGCGAACAGCAGTATTCTGTAAGAAGGAAGTCAGCTCCTGGACAAAACTATCTTTCTTTCGGTTCTCTTTTCAGACCAACTTTGCTTTACAGTAGAGAAAGCTGCATGGACTCAGGATATCTTGTTTATAAGTTAGAAGTAACAGACATGAAAGTATTGAGATTGATTGCTGGTACAACTAGGTGGGAAAAATGGCAGGAGCGTACCTGGAATGAGAAGATAATGACTAAGTTAGGAATGAACTCGATAGACAAAGCTGTACGCATAAATCGGGGTCATATGAGGCAAATGGAGGAGGATAGTTTACCTAGGAGAATAATGGACTCTGTTATGGGAGGGTAAGAGAAGTAGAGGGAGACCAAGACAAGAATGGTTAGACTCAGTTTGTAATGATTTAAAGATAAGAGGTATAGAAGTAAATTAGGCCACAGCACTAATTGCAAACAGAGGATTGTGGTGACGTTTAGCAAATTCAGAGAGGTTTGCAGACTGAACATTGAAAGGCATAACGGTCTATAATTATGATGTAATGCATGTTGTTATTATCATCATCATTATGCCAAACACAGTTGCTGAGAATAACGGATGGTAGCATGAAAGTAGCAAGAATGATTGCTGGTACAAACAGGTGAGAACAATGGCAGGAGGGTACTTGGAATGAGAAGATAAAGGCTTGTTGATTGAGTTTCCAGAATTTTATTTAGCTATCTCAATTGGAAGCCATATTTTTGGTCGGTATTGTGCGTAATTTATGGTGATTTGGATAGAATCTGAGGATGTTCTCATAGAATGAATTCTTTGTTTAATAGTGTGTATTTCTTACAGGTATGTTATGGTATTTTATGTATTATAATTAATGTTTTAGTTGGACTAAAATTCTTTGAAGTTACATAAACTAACAATGGAGGTTTTCTAGAAAAGTGTTCAAATTTTGAGAATTTGCCCTTCAATAAAAAATATTTTAGTCTTGTTTGAGCGCTTTTGCCAATGGGCCTTATTTGGTTCAAAATTTAAAGTTTAAAATCTATACTAAAACTTTTGTAGTTACGGATATTTCTGATTTGTCTCCGTGGCATAGTCGGTAGCACATTGGCATTCGCAACTAAGGTTTCCGAGTTTGAATCCTGCCTTGACTTCTTTTTTGTAAACAACTTCTGTTTTTCAAGTGATGTAATGAGGTCAAAAATTTTATTTTTGCTCTGGACCTGCATTTATTAAAGGTGCTCCTTGTTGTGAAATGCTTTGTTTCCAATGCTTTCATGAAAAATACCACCCAAATAAGTGTAATAATGAGTCAAGTTGAAGCAACTCATTGTCAGACAAATAGTGAAAATGTGACAAATATTTTAAATAATGTAAACAATAATACAAATATTAGTAATGTAAATAAAAAAATATTAAAAAATTTCATCTAATCTAAAAAATGCATACATTGTACCAAAAACATAGAATTTAAAGAAAAAATAAAGAAAAAGAAGGGGAAAAGAAGATCAAGGTTGGATTCAAACTCGGAAACTTCAGTTCCCAACGTCAATGCGCTACCAACTATGCCACAGTGACAAGTCGGAAATATCTATGGGAATAAGACTAAAAATGTTCAAGGACAGATTTTAAACATTAAATTTTGAATAAAATAAGGCCCGTTGGCAGAAAACGCACAAAGAGGCTAAGATATATTTTAATGAAGGGCATATCCTCAAAATTTGAACACTTTTCTAGAAAACCACATGGCAACCTGCCCTAGTAAGTGAACATTGAAAAGTATGACTTCATCCTTAACATATTATTATTATTCAACCATTTTTCCTCTAGCACCAAGCAGCCGTTAAATGGGCAAGTGGTGCTAAGAATCCCTCAGATGAAAGTAATGAAACTGAAAACTTCAGTCAAGTTTGTTCTTATAAAAGACTTGTTTTTTTTTAATTATAGTGGAAGTCTTTTCTTTTTCAGGTATTTTTCTCATCATCAATGTCCCACTCCAGTCACCTGGGTGTGGTTCAGCTATTTTTCTAAATTTAGTTATTCAAAAATTTGTTTTGAAAGAGTGAAGAACATAACAGTTAATTTTTTTAAATGTAATAAAAGAAGCAAAAGTGGGCTTTCTCTTTGATATTGAGCTATTACTTCTAAGTATAGTTACGTACATTGTGCTGACAGTCTTGCCATTCTGGTAGTGAACGTCGAGGGTGGTGTGTTAGTAACGACCTGGAGGGCTTTGCGACTGCTGGTAAGACCACTAGCAGAAGACATACTGCCAAAAGCAGGATAATCTGAAACAATAAATTGCTTACTGAGATTCAGTTGTCATTTGACTGGTACATGTTAGTTTGGCTATATCTTAGTATAGAGTTCTGTTTCTTTCAAAAAATTCAGTTCAAATAGGTGTCAAAAATGCCCTTCCTCAGAATCACACACTGAACATCAAGAAGTACCTCACGTTTGGCTTATTTCAGGGTTACAGGTTGAATTTAGCAGAAGCAGTACCTTGTGAGAAGAGAACATACAGTAATGGTGGTTTGAATGTGAACCAAGTTTTCTAAACTGAAAGTCACATAAGAAATGAGAGATCGCTAATGGCTTTACGTCATACCGACACAGATAGGTCTAATGCCGACGATGGGATAGGAAAGGCCTAGGAGTTGGAAGGAAGCGGCCATGGCCTTAATTAAGGTACAGCCCCAGCATTTGCCTGGTGTGAAAATGGGAAACCACGGAAAACCATCTTCAGGGCTGCCGATAGTGGGATTCAGACCCACTATCTCCCGGATGCAAGCTCACAGCCGCACGCCTCTAACCGCATGGCCAACTCGCCCGTAAGTGGGAGATCAGCACTGAACTCATGTTTGCCAACAAAAGCATACAGTATTCACCAATGATGTCACACAAGCCACCAACATCTTGTACAACATTGCACATTCCTATGTTCTCGAAATTAATACAGAGAAGACTAAAGCAATAGCAAGTCATTGTCTACTTGTCGAGAGTCCAGATAGAACAGGTGGGTTGCTGATACCTACAATAGAATTGGACAGGCATCCATTGCATTTGTCTCCCTTCAGTGCTCAGCATAAAATCTACCTTTTTAGGACTCATATCATCCCAGTTCTCCAATATGAGTCTGTAACGTGGACACTGCTCAAGGCTTACTTTGACAAGCTTGAGGTACCGGTATAAAAAATTCTTTGCCTACATCAGACACTGGAGATTTCTATCTGTGACCATGTTCAAAACAAAGTCTTTCAAGAACAGAACATATCAAAAATTACTTTAATCACCTAGCTGAAATACCCGTGGTTCACAACGGAATTCTCAGAAAGACTGTCTTTGTGGTTTTTCCCAACTGAAATCTGCATAGATCATTACAATGACGTCAGTAGGGATGTAGCAATTAAAAGCCATGTTACCATATAAAATACCCAATCAGATGAAAAACCGCACATTTTCTCACTTTTAATGAACAGTACTATGCTGCCAATCTAACACTCCAAAGTTCCAGTGCTGGAATGACCAGGCTGCAGACAACCGCAAACACTCTCTGCCATTATTTCATTAAATGTGCACACTGCTCATTCTAATCAGTGCCTCAGAGTAGTGATTGAATAGCAGGAATGCTATGATGAACCAGTGTGTTATGTACCAACCCCTGTGGATGGGGGCAGTAGAATAACACCCACGGTATCCCCTGCCTATCATAAGAGGTGACTGAAATAGCCCCCAGGGGCTCTGAACTTTGGGGTGTGGGTTGGCTCTTAGCTGAGTCCTGACATTGCTTCCACTTACTTGTGCCAGGCTCTTCACTTTCATCTATTCTATCCAACCTCCCTTGGTCAACTCTTGTTCTTTTCTGACCCTGACGCTATTAGGTTTGTGAGGGCTAGGGAGTCTTTCATTTTCGAAGTGTCGGATTCCTTCCATTTTTTCTCTCTGATTAGTGTTATATAGAGGATGGATGCCTAGTTGTACTTCCTCTTAAAACAGTAATCACCAACTGTTACGTACCAGCAGTATCAGAAAATGAAGAACCAGAGGAATGATATGCTAACTTTCCAGCTATTTCTCGCCAGTATTCAGGCAGGCTGTTATACTCGGTACACAGCATTAATCCCATCTATCGGAGATGAGTAGCAGCAGAAGACACAAAAAATAACACAACAAACAGTGGTCAGTGTAATGTTATTGTTGATCAATTTTATGAGCTTTCTATGTTGTAGGCCTTCACATTTAGTTTTCTTCTGACTCTGTGATTTATTAGGGCATCTTATAAAATAATTTATAGCGTGGGCTGTAGTTCCTTATTCCCTGACTTAACATACCGATTTTCATTAAAATCTGTTCACCCATTTTCTCGTGACTTGGTGCTGATATCGACTTTGCAACAAAAGTCCAAATTCATGAATATCTCTGTTATCATAGGCAGTAAGGTAAAATAATGTATAAGATATAAATGATCGGAAATTTAATACTATGGAACTTTAATTATGTAGTATTTATCGATGGGATCACTAATAACATAAACATTTGAGAATTACATTTTAGGCCTTCCCCTAAACTATCATTTAATTCAGCGTGAATAAAATTATTTATGGCCTAGATTGTAGCGACTTATTCCCTGACTTTACATACCGATTTTCATTAAATTCTCTTCAGCTTTTTTCTCGTGATGCGCGTACATACATACAGACAGACGGACAGAAATTACGGAAAATTAAAGAGTGCATTACCTTGTTGCTGTGGACACGACCAATACAGAAATACATTTTTTTTTAAAATTCTGAGCAATGTACAGACAAAACTTTATATGTATAGATTTCCACTACCGTACTGAATTTGTGAGGTTTCTTCTCTCCGTCACATTTGATATTGGTTTTTCTGTTTATTTTTGTCTTGAGAATTTTAAGGAAGCTTGCCTCTGTTCTTTTCCTTTTAATGCATGCATTTCAATAGCCCACCTTGCTTATTTCTTGCTCACAATAACTTGGAAGTTTCTCATATTCCACTTGTTTTCTCTAGCTGAAATTTGCTGCCAAGATTCTTTGTAATATTTCAATTTTAGATTTAATGGCTATCCCATTTATAAAAGGGGAGTTAGGGATTGAAATAACTTGCCTAGGGAGATGTTCAATAAATTTCCATTTTCTTTGAAATCATTTAAGAAAAGGCTAGGAAACAACATAGGGAATCTGCCACCTGGGTGTCTGCCCTAAATGCAGATCAGTAGTGATCATGGGCGCCCGCGAGGGGGGGCAAGGGGGGGGCACTTGCCCCCCCCCCCTGGAATTCTAAAGATGTTGATGTTCAATTGTTTAATATCATACCAGATTATTTCATAAACTGATATTACTGACAGTCATCTAGCATATGTTATAACTGGAAGTTTCTGTAAACAATTTAATGTTGCTGACGTTATGTTGGTTTTTATATTCAAGAAAATTGTTAATGTGCCCCCCCCCCCCCCTGGAAAAGATCCTGCGGGAGCCCATGGTAGTGATTGATTGATTGATTGATTGATTGATTGATTGATTGATTGATTGATTGATTGATTGATTGATTGATTGATTGATTGATTGATTGATTGATTGATTGATTGATGACATTTTTAAATTACTGGTGAGTCATTCATGGGACTCGAATCGATTTTGCCAAATGGCAGCCAAAATGTTTAGTAGATTCATTTTAATTTAGCTTGCTGCTATTTCTTGATGTATGCTGCAGTTTTGCAGACCATTGGAAACGATGCCATCTAGGCAGCCTGGCTGCCAGTTTCAACTTTCCGAGTGTGCTGCTTTCTAAAAACAAAAGTTGTATTCTACTAAGTGGTTCCTGTAGCTGAGTTAATGCAATTTAATCAGGTGAAACTGAGTGTGCCACCAGAAGTCTGTGCTCCCTTAAACTTCTCCTGTACTGTCATAATCAGATCCCACACATCCCCAACTATCTTAGTGCGTATTCCTTCCTCCCTTACTGTTGGTGCCAACATAAAAAATTACCGCTTTCTCCTTACCCTCCTCCTCCTTCCCTTCTACTTTCCTCAACATGTGCTTTAATCTAATACCTGGATAACCCTCTACCCTAGTTCCCTTTCCTCGCCACACTTTCCCACGTGCCTAACAATACAGTCACCCAAGATCAAAGCCTCAACCCCACCCACCTCATTAGAACCCCTCCTGTCCTGGTCTAACTTCTCTGACAGCTGCTGTACCTACTTCCTCCACCCTTCTCTCCCTCTCATGACCCTTTCCTAGTACTTTGAAATAATTTAAGAAAAAGCTGTCTGTGTGGATCGGTGGTAGAATGTTGGCCTCCGGATCCGGATCCAAGATCCAGGTTCAAACCCAGGAGAAGTAGTTGAATTTTTGAAGGTCAGAAAACAGTCCATTCAAGACTCAACTGTGCTGGCACGTGAATGATCTCTGATGACACATTTGGTGTTAACCCGACAAAATTAACTAAAAACTCAGCCATAGACGCCCAAGAGAACTTCTAGTAATAGAATCTAGTAGGCCGAGAGTAAAACAGAATGTCAAAATTGACAAGTAGACAGACAGATGGCAAAAATGTCTGTACACAGTAGCTGAGGCCATATGATGATGATGATTATTATTATTGTTATTATCCCGCCTGGTAGCCATGATCGTTAAGGCATTGAAGTCTAAAAGACCTGATACCGTGGTTAGCCGGTTCGAGTCCCGTTGGTCTAAAACAATTTCACCATCAGAATGTTAGCCGGCAGGAAAGGGGAGGTAGTTGTATACAATTTATAATCACAAGATTGCATGCCAAAAACCTGGATTAAATTGCAAACCTTTCCGCAGTGTTCATATGGGGTGAGGGAATATGATGCTGTTGATGGTGATTCGTCCATCGGATAAGGATGTTACGCCTTGAGCAGATCCCTTGGTGCTATTCGACAGGAGTAGGCTATGTGCCGGCATGGGGTTTAACCCTCTCCTTTCCCACTATCATATATCACGTCAATCATTTCATCTCATTAACTCCTCTGACGAGGTTGACGTCAGGAAGGGCATCATAAAAACCCTCCACGACAGATTCATCTCACCTCATACTCGACCCCGTAGAGAAATGGGACAAGGGTTGGACAAACTATTATTATTATTATTATTATTATTATTATTATTATTATTATTATTATTATTTAAGAAATGACTAGGTAAACAATAATCTGGGAATTTGCCACCTGGGCAACAGCCCTAAATGCAGATCAATGATCATTGAAATCTCTAACATGCCTGACAACAATAACATGGAGTGTCAAAACAAAATTCAACTAGGCCTACTTCAGCCGGGATCTAATTCTCGAATTTGGGATCATGAGTCAAACAGAAATGCATTTAAAGCAGTTGGACTCAATTGAGTGGTATACATGCTTTTCCTAAAGATGACTTTCGCTTCTTCAGCAATGACTAAGCCTCAGATTAGCCTGTAGTGAACAAACAATAAACATATATTCTATTTATTCCTTGACATTTTAGATTACGTCTTTAATCCTAGGAATGTATGGTAGATTCACATTATTTTAGCCTGCTGAGGCTAGAAGGGTTGCCTTCATGACGATTGCTTCAGGCGTTTATTTAATGTACATCTGTTCATCTTGTAAAAATCTGTGGATTCAGATGAGAAATGATTGTAACTTCTGCCTTTGGGTTCATATCTTTTCTTCTTACAGAGATGACTTATTATTAAAACAATAACACTTACAATAATGTCCACCTCCGTAGCGAAGCGGTTAAGGCTATTAGCTGCCGTCTTCGGAGGCCCAGGTTCGATGCCCGGTACTGCCCAGAATTTAAGAATGGCACGAGGACTGGAATGTGGTTAAAATGGTACTTGCAGGTCGCCTCTATTGATGGTTTGCTTGAAAAAAGCTGCACGAGTTTATTTAGGCTATTTACTTACAATAATAATAATAATATAAGTGCATATATCTCTACTCCTTAGTCCCTTTTCCTGGTACGCGGTTGGGGATGAGGTGAGATGAAATTATGTGGCATGATTTTACGGCCGGATGCCCTTCCTGACGCCAACCTCAGTTGAGTAAACGGAAAAACGAATAAACAATAAAAGCAAGCTTGTAGTTATAGGTGACAATATCGTGATCATAATCATGACATCACCAGTTTTACGTGGAATCCAAATCGAGGAATGTGACTTTATTTCATAAAACCTCACATGAATTTATCGTATGTATCCAACTTGCTTTACGTCGCACCGACATAGATAGATCTTATGGCCACCGATGATGGGATAGGCCTAGGAGTGTGAACGAAGTGGCCATGGCCATAATTAAGGTACAGCCCCGGTATTTGCCTGGTGTGAAAATGGGAAACCTCAGAAACCATCTTCAGGGCTGCCAACAGTGGGGTTCGAACCCACTATCTCCCGGATGCAAGCTCACAGCACGCACATAACCGCACGGCCAATTCTCCCGGTTCACATCAATTGACTGGGATTGGAACAGTAATCATGATGAAAAATGAAAACCTACAACCTGTTTTCCAGTCAATGGCCGGGGCAGGGATGGAATGAATGCATGAATCATATATAGGCTATTAGTACGATGGGGTCGTCACTCCCAATGTGATTTTTATTAATGACTGATAGATGCTATGAAATTATAATGGAGAGTGTCGCTGGAATGAAAGATGACAGGGAAAACCTGAGTACCCGGAGAAAAACTATCATTTGTCCAGCACAAATCTCACATGGAGTGACGCGCTACCGTCTGAGTCACGGAGGCTCAATAATCATGATACACGTTATTTCATGATATTATTATTATTATTATTATTATTATTATTATTATTATTATTATTATTATTATTATTATCAGTAGTAGCCGTAGTTACGACGGCGTTATTATCTTACTGGCTTAGCTACTGGCTTCCCACCCACAAGGCTGAGGTTCGAATACTGGTCGATCCTGGGTTGCGATTTTCTTAAAAATAACATGGCGTCAGGAAGGGCATCCGGCCGTTAACTCCTGGCCGAAAAGAAAATGGCCGGGCTGAGTAGCTCAGGCGGTAGAGAGATGGTTTTCTGAGCCCATCTTGGCAGGTTCGATCCTGGCTCAGCTCAGTGGTATTTAAATGTGTTCAAACACGTCTGCCCCGTGTTGGTAAATTTACTGGCAGGTTAAAGAACTCCTGCGGGACAAACTTCCGGTAGCTTGGCGTCTCCGAAAATCGTGAAAACGTAGATAGAGGGACGTAAAATCAATAGCATTATTATTAAAACCCAAATGGGCCTGGGTGGCTTCAGCCACCCCAGAAACAGCCGGGATAAACTGAAGAATGTTTTAATAATGTTTGAGTGACGTCAGTGGTGCAGTCGGTTTGTGATCTATTTGCCCCCACGGTAACTGGTCCGATCTCAGCTGATGTCGGTAGCATATGGGGGTGTAGTATAACTCACTCTCTGAATGGTGCTCCACACGGCGTCTTAAGCCTAATCCTACCAAGTGTTCCTCTATTTCGACCACGTTTCGTAAATCCCCTAATTAGTAAATACTCCCTCCTCGGTGACCCATTCCCAACTATCACAGAACAAAATTACTTAAGAGTGTTGTTCGACAGTAAATTGTTATTTGTCCCCCCACGGCCGACTTGATGCGTCGCTCTTGCTAGGCAGCGAGGGATCCAGTCGGCCATGATCCCCCATATACAAAATATAATCTCACGAGCAAAGTCACTTCTCAGTTTGTTGTATAGATTTTCCGACATCACCGATATCCACGCCCTCAGAGCCTACTATTTAGCTTGCATCCTACCGATTATTGAATTCGCATCTCCCATTTGGTCTTCACCCACTAACCTGAATCACATTGACCGCGTGCAGTCATCCTTCTGTGTCATTGTTAGAGCCAGTGTATCTGATTGTAATCAGATACTGAATAACTTAAACCTTCGTCCGTTATCTAGTCACAGGAAAGTAGCTGACCTTAGATTCCTTTATAACGCTGTTAACGGTTTATTTCGTTCTCCTGAACCTGCATCCTTCTTTTTCCTACATGTTCCAACTCGCAAAACCAGGATTAATCCACCCCTTCATATTCCGTATTCCCGCCTCTCTCTTGTTCAAAGAACCTTATCTATCCGCATACCAACCCTCCTTAACTCTTGATCTTCTGACAGGAACTTGGACATTTTTTCTTCGTATGCCTCCTTTAATCGATTCTTCCTTAACTTAAACTAGCTCATTTTCATATTCCTTTCTTCTCTTCTCATTGCTGTCCCCTTTATTGTACATAATGGTTTTTTTTTTTACTGTACTATACCGTTACTTTTGTGTTTTGTCTGTATTTATCTTACTCTGTCTAGCTATAAGTTCTTCTCTTCGTTTTACGTTCAAACTTTAATTTTCGTCCTTGTTTCTTTTGCCTTTATGTTTTGTTGTTAATTGTTGTTTCTCTTCAGTAATTTTGTTAGTTTTTAATTTCCCCCCTATTTTTATAATTAGATGTTTTTTTCTCATTGTTCTTCAACTTATATTTTATGTTTGCCTTGGGCTACTCCATTGTAAATATATTTTTCATTGCGGAACTCTGTAATTCGCCTTCTTGCTGTTTTGGTTTCCCAAATAAATAAATTTGACAGCTCCATTATTATTGATTGATAACTTCTTTCCTTGTAGAGAAGGATCGTACAAGAAGTAAAGAGAGTAAATTTCGTGTCGTCTCAAAACTCACGAGTTTCAAAACTCACGAGTCTCAAAACACACGAATTCCAGGAAGAGGATTAGTGAGAACAAGTTTCTCTACCTGGGCCAGTCTCAAAACTCACGAGCAGGGGCAGTCCTTCTTTGAATGGTTAAATGTCCACCCGATTAGTGATGGGTTAATCGAATACTTTTAATAATCAAATAACTTCTATCCGATTATTTAAATAATCGAATAAATAATCAAATAAAATAATCGAATGAGTTTCAAATATCATTCAGTTATATCGCACGGAGTAATAGGATGCGACACGGATATTTTTTTCGGTTTAAATGTGTGTGGTAGATCCGACTGAAGTAAGCAAATAGATGAACGCTTACGAAAATTAGAAATACGCCTTTTTCCAAATGTTGAAACTAAATGAGTGAATTAACTGGCTTGGCATCTAATATCCCTAAATAAAATTCCTTATTCAAGTACTGTAAATGCCGCCTTCTGGACGCATTATGGAGCTAAGCCCCAGTACTAACAACTGACAGTTTCTTTTAACTAGCAGCACGAAATATACCTACTTTAATTTTATGTCGTCCAGCTGCATGCATAAATGGTTAGCATGCTGGCCTTTGGTCCAAGGGGTCCAGGGGCTCCCGAGTTCGGTTTCCGGTCGGGTGGGAGATTTTAACTTTCATTAGTTAATTCCTATGGCTCGGGGACTGGGTGTTCGTGCCGTCTTCAGCATTAGACTTCATCATCGGTAGGGCTTCATCCTGATAGACGTGCAGGTCACCTACACGGCGTCAACTCTAAAGACCTGCACCAGACCACCCCGGAGGCCACATGCCAGTATTATAAATTTATGTGAAAGGTAAGAAATGCATTATATTAACTTTAAGACATCAGCAAAATATGTTTAAAATAATTATAATAATACACCTCGGTCTCTCACTAACCATTATTTTCCCCCCGTGGTTTGGGGTGGCAGAATAACATTCACAGTATCCCCTGCCTGTCGTAAGAAGCGACTAAAAAGGGGCCCCAGGGGCTCTTAAATTATTTAAGAAAAGACTAGATAAACAACTGATAGGCAATCTGCTACCTAGGTGACTGCGCTAAGTCGGTGGAAAAACATGGGTTGAAGGGAAGCGTGAGTCACGGCGCACCTCATCCCTCCTACAGTCATCGCAAGCACCTGCTGTCAGAATTCGTGAATTTTGAGACTCATTAGAATGTTTACTTTAGCTACCAGTTTTTAGTCGTGAGTTTTGATACTATTTGTTACTAATTATAGCCCGTGTGTTTTGAGACGTAACCGTAAATTTTGTTTCGTTTCTCAGTGTATCATATGCCTTTGCTGGCAGGACCTAGTGTTTACAGTGCACTATGTCTTCTGGTATAGGCTAGAGCAATTTTGTTACTTTCATAGATCTGTCTCTGTCTTATCCTTGGCTTTGACAATATGAAAGTGACTAAGGTATGAGCGATGCTAGTAATGCCAATCCTTATGCAGCCAGTCCCTGCTATGAATGGTGTAAAAATGTTGCTCATAGGGTCGGTTGGTGTATGCATTTCAGTGGGTCTGGCTCGGCGAGGAAAGCAACGGGAAACTACCTCACTCCTCATTTCCTTAGTACGCTCTTCAGTGATGCCTAGGGCATCTATGACAGCTGATGGCAGAGCTGTTGAGGATCCCACCAGAGGAATCGCTGACGGACTGAGCATATATACAGTGTATCATACATACTTATGTATAGCCTAGTCTACATCTTCATTATGGAATGTTATGCCTTTATGCGTTCAGTTAAAGCCCTCTGAATGGACAAAACGCCTCCACAAACCTTTAAGTTATTTGGAGCTAGTTCTGGGGTCTCGATTACTTCCACATCTCATAACGTTAAATAAATTTTTTTTAAAAACTGAGTCTAACCATCCTAAATGGCCTAATCCATTATTCTCCTGCATTCATTCCCCTGTGGGTGAGGGTGGTGGAATACATTCGCAATATCCCCTGCCTGTCGTAAAGTGCGACTAAAGGGGCCTATAAGAGCTGTCAACTTGGGAGTGTGGGTTCGCGACCCTGATTCCTAACTGAGTCTAGCATTGCCTTCACTTGTTCTAGTCCCCTATGCGACCTATCTTGGTCAACTTTTGCTCTTTTCTGGCCCTGGGTGTATTAGGTTTACAACGCCTAGAAAGTTGTCATTTTCACGCCCTTCGTGGCCTCTCGCGTTCTTTTGCTGATACCTTCATTTTCCGAAGGTTCGGACCTCTTCCTTTTCTCCCTGTTATTACCGTTTTTTTTTTTTTTTTTTTTACAATCTGCTAGGACTCGCAAGCTGATAGCTACGTGATTCAAACCACACAGCCAATTGCTCGGTGTGGTTACTGTTAAGAGAGGATGGTTGACAAGCTGCACTTCCTCTTAAAACAGTGACCACCATCACTGCCATTTACCTCACCTACGCCGATTTATGCGTTTAGGTTCCTCCATAGAGTTTATTCCTTATGGCCTTTATCTCGACATTGAGAAGACTCCTGTTATTGTTCCCACCGGTTTGTATCAGCAGCCATTCTTGCTACGTTCATATCTTTTACTTCTTGCATATTAATTAGATATCCTGAATCCACCCAGCTTTCACTCCCGTTCTGCAAAGTCGATCTGAAAACATACCAACATAAAGATCATTTTGTCTGAGAACTAAATTATTTCTTCCTTATAGAATACCATTGATCGCAACTGCGAGCTCATTACATTAGCTCTGCTGCACCTTGATTCAGTCTCACTTACTGTAGTACTATCCAGGGAGATTAAACACCCTAAATACTTGAAATCATCCACCTGTTCTAATTTCGTATTCCCGACCTGACATTCAATCCTCTTAGGTTTCTCCCCTACTGATCGTCTGCCATTGTGATCTGCTGCTATGAATAACCGCTGCGGCAGCCAGAATTACTGACCGTTGACGCTACAATAACGTACTATTTGCACAGTAAAAGCCTCGAGCAGTCACTTACTTCGAACACAATTCTAAATTTACACTGAAGTGTGCGAACAAGTAACCAAACAAAATTTATCTACTCAATGGGTAACATTAATGTGGGCGCATTCAGAAATTAAGAATCTGTTATATACAAACAACTGACAGAAGAAAAAGTAACTCGTCATCCTTGCCATTTGCATTTAATGTATAAATAATAATAAAAATAAAAATAAAAAGGGAATAAAAAGTTCAACTTTCTAGACGAATGGATTGCACTCATCATATCTCGGAGAAAGAAGCTCTCGCATCTTGGATCAGCAGAATGGTAACGTGTACCTACTAACCAGACATCAACAATAAGATATATCTCTCAATTACAAGATGAAACAGTACTGCACGGTCATCCGTCCATAGGCTTTATATGCAGCTGAATGCCTCACAATGAATAGGAAAGGTCTGGTGGAGAAATTAGAGATTAATAAAACGGAAGATCTTGAGGAAATTCTTTGGTCCTGTCAAAGAAAATGGAGGGTTCAGGAGGAGACATAACACGAATTATACACACACGTGGAAAAGATAAGTGATGTAATTCGGAAGAGGATTGCCTAAAGTCATCTGGCCCGAATGTACGCGGGAAGATAGACCAACCGGATCTTTAGCCATTTTCCATAAAATAAAACCCAAGAGAACCTGGTTCCCCGAAGTAGAGACGGACATGCAATAATTGGGCATCACACACGAAGACATTTAGACGTGGAACCCTCTTAAGGAGAAACTTTAATCGCATAGAGTTTTCTAACAAAAAGATAAAACAAAGACAGGAAAGGTGTGGACTGAGAGAAAAGGACTCCGAACACGTATATGGGAGAATTGAACAAACGTTAAAGAACATGGAAGAAGACGGAAACAATTGAATTGATGTGGTCCTTAGTTTGCCAAAACAAAGTAATAATAACAATAATGTTGTTATTTAATTAAAGCCGCCAATGGTCTAAACTGAAGCTGCATCCAGATCTAATGTGTAGTATATTTGTAAGCACTTTTCTCTCTGCTTTGTTTTATTCTCGAATGCGAAATTTTCAGGAAGATGGTCGTAGAAATTTGCTGGTCTAGGTTACGTAAGTATGGTTCCCTGTTGCTGTTATATTTGAATGGATTTTAGAAAAGAATTGAATACGCAGACATTGTTAGAGACTTTTCAATAAAGTTCACACGAACACACGATCTGCGTTGTGTCACTCGATTCTTCGGCTGCTATCCAGCGTCCGCAAGATCACTATATTTAGAAGCACTTGCACAAACACGCCGTAATCCGCGCTGGAGACATACTCACCAGTCACAAAGTACTGTATCAAGATGGCTCACCTTGTAATTCCTAGATGCTTCCATTGTCTTACACTTGAGGGCTCGATGGATCCACTGCTTGCTGGGCACCACAACTCCTCGATAAATAGCAATCAATGGACCCACGTGACCCGTATCCAAAAGAGAGCACGTGAACGCTGCGGGATCTTCTGCGCTGTGGCTGTCATTGGCTGCCGCAACGATCTCTCTTTTAGGCCATGGGCACCCAGAAAACTACTAATTATTTCATATCTGCATTACGAACAATTCTCTAGCTGTCTTCGTTAAGAATTTCCTTTACAGTGAACATAATGTAGTGATTGTTCTTCTCCGTTAGCAGTGCCGGATTTAGGCCTAGGGCTGCAGCTTGCAGAGCGGGGCTTTTTCCCTTTTTTAATTTTCAATTTGCAGTTAGCATTGCCGACGCTGTAAAAGTGAACTCCGATAATTGACTGTGCCAGTTCCGCAAGAAATACGCTAGATTCATCAACATTTATTTGAATTTAATTTAATAATACATATCGGTAAATATATAATTTCACGAGTTGGGACGAAGCTTAATAGAGCATAGAATTGGGAATGGTGGCAGTAGCACCACTGTGGCGGTTCTACGCTTCTGAAAATCCGTGGCAACAACCGAGTCTATAAACGTCGTCTTGCAGACTTCCCCAAAGTGATCAGTGGTTAAAACTAGTGTTCCGCAATGAATACGGCTAAATTGCTCCCGGCAAACTATGATTTAATAACTGTGCTTAATTTGGAAAAGTGATAACCAGTTGTATCGCTGAGGACAATATATTCGCAGTTCCAATGTGCTTTTTTCATTTATAATGATTTTTTGAAGTCACGATATCGCGATCCCAATGTGCAGAGGTGTGAAAATTATTAGACTCAACATTAATTTTTGAACATTTCAATTGTTGCATTAACTATTACTTCTCTGCTCATGAAAATCTTTTCTGCTGCAGTGGATCCCTTTTACGTGTTAGTTGTTGTCTGTTTAAAGTAAATTATAGAACACAAGTTACATCTTCTTTCAATTACGTCAGTGATGATATTACAGTATAGTCAATCAATAGACACCTTTATCAATATTAAATTCCAATGTTGAGGATTTTTGATTTCTCTTGTGGCGCTGATATTTTGTTTTATTCGAACGGTGTTTTGTGCTATTTGCTATCCAAACTCTTGGAAACTTATGTTGTAGGATTAGTAACAGACCGAACAGAAATAATCGCAACGTTATATTTTTAAAAATACGATTAATGCAGTATTTCACAAAGTTTGGCAAATCGGACGAAATGAAATGAAATGAAATGGCATATGGCTTTTAGTACCGGGAATGTCCGAAGACATGTTTGGCTCACCAGGTACAGGTTTTTTTATTTGACTCCCGTAGGCGACCTGCGCGTCGTGATGAGGATGAAATGATGATGAAGACGACACGCACACACCCAGCCCCCGTGCCAGCGAACTTGATCAATGATGGTTAAAATTCCCGACCCTGCCGGGAATCGAACCCGTGACCCCTGTGACCAAAGGCCAGCACGGTAACCATTTAGCCAGGGAGCCGAAAAATCGAGTTATTATTTGAAAGATAGGGAATTAATGGAACAAATTAGAAAGAAAAGTGAGGGCGAGAACTAAAACTGAGGCCATTTCATTTTTGTCTTCTCCTTTGAGTCTAATAATTTTCACAACTCACTACAACTACAAAATTTACCCTCCACATAAATAGTTACTCCTTCTTTCCCCGGTTTTAAAAGAAGCCTTCTTCGAGCTATTTATCCTTGAAATATTCACTCCTAAACGTTTGGGTGCATTGCGGTTTTGGCATTTCTATAAAACTTAATAAAACACTCGATATTTAAACATACGCGCACAGGTAAGTACAATAATGAGTCACTGCTCTACCCCATGAAGTCACAGGCAATATAAATTGGTACATTAAAATCGTTTACACATAGTGAACGGCAAGTCTTCCTATAATAATATAATTTCGTGTGGCTATTTCTAGCCGAGTGCAGCCCTTGTAAGGCAGACCCTCCGATGAGGGTGGGCGGCATCTGCCATGTGTAGGTAATTGCGTGTTATTGTGGTGGAGAATAGTGTTATGTGTGGTGTGTGAGTTGCAGGGATGTTGGGGACGGCACAAACAGCCAGCCCCCGAGCCACTGGAATTAACCAATGAAGGTTAAAATCTCCGACCTGGCCGGGAATCGAACCCGGGACCCTCTGAACCGAAGGCCAGTATGCTGACCATTCAGTCAACGAGTCGGACGGCAAGTCTTCCAAAAATATGGTACCGGGCGAGTTGACCGTGCGGTTAGGGGCGCGCAGCTGTGAGCTTGCATGCGGCAGATAGTGGATTGGAATCCCGTTGTCAGCAGCCATGAAGGTGGTTTTCCATGGTTTCCCATTTTCACACCAGGCTAATACTGGACCGGCCGCTTCCTTCCCACTTCTACCCCTTTCCTATCCCATCGTCGCCATAAAACCTATCTGTGTCACTGCGATGTAGGCCTAAAGCAAAATTGTAAAAAGAATAAATTAAAAAGTGGTGCCAACAGAGATTTCAAATCCTTCATTTTACGGATTTAAAAGGAGGGTGAGGCTGAACGCAGCGTCACCGACGGCACGAATGTTTTTTCAAACATAGTAAATGAAGGCCGTTACAAATGGAATGCGGAGGAAAATAGGCGTATCGGCTTTTGATCTCATGGCTTCAATTGTAACATTTAATTTTAAAATACATTAAACATGACCTCTACATGACCGCTTATAAATTATTTTGTTTCTGGGAGTTATAACGACAAATGTTTGCGTCGGGAGAGAACAAAGGAGTAGGAGTGGAAAGGAAGCGGCCGTGGCCTTAATTAAGGTACAGATCCAGCATTTGCCTGGTGTGAAAATGGGAAACCACGGAAAACATCTTCATCACTACCGACAATGGGATTCGAATCCACTATTTGCCGCATGCAGGCTCACAGCTGCGCGCCCCTAACCGCACGGCCAACTCGCCCGGTACCATATTTTTGGAAGGCTTGCCGTTCACTGCCAGTAAATGATTTTAATGTATCAGTTTATATTGCCTTTGTCTTAATGGGGTGTAGCAGTGACTCATTATTGTCTTCCTATAAAACGAATATTTGCCGCAATATTTTCCTCTTGAATTCCAACGTTATCTTAATATTTTGATCTTTCCTACTTTTGGAAACACCACTGTAACTTATGTTTCTACAAATACCATTCCACGCCATCTCTCCACTGGCAGCTCGGAACATACCACTTCGTCTTCCCAGCTCGAAGTTTGCAACATTCTCCTAACGCTACTCTTTTTGTCGTAAATCACCCAGAATATATCGAACTACTTTTCTTCGGATTGTTTCCAGTTTTGAATCAATTTATCCTGGTGAGGGTACTATACACTGGAATCATACTTCATTTGTGGTTTTACCCGAGACCTATATGCCCTCTCATTTACATCCTTACTACAATCCCTAAATACTACCATATGGAGAGATCTGTAACCCTTATTTACAATCCCATTTATGTGATTACCCCGATAAAATCATTTCCGTATATTAAAACCTAGGTGAGCCTCCGTGGCTCAGGCAGCAGCGCTTCGGCCTCTCACCGCTGGGTTCCGTGGTTCAAATCACGGTGACTCTATGTGAGATTTGTGCTGGACAAAGCGGAGGCGGGACAGGTTTTTCTCCGGGTACTCCGGTTTTCCCTGTCATATTTCATTCCAGCAACACTCTCCACTATTTCATTTCATCTGTCAGTCATTAATCATTACCCAAGAGGAGTACGACAGGCCTCGGCAGCCGGCACAATTCCTATCCTCGCCGCAAGATGGGGCTTTATTTATTTCATCCCTGACCCGGTTGAATGACTGGAAACAGGCGAGGTCTTTTCGCACTCGCTCACAATTCTGTATCTTATTTATTACTCTATACAGTATAACATTGTCTGCAGAAAGCAATAACTCCGATTCCACTTCTTTACTCATATAATTTATATGTACATCTCTCATCTTAGGTAAAGGAATAAGACCGAACAACTTTGCCGTGCGGTAAGGGGCGCGCAGCTGTGAGCTTGCATTCGGGAGATAGTGGGTTCGAACCCAAATGTCGGCAGCCCTGAAGTCGTTATCCGTGGTTTTCCATTTTCACACCAGGCAAATGCTGGGTCTGTACCTTAATGAAGGCCACGACCGCTTCCTCGCACTCCTAGCCTTTTACTATCCCATCGTCGCCTTAAGATCTATCTGTGTCAGTGCGAAGTAAAAAAAGAAGATTGTAAAATAAATAAATAATAAAGGTCCAATAATAGTACCTTAAGCAAGTCTCCAGGGGATCGTATCTAACTGAAGGCTACGGCCGCTTCCCTCCCTCATCCTTGTCTATCCCTTGCTTGGAGAAAAAGTGGGAAACCACGGAAAACCACTTCGAGGATGGCTGAGGTGGGAATCGAACCCCCCTCTTTTCACTTGATGTTCCGAGGCTGAGCGGACTCCGTTCCAGTCCTAATGCCACTTTTCTAAAATGTCGTGGAAGAGCCGGGAATCGAACTCGGGCTTTTGGAGTGGCAGCTTATCACACTGAACACTACACCACAGAGGCGGACAATAATGGTTTTTACATCTTAAAATTAGCTCGTTGTTTTGATTATGGTAGTTTATATGGAGGTATAGGAAGTCTTCAGAAGCATTGATCTAAGCTGACAACAGCATGTGATGGATGACAGAATGTTACAACCCTTGGCCACGTAGCCAGAGACCAGTAGTGCTATTCTGACAGCGGTTCACGCACTGTTAACATGCGGGGAGGCCGGCCATTGAACTGGAGGTTATACCCGGACACGCCCCTGAGGAACAGAGACTTTGATCTGCCATTACATTTTATTTCATCATTCTGAACAAAGGCTATTATAATTAGTAACAAGACATCTCTTACACGCGCACGGGGCGACGAAATTCTTGTGCGATATGAGCCGTAGTTCTCGGCCTAGATTCTAACAGAGTAAACAACAGCAAGCTAGAGGTTTTCTGTGACTTGACATCGTGACATTAGCCACAGTGTCACGTAGAATCCGCACTACAGGGATGTGACTTTTCATTT
The DNA here is from genome assembly GCF_040414725.1 of Anabrus simplex. Taxonomy (NCBI): domain Eukaryota; kingdom Metazoa; phylum Arthropoda; class Insecta; order Orthoptera; family Tettigoniidae; genus Anabrus; species Anabrus simplex. The sequence continues at coordinate 33,326,871 of NC_090271.1, forward strand.
CAGGAATGCCACATCGTTTCGCCGGGATTCGAACTGCTGCTACTGGTGGTGGTGATTAGGTGATTATTGTTTTGAAAGGAAGTACAATTGGGTAGGTGGTGGTGATTAGATGATTATTGTTTTAAAAAGAAGTACAAGTGGGTAGGTGGTGATTAGGTGATTATTGTTCTGAAAGGAAATACAATTGGGTAGGTGGTGGTGATTAGGAGATCATTGTTTTGAAAGTAAGTACAATTGGGTAGGTGGTGGTGATTAGGTAATTACTGTTTTGAAATGAAGTACAATTGGGTAGGTGGAGGTGATTAAGTGACCATTGTTTTGAAAGTAAGTACAATTGGGTAGGTGATGTGATTAGGTGATTCGGCCTACTGTTTCGAAATGAAGTACAATTGGATAGGTGGTGGTGATTAGGTGATTATTGTTCTGAAAGGAAGTACAATTGGGTAGGTGGTGGTGATTAGATCATCATTGTTTTGAAAGTAAGTACAATTGGGTAGGTGATGTGATTAAGTGATTACTGTTTTGAAATGAAGTGCAATTGGGTAGGTGATGTGATTAGGTGATTATTGTTTTGAAATGAAGTACAATTGGGTAGGTGATGTGATTAGGTGATTATTGTTTTGAAATGAAGTACAATTGGGTAGGTGACGTGATCAGGTGTTTATTGCTTTGAAATGAAGTACAATTGGGTAGGTGATGTGATTAGGTGATTATTGTTTTGAAAGGAAGTACAATTGGGTAGGTGATGTGATTTGGTGCTTACTGTTTTGAAATGAAGTGCAATTGGGTAGGTGATGTGATTAGGTGATTATTGTTTTGAAAGGAAGTACAATTGGGTAGGTGATGTAATTAGGTGCTTACTGTTTTGAAAGGAAATACAATTGGGTAGGTGGTGGTGATTAGGTGATTATTGTTCTAAAAGGAGGGTCAACTGACAATCATCCTCTATTGATACTAATGAAGAGGAAACAGCAAGAGGTCCGACTCTTCGAAAAATGAAGGTATCGACAAAGAAAAAAGAGGGGCCACGAAGGACGTGGAAATGAGAACTCCCTAGGCCTCGCAAACCTAACAGCGCCTGGCTCGGACCAGGGAGGTCGGATAGGAAAGTTGAAAGAGTGTAGTCTGTCACAAGTATGTGCAAGCATTGCCAGACTCTGCTAGGGCAGTGGTCGCCAACCCACCCTGGCCCCCATTGTTGTTACCTCTTAGGACAGGCAGGGGATACCGTAGATGTATTCTCTTACCCCCACTTACATAGGAAATTAAAGTAATGTTAAGCACATGACACTGTTCTTCTTTGTTCGTATCGGCCCACTAAGGACCACGTTATTTCAACTGTCTTCTCTGGGCATTGATTTTTCCCAGTGCTCCTTCATTCGTTGCTGGTGTTGCTTTTTTCTTTCCTCCGTCCATGTCTTTCCCGTCTTAAAATTTGGCCTTTCTTGTAAACCCTGGTGGTCTTTTAGTATCCTCCTGAGAGGCTTGAGTTTTTGTATATCTTCATAAGTGATTCCCATCTCTTGTAGGACCCTTTCCACATTCTTGAACCAAGTTGGCTCGATCTTCTTATCTTTAAAATAGGTAAATGAAATGAAATGTCGTATGGCTTTTAGTACCGGGATACCCAGGACGGGTTCGGCTCGCCAGGTGCAGGTCTTTCTATTTGACTCCCGTAGGCGACCTGCGCGTCGTGATGAGGATGAAATGATGATGAAGACAACACATATACCCAGCCCCCGTGCCATTGGAATTAACCAATTAAGGTTAAAATCCCCGACCCGGCCGGGAATCGAACCCGGGACCCTATGAATCGAAGGCCAGTACGCTGACCGTTCAGCCAACGAGTCGGACAAAAAAATAGGTAAAGATTTGGTTCGATAATCATGTGGGTTTCATTCTTAGTAAATGTCCATAGAATGCAATTCTCCTTCTCCGCATGACATCAGAGATCTTCTGGACATTGTGATAGTACATATATCACACCCCAGAATTATATGTAGAAGTTAGAGATATTATTGTCAGTATTCTATTTATTATTATTATTATTATTATTATTATTATTATTATCAGTATTTCATTTGTATGTTTTGTCATTTATATTGGTAAGCGCCTCTGTGGTGTAGTGGTTAGCGTGATTAGCTGCCACCCCCGGAGGTCCGGGTTCGATTCCCGGCTCTGCCACGAAAATTTGAAAAGTGGTACGAGGGCTGGAACGGGGTCCACTCAGCCTCGGGAGGTCAACTGAGTAGAGGTGGGTTCGATTCCCACCTCAGCCATCCTGGAAGTGGTTTTCCGTGGTTTCCCACTTCTCCTCCAGGCGAATGCCGGGATGGTACCTAACTTAAGGCCACGGCCGCTTCCTTCCCTCTTCCTTGTCTATCCCTTCCAATCTTCCCATCCCTTCACAAGGCCCCTGTTCAGCATAGCAGGTGAGGCCGCCTGGGCGCGGTACTGGTCATTCTCCCCAGTTGTATCCCCCGACCAAGAGTCTGAAGCTCCAGGACACTGCCCTTGAGGCGGTAGAGGTGAGTCCGAGGGAAAAGCCGAACCTGGAGGGTAAACAGATGATGATGATGATGATATTGGTAAGCTGGAAGATATCCACATATGTAGGTATGAGTAATTTGTTTTGCACGAGTGGGAAAACATTGCTTTAATAACTCTGGTAATTTGAATGAGTCATATGGCTACCCCAGTGTCTGTTGTGATGTACTTGTGTCGGGTAATTCCATGCGTCATATATATATCCCAGCCTGATGAGATGAGCTTGTTGTTGTACCAGGGAAATTCGATGATTCATGTAAAACTCCAGAGTTTGTTATTGTCTTGGGAGGAAGAAGTAGTTCAGGGCTTGGTCTTGATTTGAGATTACTCATGATTGGCTGGCAAGCACCAATCCAGACGTCTCATCTGAGAGGAGGGGGATGTTGATGTCTATAAAGGTTGATGATACGACGGCAACCAGGAACATTGTAAGGGTGATTGTAGAGGTGATTGTAAAGGAACGAGAAGGAAGATAACTACAACTACAACTACAGCTACAACTGAGGCACTGTACGGGAAAGAAGTGGTGCTGATACACGGTACTGGAGTGACACGGCAGCAATGGACTGGACTTCAAACGTTCGTGGAGCGTAGTCTAGTTATGTTCGTGGAAAGTGGCTGATTGTGGAGAGTGCTTGCGCATTAAGTATTGTAGCACTTGTGGCGGCCTAGCATTATATGTTGGTGAAAGCTATCTCAGACTTTCCATAAATTTATGTTGAGGATCGACAGACGTGTGTATATATCTTTACAACAAGTGTTAAAATATGTGAACACAGTAGTACAAGGTACAGTATCTGTGTGATGTGATAACTGCCGATTATGAGAATCGGTAAGTCGAATTGATATAGAGACAGTGAAGGGTATTTATCTTCATACATGTACATTGTTCATCGGACTATCTACAAATGGTAGCTTAGTTCTCACTTTCGTTTTCCCACGGTTTTCATTATTGTTGTTGTTGTAAAGATGGAGTCTTCCAGCAATATTTTATGTGTGTATTATATGTATAATGTTGTATGTTGATGAGGTGCTCATGCACGGAATTTGTTCAGAATATAGTTAGCTATTTTAGAATCAGTGTTATTGATGAACCTAGGTGCAGTTCCCACCTAATTAGTCGTTTTCAGGAGGTTAGGTAAGGCCTGCAGCAGATGTACCAGTACGCAGCATTATGTACACGCCCTGGGATATAAAGTTTATCATGCTCTTATCTAAATTCGAGGGATCCATTCTGGTGAACTCTGGCGCCCATACTACGGACATTTCGGTTAATTATGCTTATTAATTTTATTAAGTTTTTGAGTAATTTTATTTATATATTTTTATTCATGATTTTATTTATTTATTATTATCATCAAATAATAGTTACAACATGAGTATACAGCTCATGGTTATGCCGACGTCTATAATCATCTTTGTCCTGAATTGGGCCAAGAATTGTCTTTAAGATCTTTCTTTCTTTCTTTCTTTCTTTCTTTCTTTCTTTCTTTCTTTCATTTCCAATTTTTCTATCAGTCCTTTCTTGTTCATAGCAAGGCACTCCGCTGTATATAAAGCCTCTGGTGCCTCTGGTCTTATGACAGTGCAATAATGTCTGAGTTTTGCATTCGAGGATATGGACTGTTAGTAGTTAACGTGTTTGGTCAATTGATATGCCATTTCCATTTTATTCATGCCCGACGCGAAATCTTCTTTTTCAGATATGTTTGGTTCTATCCACTCACCAATATACTGTATTATAAACTTATTTGTCCTTTTGATTGCCCCCTGGTTTAATCTTAGCTCCCTTGGTGCTGACTTGATGTTAGTTATTAATTGTGTTTTTTCCAAAGAGATCTGGAGGCCTGCTTCTTCTGCCTGTGTATTCAGTTGGTTAACTTACTTTGTAGCCATGTTTGAAGAATGAGAGAAAACTGCTAGATCATCTTTAAAAGCTCCGCAATCAATTGAAAGATTAATGTTCTTGTAACGCGATCTCACACCATGATGGAGCCCATCGTTGTTAATTTCTTTGCGCCACTGGCAGATGACTTTTTCAAGGATGCAATTGAAGAACAGGGGCGAGAGACCATCTCCCTGCCTAACTCCTATCTTTACTTTGAAGCCATCTGAAATTTCTTCTCTGAACTTAACTCCGGAGGTTGTGTCAACTAGGGTACGTTACACGATTGCCCTATTTTTTTTTATCCAAGCCTATTTCGTTAGGACTTCAATAACAGTGATTCTATCAATAGAGCCATATGCCTTCTTGAAGTCGACGAAAGTCATCACAAACTTTTTGTTCCTTAGTTTCAGATATGAGAGGATAGATTTCAGATTCATAATTTGCTCGGCACATGAGGGCTCTTTCCTGAACGCTCCGTGGTACTTTTACAGTTGTGGATCAAGTTGTTATTCTGCCCTAATCTGCAGAGCTTTTGAGAGAATTTAGTAAGATACCAATCAGTGGCGGCTCGTGCTGAATAATGTTGGTGGTTCCGCTCTGTGACGCCCAGTCCATTGCAGTAAGTGTAATAGACAAATCTAAATTCGTATTGTATACAGGAAGTGTCAGCTGAGCTCGTGTGAATCCCGCGAAAACGCTTTCCTCCATGTCCTATCAGTGTGAAGTTCTCGAAAATGTACCGAATATAAATATAAATAACTGACTTGTACAAAAAACAACAATTAAAATTTACAAAAAATAAAGCCCTCCTTCCGCTTATCGAAAAAAGAGTTGACTTATCGACACATTCATATTTACAAAGGTTCCGAGACCTGCATACATCTTTGGCAGCCGCCTTTCTTAATGGAGGGGGAACATCATCTGATGGTACTAGCGTTTCTATTTTCATTTTCATGACTACCTAACTCGGAAGAATTCACTACCATTACGGAGAAACATAGTCATGATTACTTGTAAGCCCAAGAACTCGCTCATTTGCTTCGTACGAGAGAGAATGTTTTCGGTCGTTGGATAAAATTTTGCTGAAGTCCTGGTCATTTACACAAAAGATAGAAAAATATGCATACCCCAATCATAAGGTACATTGTTTGAAGACTTAACATGGACAGTAAATTGATTTTGTGTTACTTAATTACAACCATCCTCTTTTATCACGCATATCCTGTATTTAAACTTTTTGGAGTTTCTTTCTACTGAACAGAAGCATCACAACTCTACTGTAGTATGTGAGAATGTTGACATGTAAGAATTTTAAACCATATCAATATCCACACAGTTTTAAAAGTTCAAAACTTCTCTATTTACACTGGTGAGTACAATGGAGGGAGCTTTTCCCAAACAGCTGAGATTTCAACAGGCTTACTCGCTGCAGCGATTCTCTTACGGATGGTGGCGCTGTCAAGTGTATTATTTACTAACTCTATGGTCACGGGACGTACTGCAAGGCGTGCAGTTCATACAGAACCTTCTGGGCGACTCTTAGCCACCTACCGGAAGAAAGCTGTAGTTAAGTGTGCTCTCCTGATATTCTCTCGTTCACAGATCTAAACAGGGTTGTCAGATCACCAGCACCTGTGTGGGTATCGATCTTTGGCTCGATGTACACACTCAGTATGAAGGATGGGATCGCTAATCGCTATATATTACATTAGGTACTGTATATCTTTCATTGTGGTGGTTCTGCAGCTCTGCAGATCGTATTATGGAGCCGCGCCTGATACCAATAGGAGGGAGATGCTACTGCAATTGTTAACATCAGTTGAGTCCTTTTCTTATGCAGGGAAGAGAGGGGGTCGAATCAGAGCAGAAGCCCAGTCATGTGGATGTTTCTCGGTTTCCCAAATCTCGTTGATGATGCCAGTCAATTTATGGAACATTTTGTCACCAGCATACTTCCACAACTCAGCAGATATCGAGTCCTCACCCGGCGCCTTGTTATTCTTGAAAGACTGGATACTCTGTTTGATTTCTTCTTTCGTTGGAGGGGATGAATCTGGGTGGAGGTGTATGTTATCTTCAAATTAAATGAAATGGCGTATGGCTTTTAGTGCTGGGAGTGTCCGAGGACGTATTCGGCTCGCCAGGTGACTCCGTAGGCGACCTGCGCGTCGTGATGACGGTAAAATTATGATGAAGATGACACATACACCCAGCCCCTGTACCAGCGAAATTAACCAATGATGGTTAAAATTCCCGTCCCTGGCGGGAATCGAACTCGGGACCCCTGTGACCAAAGGCCAGCACACTGACCATCTAGTCATGGAGCCGGACATCTTGAAATAAGAAAGTGGATATTGGAATTTCACAATTGAGAATCAAAGTACTTCCTCGTATTATTATTATTATTATTATTATTATTATTATTATTATTATTATTATTACAAAGTCCGCTTCAAACTCCTCGTAAGGCTGCACGCCACGGATAACTCTGGTAGTAATTTGGAGCGTCAGTGAACATGGGCTCGAAATCTATTATCGAGCGACCTGAAGATGGTTTTCTATGGTTTCCTATTTTCACGTAGACCTCATTTAATGTCACGGCCGTTTCTCATCCTTGTGTCGCCGGATGCCTGTATGTTAGTTCGACGCTGAGCCACTCGAAATACTCATAATTTAAACAAAATTGAATATTATCAGCTGCGTAATTTGTCAGAACAAACGCAAACAACTCTAGGCAGCCATACTTGTTATGGCATTGCTGAAGGTGACTGCGCAAATCGATGTAATTCGCAGCCTTCTATATCAGGTGGTGGTGCTGTTGGTGAAGATTATTGTTTAAAGAGAAAGTAGGCTTACAACTGAGTTGGTGATTTTCAAAACTTAACCCGTCCACCGGAAATCAACTAAACTCTTCATAGGTGGTGTGTGGGTCGGTAGGAATGGACGTTTGTGTAATTTAATGACCTAACAATTCTATTTTAAGTTTCATTGTGATCTAAATATTTATTTATTTATTTATTTATTTATTTATTTATTTATTTATTTATTTATTTATTTATTTATTTATTTATTTCCTTCGGTCCATGATGTCTGTCTGTCTGTCTGTCTGTCTGTCTGTCTGTCTGTCTGTCTGTCTGTGTGCGATTCCCAGCCAAATCTACGGCAAACAATGATCTGAAATGTTTGTCATATGTGGGCACAGGTTTTCACCTAAGACGCATGGCTGTGTCTAAGAGCAATTCTTGCACCAAGACATGAAGCTGTCAACGTCATCAATAAGCAACACTCACAAGAATTATTCAGTTACCATGTTTTCTTCCAACTAACTCAATCTCACGTTTTATTATTTCGTTTAGAGAAAACATAGGCTGTAGTAAAGAAGATTAGATAATAATAAACACGCACAGATCTGAAATTTTTAACATTCGTGGCCACAGCATTTCATCAATTACGCATGGCTGTGTCAAAGAGCAATTCTTGCTCCAAGAAGTGAAGCTGTCAGGGTCATCAACAAGCAACTTTTACAAGAATTACCCGATGTTCCACAAAGTTACAAGTCTATCGACTAGATGGCAGAGCTTTTGAAAGACTTGGAGTCACCTGGAGTACCCTCGAACATCTTAGAGCGGACGATTGTGGCACCGATTATCCTTCTTAAGAATCCTGCCCTCTGCATTGAACACGACTCTGAAACTGATGACTAATATTATTAAAGCCATTCTCATGATTGGGCATGCCGCGAGCGAAGTAATATTCATTCCTCGGATTCGAATAATTTCTTCGGATATCAGTTTAAGTTTAGATGTCTGCACTTCACCGTTTGTTTCAGTTTCGCTATGAACATCAACAGGGCACAAGAACAATCTCTTAAAGTTGTAGGACTCCATCTTCGAAAAGGCTGCTTCTCCCACTGTCAACTGTACATGGTTTGTTCAAGAGTTGGAAAGGCAAACGCACTATATATGTTAGCTCCATTTGGAAGGACACTAATATAGTTCGACCGAAAGCTCTATAAGGAAAAAAATATTTTTTATTATATAAAACAGTTGAATTAATAAACTTGGGCAAAGCCGCGGGCACATGCTAGTAGACAATTAAGGCAATCTTGTGCTCACCGGGTCTACTGCCGAACTTCAGATCGCAGGGTAAACGCAGATCTCTCACGAAGAGAACACAAGCTGGTGTCTGTCCTGTCGTTTCATGGACCGAAGACCCATATGCCTTTAAAAATAATTAAAAGTATTCATCCCTGTCATGTTGGTTGTCGGCTACAACTTTAATAAGATATTTTCCAATAGTCCTGTTCATCCGTTCGACCATTCCATCCGACTGGGGAGATAATGGTGTCGTTCTGGTTTTTCGTATTCCCATGACAAAGTTGCTGAAAAGCGCCGATTCAAAATTCCTTCCTTGATCGGGGTGTAGTTCCAAGGGTTCACTGAATCGTGAGAACAACTCCTTCACTAGGACACTGACAACTGTAACAGTTTCCTGGTTTAGAACCGCATAGGCTCCCACCCATTTAGAGAAATATTCCATGGCTACCAAGGTGTATTTGTTTCCAGTCTATGTTACTGGAAGTAGTCCCATTACACTGATCGCTGTTCGCTCAAAGGAATTTCCCCCATTGTATTGGCGCATAGGTGTTTCCTTCCTTCCTCTAGGTCGATTCCCGGCAGCGCACACCTCACACTTCCTGTTCTGACATTTTCTTTGCAGTTTACCCAGTAGAACCTCTCTCTAATCTTAGCCAGTCTTCTACTCACACCAAGATGTCCTCCAGAACTTCCATTACGCAGGTATTGTAAGACTTCAGGGATCTTTATTCGAGGGACAATGATCTGTATTCTTGCAGATGTTCCATCTGAATCCTCAATGAGTCGCTTCAACACACCATTTTGTATCTGCAAAGTATCCCACTGAGCCCAATAGGACTTGAGTGCTAGACTGAGTGGAGTAACTCTTTTCCAAAAGGGTCGACATCCTGTTTCTTTCCAGTTAATTACCTTGCCTAGGTCTGCATCTTCACACAAATTCCTGCGAATTTCTATAGGTTGCCAGATGTCATGCGCTAAGGCCTTCTCGACAGAGCGTCGGCATTCTTGTGGCTTGTTCCTGCTCGATGTTCAATCTCGAAATTGTATTCTTGCAGACGTTCTATCCACCTGGCTGTCTTTCTGTCCTTCCGGGTTTCTAAATTGCATTAGCCACTTCAATGCACCATGATCTGATCGTAGCAAAAATCTTTGAGCATACAAATACTTGTGGAAGTGCTCCACTGACTTCACCAGAGCTAACAATTACCGCCTGGTCACGCGGTAATTTCTCTCAGGCTTGGACAGCGTTTTGCTGAAGTATGCTATAACCCTTTCTTGACCGTTCTGCATCTGGGATAACACTCCACCTATCCCTCTATTGCTGGCATCCGTGTCCAGTATAAACAGACCTGCAGTGCACGGGTAGCTCAGAACGTGGGCGGTCGTCAGCAATGACTCAAGTTGTTCGAAAGATGAGTGACCGCAATCGTCCCATGGGTAAACCCGTCTTTCTTCAGTAAGCCTTGTCAAGTGTTTAGCTATTTTGGCAAATCCGGGCCCGAATCATAGGTAGTAGGAACATAGTCCTAATAAACTCCGAAGTTCATGTACATCTCTGGGGACAGGCTATTCTTTTACTGCACGTACCTTCTCTGGTTCAACGGCTGCGCCGTCCTTGGACACATGTCCCAAATACCCGACGTTTTCTCGGAAGAACAGGAATTTCTTTGGATTCAGCTTCAGGATGGCTCCCTGCAGTCGCTTAAAGACTTCCTCCAGGTTCGATAGGTGTTCATCGAAAGTATTACCTATTACTATGGCGTCATCCAAGTAAATGAGGCAGGTTTCCCACGACAGACCTCGCACTACTGTTTCTATCAGTCTTTCAAGCGTAGCTGGTGCACTGCACAGTCCAAAATGATAACCGTATAATGCCAAAGTCCCGTACCAATTGATTACGCTGTCTTCTCTCTATCTTCAGCCTCCATTTCTACTTGCCCATCTCCACTTTTCAAATCTAGAATGGAGAAGATTTGAGATCCAGGTAATATGTCTAGAGTGTCATCTATACTGGGTAACGGATAACTGTATTTCACTGTCTTGCTGTTCAACTGTCGGTAGTCCGTACAAAATTTGGTCGACCCGTCATTTTTCTTCACTAAAACCACCGATAACGTCCAGAGACTACTAGACGGTTCAATGGCACCCTGCTTATACATGTCACAAACAATTCTCGCAGCCTCCTCTCTTCTTGATAGTGCCAAGGGTCGTGGGAGCTGTCTGATCGGTTGTGTACTTTCCGTGTTTATTTTATATTTCAGGACACTTGTCCTGCCATACGGTCAGTGTTTGCGAAGACTTCTTGATATTTAAACAACATTTCATCGATTTTGACCTTTTTTGTTCCTGGGTCAGCTTAGTATGTCCGAGCTGTAGGATCTCTGATAATTTTGAAAGGTGATCGACATCCTAGGTATCTTTCGTGGTCTCCCCACAAAAAATCGATGATGCCGGATTAAACCAGGCCACCTGAGTGCCTCTCTTCAATGATACTGGGAACTCATTTAGGTTCATAGTTCTAATTGGAGTAGGCCCCTTAGCATTTACAACATCTCTTCCCACCAATACTCCTGGGCAGACTTCCTCTGTAGCAACGGGCTCGACAATTCCCGTCACTTCTCGGTCTATGTCATCCATTTGATCCACAATCACTTGACTTCTTCATTTGCGGATTTCAAGCATCCTCGTTTCAGATCTAACATGAGTTTACTTCCATCCCAAGAATAACGTTTTCTTTGACATCAGCCACTATTACTCGATGTCCTATCAAGTTACTCCCTAATCCGATGTTGACTTTTGTCTCGCCGTAGGTGTTCACTGGGACACCGGTTGCGGTATTCAATAAAACTCTCGTAGGTTTCAGGACTCCTTTTACGGTGTCCTTCACAACGGTGGTGGTGGGTGCCCAGAAGCATAGTACGAGCCAAACTATTCAATGATCAGTCAGCGAAGATACTGTCTAACTGACGCACGAATGAAATTATACGTACCACGTTTCTCGGGGCAGCAGGGCTGACACGTGGTGTTCGCCCCTTAGCATCGGCCCTCTTTAGTTTTCCTGAAACTTTGAGTCGTTATGGCAGCGGCTTCTGACATGTTCAAGCTCACCACAACTACAAGAGCCAATCTCCCTCCTTCGAGTTTGTCTATCCTTACTGGACGGCGTTTTCAAAACAGTCCTCTCTATCCTGTCGCCTAGAGGCCTCTCTTCATCCAGCCGTCGAAGTTGCACCTGTAGATTCGAGGTCTGTGTAGCAACTTCGAATTTCAATGCACGAGCTAACGCATCATCCAACGTATTTGGGTGCGCCAGACGAAGAGCTCATTCCAATTCTGGGTCGGATATACCCATCACAAAAGACTCTACAGATAGCTGTTCTATTAAATCGTTTGGAGCTGAAGGCTAAACCATGCGAGTAAGACGCGTGATGCCTGCCTCAAATTATTGTATTGCCTCACCACGTTTCTGGCGTCTGCTACGAAGTTGACTATGGTAAACATGTTGAAGGTGTTATCACCATACCTCAACTCTAATCGTGCCACCAAAGATTTATAATTAGGTTGCTCAATGTCTGGAATCGCTTGGAGTACATCCAAGACATTCCCTCGCAGCGCAATGAACAAGACAGTACCTGTTTCTTTTCTAGTCCATCCATTGGCGGTGGCTGCCTTCGTTACATAGAGGACGAAGGTGGTGGTTTCACACGCACGGCCCCTGCAACATTCTCTGATTTTGTTCTGAAGTCAGTGGTAGGCCTGTTCATTTCTATGGACTCCTTTTCCAGTGATGAAAAATCAGTCCTCTATAACCGTTATTTTAAGCTCTACAGCAGTTTCTACTCATGTTAGTCCTTGATTAATTTCAACGATCTTAGTTTCTAACAATCTATAATGCTCAGCTTGTTTCTGAGAACATTCCGCTAGCTTTTTCTCCAATAAACTAATATTTTCGGCTTTTCTTTTAAAACTTTCTACGAACTTCTCTTCTAACATTTGTGCAAGGCTGTTAGCATCACCGCTATTTCAAAAATGCCTTTGTCTGGATCCTTACCTTCTGTTTCTATTGCTGCCTGAAGTCGTGAACGTAACACGGCCTTGTTTTCGGAAATATCCTCAAAACGTTCTTCCAACTCACGCTTCAGATCAGCAACTTTTAAATCGTTCAAATTCACTTTCTTCAATACCATCATTCCTTGTATTATCTTTCTTATATCCTACTATCTTTTTAATGGTCACGAATATTTTCCAAACACTATCCCATTTCTGACGCAAGTTGTTACATTTGTGGGTACCGGTAACGTACGTCAATTTGCTTTCCGTAGAAATCTCTAAGGAGCCATACCTTGTAAATCTCGTTACAGCTTACCAAGAAAACTATACACACACATTCACTCTAATCCCAATCATTTTTATCGAAATATCATAGAACAACCTTCTTTCATAAACGAGTACATACATTTCCTTGCCCTGGCCCACAACATGACATTCAACAACAACAACAACAACAACAACAACAACAACAACAACAACAACAACAACAGACCAAAGATTATTCTCACTTTCGCCGCACCGCGTAGCGATCGTCAGTTGTCTTCAGGTCCAGCTGAGAGAGTTATTATTACTCCTCGACTCGTAATAATACAATAGGAGTGAACTCTGGTGTCTTTTAACGTATGCATGCAACTGGTTATTTCTACTGATAATTAATTCTAAGGAACGAAGATCACAAACCACCGATTGTGCTTCAGAATTTTGGTTATTTTATTATTGCATCACTCTGTACTTAACCTTTGTACCAGGTCTCATGATGGAGCTCTACGTAGGTGTAGGAACTACGCTGACGAAACCTGCCTCACTAACTGGAAAGAAGTCATTCCATGAAAACAAAATGAAGTCTGACTCATTAGATGTACCTCAAATTTGCAACCAGTACTCAGACACTGTAATTCCATGTAATTTATTAATGCGCTATGATCAACCATTAAATCAATCATATGGTCTCAAACTGCGCAAACATTTTAATTTAAAAATGCGCATTTAATTAATTTGTAAATAACTTTAATACAATAGCATAAACTAATGATGATATGTACATCATATTATTATTATTATTATTTTCTTTTTTTGCTAGTTGCTTTACGTCGCACCGACACAGATAGGTCTTATGGCGACGATGGGACAGGGAAGGGCTAGGAGTGGGAAGGAAGCGGCCGTGGCCTTAATGAAGGTACAGCCCCAGCATTTGTCTGGTGTGAAAATGGGAAACCACGGAAAACCATTTTCAGGGCTGCCGACAGTGGGGTTCGAACCTACTATCTCCCGAATACTGGATACTGCCAAGGCCGCACTAGATAGACAGGCCACAAGGCTCGGACCGTGACGTCACGCTAGTGGCTGGCGTTCATCATGGCAGTGTAGGGCCCGCTCTCACTTTCACCATGATATTGTTCATTTATTCAACCTTAACGATAAAATTGAACACTCCTTCAATTGTGGCTTTACTTAGGCTTGTATACTACACGAGTTTTATGCGGGTAGAAAACTGGAAGGGCAGTACATGTACATTTCTTTACGTAAAATTATGATGACATCTGTCACTTGTAACTCAACACGGTATCTTTAAAAGATTAGAACGCATAATACGTATACACAAAGTTTGAATGTTACTAGGAAAATGCATGATGGCAATTCACAACAAAAGTCTGAAAGCTTTCTTAGAAATTAAGCTGCAACTTAAAACTTACCTAAGAATTCCTAAGGTTTCAGTTTGTACATTTTTATTTTCCTGAGGATTTCTTCTTCTCAGCGATGAGTTTATCTACGGTAACTTTTCTATTGTTATTCAATAATATATTACAAAAGATGTATATACATCTGTCAACGAAATGTTTAAAACTATTTATTTAATCACAGCATGTTTAAACATTTTCGTTTTCCAGAACATTGTTGACAAGCGAAGTCAGAATTTTTCTCTGAGAATCCTCATGTAAAAACATTAGTATACAGGTTTACATTTTGTAGCTCTAAAAGAGTCTGGTACGACACCTTTTTATACAGGGCAGGAGCAAGCTAAGGCCGCACTAGATAGACTCAGACATTTTTTTGTCTGACTCAGAGTTGTCAAAGTCAGGATAAGTTGTCAGCTTGATTAAGCCAGTTATTTATTAAGATTTTAAATAAATGACCAGTATCAAACAATTTTGTGTGTGTGTGTGTTTCGTCAAATGGATTTTGAAAAGTGGTTTGTAAATTGCTTTTGCACAGCTTTTCAAACATTTTCCTGTTATTATTAGAAATTATGCATGCTACCTTATAAGCTATAGGACTATCTGTTAATACTTTAAAGACTTGCAAAGTTAGTTCTTCTAAGAAATGTCATATTAGGTTCTTACATGGAAACAAATCAACAACGTCTTTATTTTTTTAAAGACTGGATGACAACATAAAAGTTTGTGCAGTTGTAGCTAATGTAGTGTTATTTTCTCCGCTTTTACTACTAAAAGCAACTCCCTCTACCTTTCCTCCTAGCGGGCGATCTGGCCGTGCGGCTGTGAACGTGCATCGGGAGATAGTGGGTTCGAATCCCACTGTCGGCAGCTCTGAAGAAGGTTTTCCGTAGTTTCCCCATTTTCACACCAGGCAAATGCTGGGGCTGTACCTTAATTAAGGCCACGGCCGCTTCCCTCCAGCTGTTATGCTTCTCCTATCCCATCGTCGCCATAAGACCTATCTGTGTCGGTGCGACGTAAAGCCACTAGCAAAAACAAAAATAAAACCTTTCGTCCTTTATAGTTCAGCTCACGTTTTATGTAGACTCCATTCAACAAGTTACAAAATATGTCATGCTCCTTTAACAATTTTAGTTTCTTTTTTCAAGTAATTCCAATGTGAATCATCAATACCCGAATTTCCCGTGCCTAGTTTTGCAGTAAAAGACTGTGAATAACCAAGTGGGGCATTGTACGAAACGTTGACTGTCTTATCTTCTTTTACGCCCCAGGAAATGCGAAAAATATTGAAGTGAACCATGTTATTAGAATACAGGAGTAAGATACTTTCTTTGCAAAGGCTATATTTAACTGTTCCTTAAAAAAAAATATAATTTATCAGTAATGATACACTCATTAACTTCACTTTCAATTTCATCGATTATTTTGTGTACAGATTCTATTTTATCGTGGACAGTCACTTTTGAGTTACGAGCAGGTCTAAACAGGAAGTTATAAATACTTTTCTAATTTGACCATTTTAATATCTTGCCCCCATCACCTAATGCACGTATATCAGGGTTATAACTCATGAAAATATCATGTTTAATGGATTTAAAATCAAGAGCCTCGTTTAATGTTAAGGAAGTACCAATTTTCGGAATATTTTCCTCAGTCACATATATTTTGAAAATACAGACTTTGGCTGTTAAAGTTGACGGAAACTTTGTCCAAATCTAATTTGCGTTTAATACCGAAATTACCCTGAACGTCGTCGAAGTCCTTGATCCTGTCATATTCTTCCTCAGCTTTCTTTCTTTCTTTCCTTCCTCTTCCCGTTTTTCAATTTCTTCTTGTCTTTGAATAGGATTTTTGCTCGTTGGAAGATTTTTTATACAGATAGGCAGGCACATTTTAAAACTTAGGAATAGCATCGTTTGAGAGTTTGAAATGGTTATGTTTTACAGTTAAAAGAGACTCATCAGGTCTTTTAACGGAATCGTCCCTAATTACGAAACTTCGTCGAAGTGTTTTATGCACACAACTGAGCTTGCTGAAGGGATGAATTCGGTTCGATGGATAGCTATGATCCACTTTTGTTTCCGAAACACGCCAGTAGGAAATTTAAACACTGAAATATTAGGCTGTTTTGAACTGTAGTTTATTCTACAACCAGGTATACAACACGACGTGGCCATAATTCACAATGTTCACACACGTTTAAATCATTCAACACCATCGATAGCCTCACTGCTGCGAAGTTCAGATCAGCTTATAAGTCACTGGCGAGAAGTGAAGCGGCTGGCGACTAGTGTGACGTAGCGCCCGAAGTGGAGGGGGAGCCTTATGGCCTGTATATCTAGTTGGCCTTGATACTGCCCGCACTTAAGCGACTGCAGCTATCGGGCTCGGTACATCATTTTAAAGTGCGGAACGTATACTTTGTGTACTCACATGTTCTCTAAACTTACCTGCCTGTTATATAGAGGCATGCTGTTAAACGCAATTACACTGACTGACAGAGCAAATGCAACACCAAGAAGGAGTGGTCAGAACTTTATGCCAATTGCAGGGTAGACTGACGTCACTGAGGTATGCTCAAGATGTGAAATGCGCCGCTGTGCTGCGCACGTAGCGAACGATAAATGGGACACGGCGTTGGCGAATGGCCCACTTCGTACCGTGATTTCTCAGCCAACAGTCATTGTAGAACGTGTTGTCGTGTGCCACAGGACACGTGTATAGCTAAGAATGCCAGGCCGCCGTCAACGGAGGCATTTCCAGCAGACAGACGACTTTACGAGGGGTATGGTGATCGGGCTGAGAAGGGCAGGTTGGTCGCTTCGTCAAATCGCAGCCGATACCCATAGGGATGTGTCCACGGTGCAGCGCCTGTGGCGAAGATGGTTGGCGCAGGGACATGTGGCACGTGCGAGGGGTCCAGGCGCAGCCCGAGTGACGTCAGCACGCGAGGATCGGCGCATCCGCCGCCAAGCGGTGGCAGCCTCGCACGCCACGTCAACCGCCATTCTTCAGCATGTGCAAGACACCCTGGCTGTTCCAATATCGACCAGAACAATTTCCCGTCGATTGGTTGAAGGAGGCCTGCACTCCCGGCGTCCGCTCAGAAGACTACCATTGACTCCACAGCATAGACGTGCACGCCTGGCATGGTGCCGGGCTAGAGCGACTTGGATGAGGGAATGGCGGAACGTCGTGTTCTCCGATGAGTCACGCTTCTGTTCTGTCAGTGATAGTCACCGCAGACGAGTGTGGCGTCGGCGTGGAGAAAGGTCAAATCCGGCAGTAACTGTGGAGCGCCCTACCGCTAGACAACGCGGCATCATGGTTTGGGGCGCTAATGCGTATGATTCCACGTCACCTCTAGTGCGTATTCAAGGCACGTTAAATGCCCACCGCTACGTGAAGCATGTGCTGCGGCCGGTGGCACTCCCGTACCTTCAGGGGCTGCCCAATGCTCTGTTTCAGCAGGATAATGCCCGCCCACACACTGCTCGCATCTCCCAACAGGCTCTACGAGGTGTACAGATGCTTCCGTGGCCAGCGTACTCTCCGGATCTCTCACCAATCGAACACGTGTGGGATCTCATTGGACGCCGTTTGCAAACTCTGCCCCAGCCTCGTACGGACGACCAACTGTGGCAAATGGTTGACAGAGAATGGAGAACCATCCCTCAGGACACCATCCGCACTCTTATTGACTCTGTACCTCGACGTGTTTCTGCGTGCATCGCCGCTCGCGGTGGTCCTACATCCTACTGAGTCGATGCCGTGCGCATTGTGTAACCTGCATATCGGTTTGAAATAAACATCAATTATTCGTCCGTGCCGTCTCTGATTTTTCCCCAACTTTCATCCCTTTCGAACCACTCCTTCTTGGTGTTGCATTTGCTCTGTCAGTCAGTGTATTTTATACATTTTAACCCGAAGGTGGCACCTTCAATTTACTTGAAACGTTCCTGCCTAGTTAATAATAACCCCAACAATAAACGTACGAAATACTTTTGTGGGCCCCTTAAACGTTTGAAATAGAGGGGTGTTTTAAAAACCATGAATTATCTAACTGCCTCAATACAATGTTTTTAAGCATAAGAAAACATTTTCCTGTAAACCGTACTTCTTTCTTGGGAGTTTCAATCAAAAGTACCCTTTAGGCTGCCGACTACGAACAGCTTTACATCGGTCATTAGTAGAAAAACCACTTCAAACTCTGTATGGCGACATCACAACAGCGCTAAGTGTTCCACAGCCACAAAAGGGGGTCAGGTGTCAGAACCAAGGAAGGGCAACGAATCCCTATGACGGACGGTAGGCGACAAAAACACAGCAGATAACTTTACTTCTGTGCTAAGACTTACAAGATTCAGGAGGGTGAACGAACTGCACATTCCTGTACTCCGAATAATACAGCAGTAAACCGTGTCCAATATTAATGTGCCATTTAATGCGTGTACGTGTAAGTAAAAGATCATATAATTAACCATCCACATTTCTATCAGAATCTTCGTAGTGTGTTCTATATCGGTGAAATAATGTGACGAATTTTCATGTGAGAAACATCAAGATCATATTTTTCTGCGTTTAAATTCACATGTTCTTATCATGAAGATATTTATACAAAAGATTATGAGCTCAAAAATGTTGTTATCCCTTATCAAACATATGCATCAAAGGTCTTAAAGAAGATATATATTAATCTCCTAAAGCTCATACTACGACAGAAGCATTGTTCTCTTTATAGAAAAAGTCTGCCATTAATTCTGAGTGAGGAGAATAAGGATAAATCGAAGTGATGTGATTTTTTTCAATTCGCTTTACGTCACCGACCCAGATAGATCTTATGGTGACGATGGGGTAGAAAAGGGTTAAGAGTGGGAAGGAAATGACCGTAACCTTAATTAAGATACATCCCCAGCATTTGCCTGGTGTGAAAAAGGGAAAACCATCGGTAAAACGTTTCATAAACCTCACCAGCATAAATAACTCAATAATCATGGCTGGTGGTGGCACGAATGGACTCTGCCACAGATTGAAGATTAGGCCATTGAAATGTCGCTCCCATAATTCTTGACAGCGAGAAGTTATGACCAACTTAGGGGGTATAAATAGACCTAAAGCGATGAGGCAATGTTACCGACACACTAATCATCGTTGTAGTCCGGAGGAAGAATGGATAAATAAGCATATAAAATTAATAAGAACAATAACATCTCGCTGTCTTGAATGATGGGAGTGACGTTTCATAGGGCAAATCTTCAGCCAATGGCAGAGTCCATTCGTGCCACCGCCAGCCACGATTTCATATGAATAACAAAGACAAATAATAACATGTTTAAATAGTTGTGGGGTAGCGATATAGTAATTACGGATCTCGCCACTGTAAAGCATAGATTGCGCTGTTGTCACTCTTGGAATACCCCCACTCATGATTTAATATCAGTGGCAAAGACAAATAATAACATGTATGAATGGTTCAGACCTAGCGATACAGTAATTACAGATCTCGCCACTGTAAAGCATAGATTGCGTTGTTGTCACTCTTGGAATTCATACGACCCAAATAATGGAAACAGAATTATACGTATACAAGAGAAGTAGTAGCACTTGTAACTGGTCCATATCTGACGGTAACGTGAAACTAGACAGAGTAAGGTGTATATTGCGCTAATGTCAACAGGCCTAAAGCCACTTCGCCGCCCTAACCTGGGGGATTCCGCTCATAGACCCCTTTGATTGATCACGGTCCTCTTGGTTAGCCATCAAGGTACGTAGAATACAAGGTAGGGATCACGAGAGAGGTGCGCAGTGGCAAAGCAGAGCTGTGACGTCACGCTGGACCCTCGCGTTGAATCTGCTCTGAATGAGGTAGAGGTAGTTCGAATAAGAATCGCTGTGCACGCAGAAGCTAGGAGCTAATGATACACGATAGTAACATATCTGTGGTATATAAGAAACCGTGTGTGTTTATTTTATGAGATAAAACGTAAAAAGCAGTAATAGTGTACACTTTTCAGTATGCTTTGTCATGCCATTGCAGGCTGCACAAATCATAGCAGGCACGCGAAGGAACGAAACATACACTTTCATGTATTCCCTAAAACCACTGACGTAAATAAATGGTGACAGAAGTAATCAAGACATTATCGAAAGCTATCTTTCACAGCTTCGAGGGTTCGGAAGGCTTTATGTCGATCCTCTTCCGACAGCTGTGACGCGAAAGGTGAAATCATTGCTTCTAGCCTCAATGCTTCCGAGGCGATAAGAAATTCCAACTGTTCTCCGGAAGATTATGAAATATTACGCCCAAATACGTACTGCTGAACTCGATCAAAACTCGGATATCGTGTGCCAGTCTAAGGCCAGCGTTGAGCCCACAACATCCTATTTTTTTATCGGAGGATGAGCAAGCCCTTGAAGATCTAGTAAAACAGCTCGAGGACAGTTGTGAAACCAAGGAGCTGCTTGAAGACTTCACTGGCTACATAGCTTTTAGGAACCTCGATAAAGAAAGTAATTACGGAGAGAAAACAGGTCAAACTACAAGGGTGGAAATTAAATTTCAAAAAGGGTCCCAATTTTTTTTTTCAAGTTGCTTTACGTCGCACCGACACAGATAGGTCTTACGGCGACGATGGGACATGAAAGGGCTAGGAGTGGGAAGGAAGCGTCCGTGGCCTTAATTAAGGTACAGCCCCAGCATTTTCTTGGTGTGAAAATAGAAAACCACGGAAAACCATCTTCAGGGCTGCCGACAGTGGGGTTCGAACCCAATCTCCCGAATACTGGATACTGGCCGCACTTAAGCGACTACAGCTATCGAGCTCGGTAGTTTAAATTTTACCACGGGAAAGAACTGAAAGAGGGTTCTAACATCATCACAAATCTTACGGATATCCTGAGAAAGAAATTCCCCGAAATTTATGAGCTTGCAAGTTGCTTCGTGAGAAGCCGTTCTTTTATTCGAATGGACGCTTTAAACAAAAGTAAGACATTCAAGAGACCGGGTTTCAGTTAATACAACACCGATAAAGAAAGAAGAAAAACAAAGAAATTCCACTGATGCTATGGATAAGTGTGTTTGATATTTTTTTTAATATCAGCATTATTCTTTGTGTATAACATACCTGTTTTTTTATGAAAGGCAATTTATTATGTTGTATATGAAACCAGTGCTAAGAATATTAATATACAGGCTCATTAATATGGCCTATCTAATGTTAACGTGGAATTTGTCATTTCCTGGCACTTGGAGAACATTTACTGTACTGTTTGTGTTGTCGACAGTTTCCGAACATTTGCTATTTGTGTTGTTGACAGTGTATATAGTTTTCCAATACTGCTTGTAACAACCGACATATTTCTTGCAGTCATTAAGCTTTAATGTTCGAGTCTGTAACAATTAGAGCCCCTTGTTATTGTTAGGTGTTGAGAACATGAACATATGGAATGGCCATTCCACTGCGATCACAGTCTTAGCATTGTTACAACCTTTTATACAGATCGAAATACTTCAGAAACGCTGCTGGATTCACACTGTATTTGATCTCCTTATTACTCTACTGTAATAGTGAAGTGGAATGCATTTTCTTAGGTGATGTTAAAATATCTATGAAGTTCTCTTATCTCTAACTTGTGGCTAAAACAGAATAACTTACAGTTGTGTATTAGCCTACCTCATACAGAAGACAAGGCGCTGAGGGTTCACCTTGACGTCATCGACGGCCAAGCGTGGTGGGGAGACCTGCGCGTGATCCCTACCTTTTACTCTAACTACCTTGGTTAGCCATTAGCCGAACCTAACCAATCCAGACCAATGGTTTTGTCACTAGCCGGACCTAACCTATCCAGACCAATGATTTTGTCACTAGCCGGAACTAACCTATCCAGTCAAATGGTTCTGTCAGTAGCCGGGCCGGATAAATAATAATAATAATAACATTTTTAAATGGTCCTGGGCTAGTCATAATGTTTCGTCCAGGGGAAAGGAAGCGTGATGATTATTGTACAATTTGACCACTGTAAAGTATAGACTGCGCTGATGTTAGTCTTATAACTGATACGAGAGAAATTAATGAAAGTAATTATAACATCTTTTTTACAGGAGGAATGAAAACACCTCTGATTGTTCCATGGCTAGCCATATTTTTCCTAAAAGTAACACTGATGGTCCAGGGTAGACGAATGTTAAAAATTATTTCATACACACATAAATAAAGTTTAACGTACATAGGAGGATGGAAGGAAGGAGTCAATTGTTTTGTTCGAAATGGAAGTTCATTAATGTGTGTGTATAATGTGTATAGGTTTGATGAAGCCTTTGTGTAGAAAATGACACATCAATTATTCATCATAGTTCAGGGCACTCTCTTGCCCTTGGGGCGGAAAACTTCTCCATATTTGGTCAACGGCATAGAAAGTTCTCAACGGCGGACCAGGCGTAAGAACAGTAAGTCCCTCGTCGGCTGGAATGGCGGACGAAGGCCGCAGTGACTAGGAACCCTTCAATCGTCTTGCATCTGCTTGGCATTGACAACAGTTCCTTAGTCATGAAGTACAGTGCGTTTGTTGAAGTGCAGCAACACTCTCACTCTAAAAGAACCTCACGCACAGCAGTCTTCCAACAACAGATTGATTCTTCCAAAAGTCCTGCGGCGATCAGGAAGTTGCAACGGGTGCAGGAATGTGATGTCTGGAAGCCTCTAGTGATAGCTTGGTACGTAGGTGATAGGTATGTGATCGGTCGTCTTGCTTAGGATTGTGGCTATAGGGCAAGTCGGTTGCTGCATCTACCACTGAGCAGTCCTATTTAGGGCTCGCTCTGCTCACCTCACATGGGGAAGGGGATAGAAAAGGTGCCCTAAACATAGTCAGCCATTTCTAGTACCGATTGGATGGCCGCGTCGAACAAGAAAGAAATTATATTTTACTACATGGAACGTAAGAACATTTAATGATGACCCTTCAAATGAGAGACCCGAAAGGAGAACAGCCTTTGTGGGTAGACAGTTACGAAGATTTAATATAGACATAGCAGCACTCCAGGAGACCCTTCTTGCTCAAGAAGGTCAGTTGAATGAAAACGGTGCTGGATACACTTTCTTCTGAAAGGGTAAACCTGCCAACGAACACCGAATACATGTAGTAGGCTTTGCCATCAAGAATAAGCTTCTCAGAGACCTGCTGGAGGTTCTAACTGGACATTATGAACGCATCACAACATTATACTTCGATTAAATGGAGACCAGCATGTCACAGTAATTTGCGCATATGTTCCCACATTAGACCCTGATGATAACAACAAAGAAACATTCTATTCAGATCTGGATGACATCCCATCAAACATCAATCGCTTAGACAAAATCATCTTGTTTGGTGATTTTAATGCCAGAGTGGGAAAGGACCACAAAGTATGGAATGGTGTCATTGGCCTGGAGGGAGTTGGCAGTGAAAATTCCAATGGTATTAGACTCCTCTCAAAATGTGCTGAACATGGATTGATAATCACTAACACCTTCTTTCGCCAAAGTGATCGCTTCAAAATATCATGGCAGCATCCTAGATCGAAACACTGGCACCTTATTGACTATGTAATCGTCCGCAAGCAAGATCTAAGCGACATTCTCATCACCAAAGCAATGACGGGAATTGATGATGTTGGACATATCACCGACTTATTAGATCAGTGATGCTTTTGTCATTGTCCACCCAGAGGAGGGAACAACAGAAGAGCTGCAGATATACTTTTGACACCGAGAAATTTGGCAATACAGAAATTACTTCAAAATACAGAGAGCTTCTTCATCGGACTTTGCCAAAGGTATATCAACCTGATGTAACGCAACACTGGGGAGTCTGAAGACCACTATTAAAGATGCTTGCAAATAAACAGTAGGATATAAGACTAGAAAACATTAGGACTGGTTTGATGAAAATGATGAAGAAATTGAAGCATTGATCTCAGAGAAGAGAAAAGCCTTGCAAGCATGGCGAAGGGTCATGAACTCTCACTCTGAAACAAGCCGTAAGTATTGCCAACGCAAATGTCCAAAGAAAAACCTGTGAGCTCAAGAATGCACGGTGGACAGCAAAGGCAAAAAAGTTGCAATATCTGGCTGATAAAGATTCACGACAGTTCTTCCAAGCGACAAAGGCAGTTTATGGTCCCACCACCTACGGGAGGAATCCCCTTTGGTCCAGCGATAAGAGTACACTTTTAAAGATCAATACTCCATCATGAATAGGTGGAAAAAGTTTTTTTGAAGACCTTTTGAACCAGGAATCGATTATTGATGAACAGGGGTAAGGGTTATTCTGCCCGAAGGCAGGTCCGAACCTCCGCAGAGGTGTTCCTGAGCCGGAGTTTACGTGCGGTAGGGTGGCCAGTTCCTTTCCGCTCCTCCATTCCTTTGCCCCCCCACCAACAGCGCGTGGCAACCCATCCAACTCCTGACCACGCCCAATGTTGCTTAACTTCGGAGATCTCACGGGATCCGGTGTTTCAACACGGCTACGGCCGTTGGCGATGAACAGGTGTATGATATATTAAAACAAGCTCCCCTCAATGAAGAACTTAGCTCTCCGCAAACACTAGATGAAGTTAAGCATGCTATCAATGAAGCAATGCGTCACAAAAGCCTCTGGTCTGATGGTGTACCAGTGGAAGCTCTCAAAGGAGGAGGTGAGGAACTCATAAGACACATACATGAACTGACTGTCAAAATTTGGAGCACCGAAGAAATGCCTCCTGACTTCAGAGACAGTCTGGCAGTTCCTATATTTAAGAAAGGGGATCGAACAAACTGCAATAACTATGGGGAAATATCCTTACAGTCGTGCCTGGGAAAGCTTATTGCTCGAATCTTGGATAATCGTATTGTACAATTGGTGGAAAAAATACTTCCAGAGAGTTAGTGTGGCTTTCGGCCTTCTAGAGGAACCACAGATATCATATCCACAGCTCGTCAACTTCAGGTAAAATGTAGAGAACAAAATTAGTCTCTTTATATTGCCTTTATTGTCCTTACTAAAGCATTTGACTCTGTGAACAGAGAAGCTTTGTGGAAAATGTTAGCTCTATATAGTTTTCCGCAGAAATTTATTGCCATCTTGAAATTGCTCTGCACTGATATGACGGCAGCTGTTATTGGCAACGGCTCTATTGGAGAGCCATTTCACATCATACCGGTGTTAACCAAGACTGTGTGATAGCCCCCACTTTGTTTACCTTGTATGTTGCTGCTGTCATGGAACTTGTCAGAGATGATCTCCCTCCAGGAATACATATAACTTACAGGATGGATGGTAAGCTTTATAATTTGAGCCGTTTAAAGGCAGGAACTCGGACATTCTCTGCAGCATTAGTTGAGTTACAGTCGTTTGTCCAACCCTTGTCCCGTTTCCCTACGGGGTCGGGTATGAGGTGAGATGAAACAGTCGTGGCGGGTTTTTATGACCGGATGCCCTTCCTGACGTCAACCTCATCAGAGGAGTTAATGAGATGAAATGAATGACGTGATATACAGTATGATAGTAGGGAGAGGGTGAAACCCGGTGCCGGCACATAGCCTACTCCTGTCGAATAGCACCAAGGGGTCTGCTCAAGCTTAACGTCTCCATCCGACGGACGAATCACCATCAACAGCATCATATGCCCATATGAGCACTGCGGAGAGGTTTGTAATTTAATCCAGGCTTTTGACACGCAATCTAGTGATTATAAATTGTATACCACCACCTCCCCTACCCTGCCGGACAACATTCTGATGGTGACATTTTTTTGACTAACGGGACTCGAACCGGCTAACCCCGGTGTCAGACCGTTTAAACTTCAGCGCCTTAACGATCATGGCCACCAGGCGGGCTAACATTAGTTGAGTTACAGTACGCTGATGATAATGCTGTCGTAGCTCAGGCTCAAGAAGAGCTTGTGATAATCCTGAATACTTTTTCCGCTGCGTACAACCAGATCAGACTCAAACTGAATACCAACAAAACACAGATCCTATACCAACCAGCCCCTAGGGAAGATTAAAGAGATATCAATGTCACAATTGATGGAGTAAGCCTTCAAGTTGTAAACACCTTTCCATACCTTGGCAGCACCCTCTCATCAAGCGCAAATATAGATTCAGAAATCCAACACAGAATTAACCGTGCAGGAGCATCCTTTGTTAAGTTACGATCTCGAGTTTTTGACAATCACGATGCCAATATCACAACAAAGATTCTTGTGTACAATTCTGTTGTAGTTACAACCTTACTCTACGGATCTGAATCCTGGACATGCTACAGTCGACACCTTAAGAAGCTGGAACAATATACAGCGTTGCTTGAAGAGAATATCTTGGCAAGACAGGCGCACAAATATCAGCGTTCTTGAGGAGGCACACACCACCAGTATAGAATTGATGGTTTTAAGACGCCAGCTACGATGGACAGGGCACGTAGTTCGCATGCCCAATAATCGCCTTCCCAAACAAGTGTTTTACTCTGAGCTATCAGTCGGTAAACTCTGTGTAGGCGGTCAGAGGAAGCGATTTAAAGATGTCATCAAGGCTAACTTGAAGAGATGTAACACTGATGTTGATAACTGGGAGAACTTAGCCTTTGATTGTTCATCCTGGAGATCACTAGTCCATCATGGCACACTATATTTTGAAGAAAACCGCCGACGAACAGCGAATGACAAGAGGCAACGTAGGAAAGAAAGAGAAGTGGTGAGGAGAAATAGAAACAACATGACTGCTTCACCTGGGACTACCTGTCATCACTGTGGCAAATTGTGTAACTCCCCCACTGAACTGTATAGTCACCTCCGAACGCATAGATGAAAAGGTATCCTGTCTGGAAGACAAACCTACTCGATTACGAGTGTTTGCTATCATCATCATACTATACAGTGTACACACGTGACAGCATCTCCTGTGTGCTTCTTTGTAAATACGATAACTCGACGCAGATAGCATGTACCTTGTTAAAAACGAAGCGCCAATTTAAACAAAAATGCTCAAAACATAACCAGATATGACCTTATATCACTAAAATACGACAACAACAGTCAAAATGGCCGAAATATGCATTTATATGCAACACCATGATAAATAACAATGTTATTTGCTTTACGTCGCACTAACTACTTTTATGGTTTTCGGAGACTCCAAGGCGCCGGAATTTTGTCTCGCAGGATTTCTTTTACGTGCCAGTAAATCTACCGGCACGAGGCTGACGTATCTGAAATCCTTTAAATACCACCGGACTGAGTCAGGATCGAACCTGCGAAGTTCGGGTCAGAAGGCCAGCGCCTCAACCGTCTGAGCCACTCAGCCCGGCACCGCGCTTTAAATGGGGCCAAGGACCAATCATTCAGTTGCTCTTCAGATTTCGGGTAATATGAGCTCAGGAAAGAAATATGACTTCTTTGTTTTTTGCAAAGGAAAAAGTGTTTTTTTTAATGTTGAAACCATTTCTTAGCACCAAAGTAGTGGTCCCGATACTATGAAAAACGTAAAATTAAGCAATTTCCTCACTTGTGCCGAAAGTTGAAGGGCTAAAGGGTCCGGAAAGGCTTTAAACTGCGAGTCTTGAATAGCTCTGTCAAACTAGAAACAAATGTCGAAAATCACTTCCTGCCTAAATGCAGTTCCGGAAAAACAGCCTAAAATTCCTTGTTTTCTTTACTCGTTTTACCTTTTATTCAAATCCTAGCCAAACGTAACTCTTTCTGTAATGTACTCCTTGGTTCAATACCCTCAGGCATTTCTTGATTTTTGAAAAATGTCCACACCGAATGTAGTTATAAAGACTTCAGTGAAATTCTGCATTGACTCTCATTAGCGCTCGTTCCGTGGTTTCCCATTTTCACACCAGGCAAATGCTGGGGCTGTACCTTAATAAAGCCACGGCCGCTTCCTTCCAACTCCTAGGCCTTTCCTATCCCATCGTCGCCATGAGACCTATCTGTGTCGGTGCGACGTAAAGCCCCTAGCATTAGCGCTCGTAGTGGTGCTTAAGTGAAACAATGCATTGACTCTCATTAGCGCCCGTAGCGGTGCTTAAGTGAAACAATGCATTGACTCTCATTAGCGCTCGTAGTGGTGCTTAAGTGAAACAATGCATTGACTCTCATTAGCGCTCGTAGCGGTGCTTAAGTGAAACAATGCATTGACTCTCATTAGCGCTCGTAGATGTGCTTAAGTGAAACAATGCATTGACTCTCATTAGCGCTCGTAGCGGTGCTTAAGTGAAACTCTGCATTGACTCTCATTAGCGCTCGTAGCGGTACAAAAATGCAAAGGTGCTAATTTAATCGACCGGATAACGGTGATTAAGAAAAAGGATTGTAATTTTTAGGAATAAATAACGAATATATTCTTATAATTTATTCTATTTTATTTACCTAAAATTCATAGCTCATATCTTTAGGATGTGTTCAACATTAAGTTACTTGTCTGTGGAACTTGTTTATCTCCCCACACATCACTTCTTGACAACACGCCTTCGTCGTCTGTCTCTACAGGGAACTGTCTTCTCCATTACCTCATCCCAAACTATTTTTGATTCGGCCGGGTGACGCAGCAACTCTAACATCGCACCCAGCCGACCCAACAAAGCATATCGGCCAGACACCAAGTTGGAAGTCGGCCTTCCCGCCATGTATTATACCTGTAAAGTCCGTGATGTTGACCTTGCGATCTCCGACGAAGCCATCCAGACCGATTTGCGCATCCTCGGCGTTCCCAGTGCCGCACGACTCTACGACGGCCCCGCACCATCACCGGATGTACTTCTGTATATCGACTCTGCAGATGCCTACTTCAACATTTACGACAATGGTGTGTTCATCCAACATCGCCTTCACCGTGTGGAATCTAATCCTTCCAACGTCTTCGTGCAGCTCATGGACAACGCGCCTGCTACAGCCGCTCCACCCATCGCAATCCCTCCATACCTATCACCACCAGCACACGCGTCCTCTAGTTACACCACCCCCGTTACTACCCTTACTACTACCACCACTACCACCTCTGCGCACACCTCACTCAACACTCCCTATTACCACCACAACGATGTCCCATCCTTTCCCCCTTATGATGTCTTCTCTCCCCATCCCTCCCACCCCTGATCTATCACGTCCCCAGAACACATCTCTTCAGCCACCTGCCGAGGGAACTATTACTCCTGATACTCCTGGAAGTATGTTACGTCCACCATCGACGCCACCACCTTCGGACCGTAATATCCTGTATAGCTGCGTCGTTCGCGGTGTGGAACCAAGTATACCAGGTGACGTCATCGCCCAGGAACTCCGCCAGTCAGGACTGCCCGTGCGAAGAGCGTTTCGCATCCACAACGTTGATGGTCCGACCTTCTTAGTCAGACTCCATCTTCCAACTTCCGAAGACGCTCAACGCCTCATCGACAATGGGATAAACCTCTATGGCCGCCACCATCGAGTTGAACCATCTCGCTCGCCTCCCCAAACCTCACCCCGACGTGCCACACCTCGTCGCCGTCCCCGGCCTGCCCCTCCTCCTCAACCACCTAGTCCACATCCCCGACCTTGTCCACCCCCACCCCGTTATTTTTCGCCACCATCGCCGACCTCTCACCCCCTTAGCCTCCTACTCACTTCTCTTGTTAACTTCTCTTCCTTCTATCACATCCTTGCACCTCATCTTGTCCCTTGCAACCTTGGTTAAACCTTCCCTCCTTGGCTTCTCTCCTGTACAAGTATTTGTAAACCTGTCCACAAAGCACTAATTTAACTACACATCCGTTATTCTCATCTCCTTACCTTCTTCACACCGCATTACCCACCTTCCTCATTTCTCACCTCCCGGTTCTCTTCGTATCACTCGGCCCGAACGAGAGCGTCACTCTCTAAGGGGCCCGCCCCACCCACTCCAGGGTGGGGAAAACGTAACGTAATGTTTATCTCTCGAGTGGGTGTAGTGAACAGATGATTGCACTATTAGTACCCCAGCGTGTCGTAAGAGGCTACTTAGAGGAGAACAACCAAGGAATTTGTGCTCGCTCTCTCGTCTGCTAAGCCCAAAACATATCCATCACTCTAAGTTTTTCCGTATAGCCTTCTTTGGCGCTTGTATGTTTTCTGAAATAATCGATTCATTTAGAGGAAACACAATATATAGGAACGCAAAACTATTTCTGTACACCAAGTTTTTCTGTTTTTTTACCGGGCAAGTTGGCCGTACGATTTGGCGCGCGCAGCTGTGAGCTCGCATCCGGGAAATAGTGGGTTCGACCCCTACTGTTGGCAGCCCTGAAGATGGTTTTCCGTGGTTTCCTATCTTCACACCAGGCGAATGTTGGGGATGTACCTTTCTAAGGCCACGGCCGCTTCTTTACCATACCTAGGCCTTTGTCGTTGCCATAAGACGTAACTGTGTCGGTGCGACGTGAAACAAATTGTAAGTTTTTTAAAACATTGCCAGGGTGAGTGGCTCAGACGGTTGAGGCGCTGGCCTTCTGACCCCAATTTGACAGGTTCGATCCTGGCTCAGTCCGGTGGTATTTGAATGTGATGAATACATCAGCCTAGTGTCGGTAGATTTACTGGCACTTGAAATAACTCGTGCCGGACTAAATTTCGGCGCCTCGGCCCCTGCGATGTCCATAAAAGTAGTTACTGTGACTTAAAACAAATCCGAATAATAATCTCCGAAAACCGTAAAAGTGGTTTGTGCAGTTATCTCTTGACACAGGTCATAGTAAATTGTAGCTTCCATTCAAGTTGCAGTCTCATTTATAGCTGTGACAGTGTGGAGATATGTCTGAATCTTATTGGTATCGAATGTTCTACTCAAGGTACACGGGACTTGATGACCTTGATCTTTCTGAAAAGGCTCTTACTTAGGCACTAAGTAAAAATGAAATAGCGCATGGCTTTTAGTGCCGGGAGTGTCCGAGGACATGTTCGGCTCGCCAGATGCAAGTCTTTTGTCTTTACGTCCCTAGATAAACTGCGCGTCGTGATGAGGATGGAATGGTACTGAAAATGACACGTACAACCAACCCCCAGGCCAGCGAAATTAAACCATGGTGGTTAAAATTCCAGACCCTGCCGGGAATCGAATCAGGGACCCCTCTGACTCAAGGCCAGAACGCTAACCAATTTACGCATGAAGCCGGACACAATGGGAAGTAAAAAAGAATGTTAACATCGATCTCTTAAGGTTAGGAATGGCGTAAGCAGATCATTAATATGATTTGACTTTGAAACTAGGAAGAGATATGAGTAAAAACCTCTTTATCAAAATGAAACAATACATCCTTGAGCATCGCCTAAATCTCGGAGAGGACAAAGTGCAGGGACATTGTTTAGTTAATGATGCAAGTCTGGTGGCTACGATCGTGGCGGCAAATCTATGTATGGTCTGACACCGTGTTTTACCTGTTGTCCCGTTAGTGGAAAGAATTGTCTCAATCAGAATGTTAGTTTTCAGGACAGAAGAGGTGGTGCACTTCTGAGCAGTGCTAGTACGGAGGGAGGGCATATGATGCAGTTGACGGTTGATGGGCACATTAAATCCTTGAGCGGGTCCCGTGGCGTAATTCGACAATAGCAGACTACGCGCCGACACGAAGCTGTAGATGTTCCCCAGATTCTAGCGTCACAAAACATAACTTTTGGTGCCATTTGATAGTACAGGAGAAGTTTTACTTCCTTCCAAGAACGTTTCGAAAGTTATTTTGCTATCAAACCGTTAAGTCACTATCCAGTGAGTGTAATCATACTAAGGCTTGTGTTCTTATACATAGTCTTAGTAGTAACCATCACTATCCGCAAAACTTTCTTAGTGACACTTCGTTTTGCGGGGGTAAGAGGCAAGGAGGGAGCTTCAACGGTTCCGGTAGAACTGCCAACTAAATGGAACTCAAATTTGAATTGAATTGATAGTATGATCGACATGAGTTTTCCAGGCCTTTATTATCTAAAGCCTACAACTGTGTCTCACACACACTCACCCATATGTCTCGTTGTGACTTTTTATTCAGTATACGCAATTATAGTCCGCCTCTGTGGTGTAGTGGTTAGCGTGATTAGCTGCCACCCCCGGAGGCCCGGGTTCGATTCCCGGCTCTGCCACGAAATTTGAAAAGTGGTACGAGGGCTGGAACGGGGTCCACTCAGCCTCGGGAGGTCAACTGAGTAGAGGTGGGTTCGATTCCCACCTCAGCCATCCTGGAAGTGGTTTTCCGTGGTTTCTCACTTCTCCTACAGGCGAATGCCGGGATGGTACCTAAGGCCACGGCCGCTTCCTTCCCTCTTCCTTGCCTATCCTTTCCAATCTTCCCATCCCTCCACAAGGCCCTGTTCAGCATAGCAGGTGAGGCCGCCTGGGCGAGGTACTGGTCATTCTCCCCAGTTGTATCCCCCGACCAAGAGTCTGAAGCTCCAGGACACTGCCCTCGATGCGGTAGAGGTGGGGATCCCTCGCTGAGTCCGAGGGAAAAGCCGAACCTGGAGGGTAAACAGATACAGATGATGATGATGATACGCAATTATAGCAATCTAAATAAAATAGACTAGCCTGCCTCTTTTTCTTTTTTGTTTTACGTCACACCGACACAAATAGGTCTCACGGCGACGATGGGATAGGAAAGGCCTAGGAGTGGGAAGGAAGTGGCCGTGGCCTTAATTAAGGTACAGCCCCATCATTTACCCGGTGTGAAAAATGGGAAACCACGGAAAACCATTTTCAGGGCTACCGACAGTGGGGTTCGAACCCACTATCTCTCGGGTGAAAGCTCACAGCCGCGTGCCCCTAACCGCACGACCAACTTGCCCGGTAGAAAATGTTTTAATCATCTTAATCGTGGAAACAGTTTTGTTTGTATACGCGGCGGCTGGTTCAATCAACTTACTAAGGGAGACGAGCAGCTGTTTATTTTATTTTCCTATACAACAGCAATCTTCTACTTTATCTAGTCTTTCTAAGTATCCATTCCGCCCCTGATGGGGGGTCAGCGGGACTCCTAGACGGCAACGCTGTCTCTCAGTCCAGGGAGATGCACGGAGAAGGTGAGGGGGTTGGCGGCCGTGGCCTATACTAGGAACTGTCCCGATATTCGCCTTAGTGTAGGAGAATGGAAAACCACAGAAAACCATTATCAGGACACCCGACGGTTGGGCCAGCCATGAGGTCTAGCCCTGTTCCGTCTCTCGAATGCAGAGGCGTAGATGCACGGTAGAGCCGTGACCACCCCTCCTCTGCTCGGTTGGAGAGTGCAGAGCTCTTGGACCACGGACCAGCCGTGGCTACTTGTGGGCTGAGACCCACTCTGCATCCACCGACCACGCTATTCTTTTTTTGCCTTCACTGTATATTGACCGTGACGTTCGTTTCCGAGTAGAAGTTCTAAGGCGTTCATATGACGTACTGTACTTGGATTGTTTTCAATCATTGCAGTAGGTTGCAAAATTTCAGTTTTCACCAAAATTTCTTTGCTTTGATGTAGAAATACCTGACAAAAATTCTTGAAGCTTTAGTACGCGTGATGGCTGTGGTCGTTAAGGCGTTGAAGTCTAAACTGTCTGACATCGTAGTTAGCCGGTTCGACTCCCGTTGGTCGAAAAACTTTTCAACGTCAGAATTTTGTCCTGCATGGTGGGGGAGGTGACGGTATACAATTTATAATCACTAGATTGCGTGCAAAAAGCCTGGATTAAATTCTAAACCTCTCCGCAGTGCATATGACGCTGTTGATGGTGATTCGTCCGTCGGATGGCGACGTTAAGCCTTGAGCAGACTCCCTGGTGCTATTCGACAGCAGTAGGTTATATGCCGGTACTGGGTTTCACCCTCTCCCTTCCGACTACCGTATATCACGTCATTCATTTCGTCTCATTAACTCCTTTGATGAGGTCGACGTCAGGAAGGGCATCCGGTCATAAAAGCCATCACGACAGATTCATCTCACCTCATAGCGGACCTCGGAGAGACACAGGACAAGGGTTGGATAAACAAACAATACTCAAAGGTTTGGGATTACACCGCCAGATGTCTCACGTGACGCATAATTTTTTAGTGTCATAGGTTGCCAGTCCGTATCTCGAAGATAACCGAGAATATCGATTCAGCTCTAGGGAGCAGAAGTGTCACTAAAAGTTTCTCCGCCGGGCTGAGTGGCTCAGACGGTTAAGGCGCTGGCCTTCTGACCCCAACTTGGCAGGTTCGATCCTGGCTCAGTCCGGTGGTATTTGAAGGTGCTCAAATACGTCAGCCTCGTGTCGGTAGATTTACTGGCACGTAAAAGAACTCCTGCGGGACTAAATTCCGGCACCTCGGCGTCTCCGAAAACCGTAAAATAGTAGTTAGTGGGACGTAAAACAAATAACATTATTAAAAGTTTCTCATTTAGTACCAGCTCTTCTCTAGTCTTACAGCTCCAGAATCACCAGTGAATAAAACATAACACGATCTAATAAAACTACTGAAAGATCATCTCTGCCCTAAGCCGAACTACGCAAGTTTCTTTGCCGAACACAAGGTTCAGGATCAATTGCACACTTTATTGCTGCTCTACAGTTATTTGTCGAGCGTGCGGGAATTCAGTCGCAAATCTATTTTTTGGAACATTATTATTTTATTTACGATATTCTTGGTAGCTACTCGTAGGCCTATATCTGTGAAAGGTTGTTACAAGAACAATCACTTACTGTTGGTGGTGCTTATGAAATTGCTCGTGCCAAACAGGCATCTCACTTAGGAGATACCCCGACGGTATTAGGTTTTCGAGGCCAAGGGAGTCTTTCATTTTCACGCCCTTCGTGGCCCTTGTCCTTCTTTGGCCGATATTTTCATTTTTTGAAGTGTCGAATCCCTTAAATTTCTTTCTGATTAGTGTTATATAGAGGATGGTTGCCCAGTTGTACTTCCTCTTAAAACAATAATCACCACCACCACCACCTATTACATGTGCACAAACGAATAAGACAACGAGCAGACCCCTACCCCCCTATCCCACCACCAGTCACGCATGACCACCAACCGGGGGAGAGAACATCTGCCCCTCGCAATCATTACAGTCACATGTGACTATTATTGTTAGTCTTTATAAAATACCATATTTCAATTTAACGAAAAGCCTGTCAAACACATGATTACACTATAATTTACTGCTACATCTATCTCTTTATATATAACTAGCCTGTACCCGCGGCTTCACCCGCTTCAACAGCTAGATGTTTTTAAAAACATTTATTTAAAAGCTGATTTAAATATTTAATGACACGCATCGTTATTTTTACATGAATTGCACTAATTACATTATTTCATTTTATAAAATATTGTAACCCCAATGCTTAAGACGTACCAGATTTGTGGATGGCACAAATAATATTACAACAATACAACAGAGTTTCCGGATAAATTATATTAATTGGGCTCCCATTTGGAGCTAAGATGTATAGTGTGTTTGCCATTCGAATTCTTGAACAACCCACATAGAGTGGACCATAAGAGAAGCAGAGTTTCCGATGATGCAGTCCTACAACTTTAAGCGATTCCCCTTGTGTCTTGTTGATGTGCATATCGAAAATCAAATAAATGGGGGAACTGCAGATGTCTAAATTGAAACGGTATATCCGAAGAGATCATTTGAATCAGAGGAATGAATACTACATCCCCGGCATAACCGGTCATGGTGGTGGCTTCAATATAGAAGGTCGATCAAATATAAATGGGATTTTTGTGCCTGAACATTAACAGTTGGTAGGCCTGGCCCCGCGCTTCTGCTATGCTTAGTCTGGACCGTTAGGAGTGGGGAGAGAGTGCTGTTAGATATTTCCCGCCGTTTCGTCAGTAATGCTCACGATGTCGGAGCAACAGGTGTACCCCTCCACTGCGCAACGCATAATTATAAAATTTCTTGCTCGAGAAGGAGTTACAGTGGCGGAAATTTTCCAGAGATTGACTGCATAGTTCGGTTATCAAACATTGTCAAGCACGCTTGTGTTTGCCTGGCATAAAAAGTTCAAGGAAGGACGAGAACGTGTGGAAAATCAGCAACACGATCGCCGTCATAGGACCAGCAGTACAGAAGAAAACATTCGTGCGGTTAAAGATATCTTGCTGATTGATTTTTTGCATGAGCGACGCACAATCAATGCTGCTTACTACTGCGTATTCGGCATCAGTTTCTTGACTGAGAGTCATATTCCTTTGCAGAGGGAAGGAGGATTCACATTCCTGAGAAGGATAATCGGTGCCACAATCGTCCACTCCAAGATGTTCGTGGTACTCCAGGTGACTCCAAGTTGTTCAGAAGCTCTGTAGTTTAGTTGACAGCCTCAGCTGTATTATATGTTGTGTCGATAAACCTGAAAATTTGTAGAACACCGAGTAATTTTTGTAAAAGTCGCTTGTTGATGACGTTGACAACTTCATTTCTTGGAGCAAGAATTTCTCTTTGACACAGCCATGCGTGATCGGTGAAATGCTGTACCGACCTATGACAAAACTTTCAGATATCTGTATGCGGTAGATTTGGCTGGGCATCGCACAAATACACACAAACACTTCCGGATATTACGGACTGAAATTAGCTCCTCGCGTCGGGGAACGAAAATACCTTCCTACACCATGGACTTAAAATGGCTCCTGTACTTGTATTAGCTATCTTATGTACGTTGCCTGGCGATGGTGAATCCGGTGAATCTATGCTGGGGGCAGCACACTGGATTGCCATAATCCAACAGAAGTTTTTCGAGTTTAAAAAACCACACACACACACACACACACACATAAACGGGGGGCTGTATATCTGACATCAGCAAGTTTATAAAGGGCAGCCATGTTTCGAGTTGTCAAAAGAAATCGAGTTGGCGTGAGAACATTTATCAGATGTCCGGCTCCATGGCTAAATGGTTAGCGTGCTGGCCTTTGGTCACAGGGGTCCCGGGTTCGATTCCCGCCAGGGTCGGGAATTTTAACCATCATTGGTTAACTTTGGTTAATTTCCCTGGCACGGGGCTGGGTGTATGTGTTGTCTTCATCATCATTTCATCCTCATCACGACGAGCAGGTCCCCCTTCGGGAGTCAATCAAAAGACCTGCACCTGGCGAGCCGAATCCGTCTTGGAATGTCCCGGCTGTAAAAGCCATACGCCATTTCCATTTTATCAGGTGACAGGGAGATTGTACGTGGCGACTGCACGTCATAAGTCAGCACGAAGTGAAAGCATTATAACTTTATTATTATTTGTAGTAAGCTAGCAGCATGGTACTTAGTTGTATACATTTGTGAATGTGCTCTTTTCTCACTATTTACGCATAGTAGGAGATGATAAGGAGTGATGGGGAAGGGAGAGCAGGACATGCCCGTAAGATGACGGGGTAGGACGGGCCTACCCCAAATATGTAAAAGAAGAGAGACATGTGAGAGGCGGGATATGGGAGGAGAGCGGCTCCAGCTTCACGTGGACGGCCGCAATGGAATGGTGAGAG
Organism: Anabrus simplex; assembly: GCF_040414725.1. Lineage (NCBI taxonomy): Eukaryota > Metazoa > Arthropoda > Insecta > Orthoptera > Tettigoniidae > Anabrus > Anabrus simplex. The sequence goes on from NC_090271.1 coordinate 33,364,603, forward strand.
AAACACACTGTCATCTGGTAAGGTTGTTGGGGGTCTTCTTTAAGGCCCCACGGATAGGGCCGGTCGTGTCATTATCGGGAGAGTGGCTTTCTTCTCACCAGGGGTGATGATACTGTACCGTACCCAGGGGTTAATACCCTCTAGGACGATGCCTCCATTCCTGTAAGAACATCCGACTAACTCAGGGTTGGGCAGAGTGTGGGTTGGTTGTCGGTTGGGTCAGGATAAAAAGTCGAAGTTCTACTCTAAAATGACAGGAAATGGAGGTATAACACGAATGAGAAACAATCATAGGGGGGTAAGATGGATTTATTGACAAATATCCCCGATCATATCACGAGAAAACAAGTAAATAAAAAAAAATATAATTTGTAAAAAAATGAACTCAAAATATTAGAAATAAGTCAAAGTTAGAACGTTACTTGAATGATAATACCAAATTTGACATCAACATCAAGTTCAACAAAGAACACTTATATACATCAAGACTGAGCTTCTTTTAATAGTCCAATGTTTATATTATATGGCAACAAGTGTACGCAAACACTGACATGTGGTATTTCCGTATGGAGTTACACACTATCGCATCACAACGATACGGTTTCAAAATTTAAGTTAACTCCGAGAATCAGCTTTTGTAGACTACCATCTCGGCACATTATACGTCCAAAGTAGCGTACAATTCGTTGAGAGACCTTACACGATAGACGAACTTTTATCTGAAGTTGGTTCAGGATTGATGTGTTCGTGCGATGAGCTGTCCAAGGAATCCTTAACATTTTCCTCCAGCACCACATTTCAAAGCTTTCTATCCGTTCACGATCACGTTTGAGGATGGTCCACGTCTCTGCGCCATACAAGAAGACTGAGAAGACTAGAGATTCAACGAGCTTCTTTTTTGTCTTAATGGTGATGTTATCTTTCCAGATCTTCCGCAGACGGAAAATTGCTACCTTTGCTATTTCAATTCTGCGCTTTATTTCATCTTTGGAACCACCAGAATTTGATAGTAAGGAGCCTAGGTATACATACTGATGTACAACTTCACACCCTCCAATCTGTTTGATATGTGGACTGTTGTTGTTCTTACGATCAACAATCATGACTTTGGTTTTCTGTCGATTTAGGCGTAATCCAATTTCTAGGCTTGCTTCCTCTACTCTATTGATCAGCTCTGTCAACTCCTCTTCAGATGATGCTATCAAGGTGGTGTCATCAGCAAATCTCAGATTGTTGATCTTGCATCCCCCAATGGAAAACCCTTTGTCCCAGCCTTCTAATGCAGTTCTCATTGCATATTCACCATAGATATTGAAAAGTAACGGTGACAGGATACATCCCTGGCGAACTCCAGCCCTTGTACGAAACTGCTGAGACTGTTTGTTTTGAATCTTCACAGTGGCTGTATTTTCCTTATACAAGGACTTGAGGAGATCAATTAAATGGAGTGGCAAACCCATGTCATCCAAAATTTTCCAAAGATGGTTCCATTTGACAGTATCAAAGGCCTTTTGGTAGTCAATAAAGCACAGATATACCGGAACATTGAATTCTCTAGCCTTTTCTATGATTTGTCTTAGACTTAAGATTTGTTCTCGAGTACCTTTTCCTTTCATAAATCCAGTCTGGACTTCAGGAATTTGATACTCTAGAAATGCCCGGAGTCTCTTGTGCAGGATATGAAGCATAACTTTACTGGCATGTGAAATCAAAGCAATTAAGCAATAATTTTCACATTTTTTCCTCGATCCTTTCTTGTGGATTGGGACAAAGATTGACTGTACCCATTCCTCGGGCCATCTTCTAGAATTCCATATTGCTTGGCAGATTTTCAACAGCATTTCAATTCCAGCACCGTCTGTAGCTTTCAAGACTTCTGCACTTATTCCATCAGGTCCACACGCTTTTCCAGTTCTCAGCATTTTCAAAGCCATTTCTACTTCATCTCGGAGGATGTCAGGTTCAGGATCTGACTGCTTGTCTATCTTCACTTGGTCTTGTGCATTACATTGTTCACAGTTAAATAAAAGTTACATAATAAAGAAAAGTTACTACGAAAAGGAAAATAATTAAGACGCAATGGACGCTATGTAAGTTATGCAAAATACTAGAGGCAAATCCTACACTATATTTACAACAATTTAAATAATCAAATTAGACACATCTATATACATCGGATATCGAGTAAAGTCTTAAATGCTACACAGATTCTAATGTGAATCCCGGTTCACTGCAAAAGATCTAGACAGAACTAGATAAACCAACAATACTTCAGCACTCGGGCTGTTCCCTATTCAAAACAACGAGACAAGTATACAATCACAAATAACAATGTAAAACATCATCCTGTAAGAGAAAAACATATAAATAACCCTTGATATCACGAAGAAAGCAATGGGCAACATTGCCTCCTTCTGCTGCATTTGAGCGCTCAACAGCGCGGTCATCCGTCATGTACTTCCGGGTAGATTACGAGCTGAAAAGAAATGTTGAACTCAACACTATGCTAAAGTTTGTATTCTGTCTCCCGAGGCTGTCACAAGGAAGTATGGTCTCCTTCACACCTACAGATAAACCCAGGCCAGAAATCAGCTTGCCATGAGATAACGCCTTTCGCCGGCTACACGGAAACTCACGTATATTCATTCCTTATTAGCATGCTTTTACCATTGAATATCATCAGACTCAATAGTCTGGAATTAATACTGGCCATTCTGATCACAATATACACTCAGAAGACACTTAGCAGGCACACACATCTGCACAATATTCTTTCTCTTGTCAGGCATACAATCATCCTGCATCAATACATTATAATTCGGCATGCAATTTTTATCTCATTATTTCTCATAAATCCCATTGGCCTTCCACATTATGAGACTCAGTTCGTGTCCTTTGCAGACCATCAGGTAAAACAGAATCCAACTTAACTCAAAGATCTTATTTTAACAACGACGTTCTGCAGCTTCTTCAGTCAGCTTCCATGAAATCATGCGTCATGCAGAAATATCTATACCTGTCTCTCTGAATAACCGAAATGAAATGAAAAAATACGTATTGAACGTTGTATAAAGATGAACCTGTCAATCTAGCCCTTCTAGCATATAAATATAAGGAAAACTCGGAATATCCTATACTAAGTAACATACGTAAATAAACAACAACTAATCATATCAATCCCTCATTTTCCCAATCATCTAATCATAAAGCAAAATGAAAATAAAATAAACATGCATTATTCTCGTATCCGAATCTATCATAGTAACAAAATTAAACAAACACATGCCGTCAGGCTTACTTTACATGAAAATAAAAATTCTATCTACACTGCCCTAGTACCTTAACATAATTTACATAATAAAATAAATAAATAAATTAGCCGTATGAATCCCCTAAGGGCTATGGCCTCCTGCAATGCCATAAATAACACATGCGCCTTAACTGAATCGACGACTCTCGAGATACCAGGATAGCAGCTTACATCCCTGCTAATTTAGTGATCTACTCCATATCTATCACAGTATTAGCATGTGGGAATACACTTCCTGCTTCTACGGTTGTAGCCATCATCTTGCTGGAAATACTCACTGGAACACAGAAGACTTTGGTTGACAATATCTTCGCTGCTCAATGCTACGAGCCGAAATACCCTTTCTCTTTAAAAGATCAGCTAAACACACCGATCCATTTATAATATGCACTTCACTTAAAGGGTGAGAATACAGTTTTAAAAGTAGCACACGGTTCGCTACGGAAGTTCCCCGCGAATCGCGCCCGTTTCGAAGTAGTGAAACAATAGCACGTCTCCACTACACTTGCTACACATCGGTCACTAAGCACCGTCTTTATATATTGAAAGTGAACTCTGCCAAAATATACTATTCCATTTACTCAAGAACAGTAAAATCTTCCAACTGCACAATTTAAAATATCATTTAGAACCAGATACTGTTACTGGAATCACGATCACCAATTCAGAGTTTGTGCTTCCGCACTATCCAAGCATTTAAAACAGAGTGACGCTCTCCAGAGCTAAGGTTACTGAGGAGGCTTCGGTGACGCCATCTCAATAATGGGGTTCCCGGGTGTCTGAACCAACCACCAATCAAAAAATTCGTCGTATATGATGACACAATATTATTTGTGATATATTCACAAAACACAGCTCAAACACTAGCAAATCGCTTCCACCAATTTTTATATTACTATTCCAAATATATCTGACTTCTGAAACTGTGGAAAACCGATTTCCGACAGAAACTGACTTTAGCAACTGAGCACGTTGGTAATCCTGGAATTAAGATTTGGCGCGGTGTGGCCTCCATGTTTGCCAAATCCTTAAGTTCCCATTGGCTGAAATATCTTGCTTGGTCAGCATCCAATACACGTGTCGATCCTTGCCAACGCTTAGTTACGCCACCCTTTCTCACGGTCATACGGAAATATGAAGCAATATCCAGCGACTCACTGTCTTGCTCAACATCCGGTATCAACTATCTTGGGATACGATGCTTTAACATATTAGACTGTAACTTTTATGAATAAATTTTACATATTGGGTCAAATAATACTCTAATTATTATTATTATTATGGGCCGGCAGGATACGGCTCAATACGGCCGGACAGTAGCAGTAGATTGTCATTAATATTATTTCTTGCTTTTATTTTATTATCTTTTATTTTTCATTTTATTTTGTTTCTTAATATTAAGTGGAGGCGATGGACGTGGCATATAGGGACTGAGGATGACTACTCTGGTGACCCTCCCTTGGGAGTGTCACGTTTCCGGGGTATCCAATGGACCTCATGGCATGTCCAAGGAATCTTGTACTTCTTTTCTTTGTTGTTAGTTGTCATGCATGGAAAGGGGCCTTGTGAACATGTATCGTGGCTAATTCGCCTATTATATTCAATAAATACTAATACTAATAAATTAGTAACAAGTGAAAAGCTAGATTTCCGTCTTCAAGAATACCAGGCGTATGCTCAACGTATGAGTGTACTAATTGGAATGCCTTGTGCTTGTGCATTGGTTTGATGTAGATCTATTACTGCTATACACAGTATTTTACTGCTGTTTTCGAAATTTGCGAAGTGTTTATTGTAGATGTCAGTCACATTAATATTTAAAATAAGGCTGCACTTCATAATGGACAACTTTCAAGTTTATATTTCAGCTAGTAATCCCAGTATGTTAAACCGCGAGTGGTCGCTAGCCGAAATGTAACGTGAGTGGTCGCGCGTGAGACTTTCTCTCATATTAAAATAAACTTGACATTTTTCACAGTTTTGTGGGCGTAAGGCTGAAATTTACTACTGAAATGAAACGCAAGTTCTACCTTATATATTTTAGATAAAAATGAAATGATTAACTGTTTATTAAAGACATAAATTGCTACTTAAAATGACATATGCAATGTACATAAAATAACTTCCGTCCTGAAGTTGTAAAAATTAAAATCTGACAAATGCATTATTTCTAATCATATTTACATACAAAGCAAGGTTTCTGAACACAATAACATTTTCAAAAACAAGAAGTACTAATCATACAAATACTAACGCGTACAACAGGAGTAAGTTTCCCGCTCCACTTCAAAATAACACCAACGTCATTAGTCGCACGGTGAGAGAAACTCTCACGCAGCGGGCACGGACACATAGGAAACTTTGTTCTGACTAGGAGAGGGGGTGCTTACCCTTCAAATGTGAATCGCTCTACTCACGACAGTTATAAACTCAGCTAGAAGAGGGAACAGTACATCCCTTTCATCACTGTGAAGTAATATCACAATAAAAAATAATGTGAGAGAAAATCTCATATAGTGACCACTCGCGGGTTAAGGTACTTGGACAAAATATGTCCCATACATTATAATAAATCATAACGTTAAACAATTATAGTGGTACTTATGGGAATGCGATACGTTTAAAAATATGATCAGAATGAGGTGTTTTTTTTTTAATGTCCCACTAACACTTCGAAGACTTCAGCAAGGGAGGAATGGGAATGTTACAGACGTGAACATTTCTATTTAGAATCTCCTTTAAAAATAAATAAACACGGATTTTGTGTGGGGAGGGGAATCAACTCAAGGGAAATATAAAAGGAGTTGACTTCAGTGTATAAAGATACAAATAAGAAGTGGACGTAAAACAGTTCTCCCCTAACGGGTTTTGACTTGGGGGTGAGGAATGATGACAAAAAATGCATTTATATAAAACCGTTTGAATTACGATGTTGTCCGCCTCTGTGGTGTAGTGGTTAGTGTGATTAGCTGCCACCCCCGGAGGCTGGGTTCGATTCCCGCCTCTGCAATGACATTTGAAAAGTGGTACGAGGGCTGGAACGGGGTCCACTCAGCCTCGGGAGGTCAACTGAGTGGAGGAGGGGGGACAGTCGATTCCCACCTCAGCCATCCTGGAAGTGGTTTTCCGCGGTTTCCCACTTCTCCTCCAGGCAAATACCGGGATCAACTTAAGGCCACGGCCGCCACTTCCTTCCCTCGTCCATGTCTATCCCTTCCAATCTTCCCATATGTGTCGGTGCGACGTAAAGCAAATAGCAAAAAAAGATCTTCCCATCCCCCACCAAGTCCCCTGTTCAGATTAGCAGGTGAGGCCGCCTGGGCGAGTTACTGGTCATTCTCCCCAGTTGTATACCACAACCCAGAGCCTGAAGCTCCAGGACACGGCCCTTGAGGCGGTAGAGGTGGGATCCCTCGCTGAGTCCGAGGGTAAAACCGACCCGGGAGGGTGAACAGATGAAGAAGAATTTCGAAGTTAAAATTTCAAATGGTATCCTAGGTGTTAAGTAACAGAAGGTTTGGAACAAATTTAACCCCTCAGAAAGTTAAATAGGGGTTAAGATCCGAAAACAAATATATGCATTCCTTTCTGAGACAAAATATTTTATATCCTAGGTGTGAAATAGGAAATATTTTTAAACGTTCCACCCCGAAAGTGTTAAATGAGGTTGGCTCCGTAAACGAAATTATTCATCACTCAAAAACCGTTTGACGTACAAAGTTGTAATTTTAAGAGAAGGGTCTTCTTTTATGTCCTAGGTGTAAAATATCGCATAGATCAAAATATTTCTCCCCTAAGGGGTTTAGATGGTGGTTGACTCTCATGAACACAATATCCATTCTTCCGAAACCATTTCAGGCACTTAATTCTTTTTATGATTGTTCGTCTTTTATATCCTATATGTTAATAAATATTTTAAAACATTCCCCCGTTAAATAAGATATGGTTTAAAACATTAAAATTCTTCCGTATGCTGTTCAAATTAGTGTTAGATCAGAAAATAAATAGTCGTTGCCACAAAACCGTTTGACGTAACGAACTGAGGGCGTATTTGGCAGGCTCAGCTGACAGTGGACCCTCCAAAATGTAAAACTTTGAATAATAACTTTCACTTTAAAACTGTAGCGAGGCACGGGTATCTTGCTAGTATATAATAAAATAACATGTCCTGACTGACTGACTGACTGACTGACTGACTGACTGACTGACTGACTGACTGACTGACTGACTGTTTCATCATCGCCGAGCCAAAAATACTCGACATAAAGAAATGAAATTTTGGGGATACATTTATATTAGAGTGTAGATGCTCACTAAGGGAGGATTTTTGGATATTCCGTCACTAAGGAGGTGAAAAGGGGGTAGAATTGTTTAAATGAGTATATTTATGTCTCAAAATCTTAAAAGTTTACTGACGTAAAAATTGAAATTTTGAATCTCCTTTAAAAATAAACACTTTTTTTGTTTTCGAAAAATCCCATTAAGAGGGCTGAAAAAGATAAAAAGGGGTTCAATAATTTTTATCAGGATACTTTTCTCTCAAAATCTGAACAAGTTACAGACATGAAAACTGGTATTTGGAATCTCTTTTGAAAAGAAAGAAACATGTATTTTTTGTTTTTTGAAAATCCAATTAATGGGGAGTGAACAGGAGTGACAAAGGAGGCGAATTTTTAGAGAAACTATATCTACAGTATATTTCAGAAACGTAACATGTTACAGACGTAAAAAATGGTATCTAGAACCTCCTGTAAAACTAAAGAAACATAGATAATTTGCTTTCGGAAATCGACTTAAGGGCAACTAAAAAGGGGATGATTTTTAAAATGAGCATATCTACAGTATATCTCAAAAACTTAACATATAAAGTAAGTGAAAACTGGTATTCTTAATATCTTTTAAAAATAAAGAGTAATTTATTTTTTGTTTTTGAAAAAAACACTAGGGGGCGGGGGTAATAAGGACTGCAAAGGGGGTTGAATTCTAATTATTAGAATACTGATATCTCAAAAACTGAGAATGTTACAGACGTGAAAACTGGTATTTAGAATCCCCCTTACAAGTATACGATTTTTTTTTTTGTTTTAGGAAAATCCACGTAGGGGAGGCTGAAAGAATTGAAGAATTAGTTGAATTATTTGTATGAGTGTAGATATATCTTAAAAAAATAAGATGTTGCAGATATGAAAATTGATATTTGGAATCTCTTTTAAAGGTGGAGAAACACGTATTCCTTTGATTTCGGAAAATGCAATTAAGGGAGGTGAAAGAATTGTGAAAGCAATTGAATAATTTGTATGAGGATACTTATATTTAATCATCATCATCATTACCCAACTCCAGTTTCCCGGGTGTGGTGTACAAGCGCTCGCCGTCTCCTTCTGTCTTCATACACCTTCTGTTCCAGTACATCCTCCTATTTGTGTCCTCTCTCCTCCACAGATGATCTTACAGTCTCTATCCAAGGTTTTCTTGGTCTTCCCTGTGGTCTTCTTCCTATGAGATTAAGGTCAAAATATTTTCTTGCAGGTCTTTCCCAGTTTATTCTCATTATGTGCCCATACCACTGAAGTCTGCTCTCTGTGTCGGTGCGACGTAAAACAAATAGCAAAAAAAAAAAAAAAAAAAAAAAAAAAAAAAAAAAAAAAAAAAAAAAAAAACCACTGAAGTCTGAGTTTCTTTAGGACACTGGTAATAGGAACCTCAATACCAGCTACTTTCCTATTCACTTAATTTCTGATCTTGTCCTTTCTGGTAGTTTGGTTCATGGTTCTAGTGTATCTCATTTCAGTTGCTTGGATTCTACTGATGTCTTTGTTTAGTAGGGAACGTGTCTCTAAACCGTACGTGAGGATTGGTATTAAGTAAGTGTGCTACATGATTGTTTTCGCTTTTTGTGGTCTTTTTCAGTCCCAGAGAAGATTTCTGACATGACTGTAGAAGTTTGATGCTTTCTGTGTCCTGCTGAGTATTTCCTGTCTAACAGTGTTGTCTTTCGAGATTGTGCTTCCGAGGTACTTGAAGTGGGAACCTGATTCGATTTTTGCTCCTTCCAGAAATATATTTGAGCTTGTTACTTCCCTGTTGATGGTTATTTCCACTGTCTTTGTTTTGCTCATTTTCAGTCCAAAATATTTGAATGTGTTGTTCCATTCATTAAGTTTCTTCTGAACTTCAGCTTCTGTCTCTCCCCATAAAAGCACATCATCAGCAAATACCAGGGCGTTTGATTCACTGTCCATTTTCTTGATAGATTTTATGACCTTGTCTATTACTATTACGAACAGGAGTGGTGACAGAGCACTTCCTTGTTGGATACCTTTCTTTGTTTCAAACCATTTTAATCGTCCGTTGCCTATCCGGACACAGCTGTAGCACTTCTGGTATAGCATCTTGACTTTGTCAATTAAGAACTTTGGCACCTTTAGGTCTGCCAGACATTCCCATATCTTATTTCAAGGAACACTATCATATGCTTTTTCAATGTCCACAAATGCAATCACAAGATTTCTTCCGTATTCCCAGTACTTTCCTGTCAGCAATTTTACTGCAAAGATAAGATCCACAGTACTTCCACCTTTCCTGAACCCATGTTGTTCTTCCTCAAGGAAAGGTTCCACTATCTTCCTAAGTCTCATTTCTATGATCTTTTCCAGCAGCTTCAGTGAGTGTGACAACAGTGTGATGCCTCTCTAATTTCCACATTTCCGTCGGTTGCCCTTTTTGAGCAGTGGGATGATGACTCCTTTACTCCAATCTTCTGGGATTTTGTTTCTTTCCCAAATCACTGATAATACTCCATATATCCAATTCAAGCCTGGTATTCCAGCTACCTTTATCATATCTGAGCTGAGATCATCAAAGCCTAGGGACTTCCCATTTCGCATTCTCTCTCTCTCTTTTTTTTTTTTTTTTTTTTTTTTTTTTTGCTAGTTGCTTTACGTCGCACCGACATAGATAGGTCTTAAGGCGACGATGGGACAGGAAAGGGCTAGGAGTGGGAAGGAAGAGGCCGTGGCCTTAATTAAGGTACAGCCCCAGCATTTGCATGGTGTGAAAATGGGAAACCACCGAAAACCATTTTCAGGGCTGCCGACAGTGGGGTTCGAACCTACTATCTCCCGAATACTGGATACTAGCCGCACTTAAGCGACTGCAGCTATCGAGCTCGGTCGCATGCTCTTTAGTGCTGTTTCTACCTCAAGCCATGTTAATGGGCATTTGTTGTTTTCGGCTTCATTTACACTACAGTCTTTGGTGGTGGTGTTGCCCCCATCTCCATTTAACAGCATGTTGAAGTACTTCTTCATTTCGTCCCTGATCCCTTCCTCTGTTTGTATGAAGCTACCATCGTCTGTTTCCAGTAACTAAATTTGTTACAGACGTGAAAATTGGTATTTGGAATCTCCTTTAAAAATAAAGAAATACGTATTTTCTTTTGTTTTTGGAAAATTCACTTGGAGAATGGAAGGAAGTGAAAAATTGAATTCTTATTATGCGGATACTTATACCAAAAAACTGAACGTTACAGACGTAAACATTTGTATTTCAAATCTTCTTTCAAAGTAAAGAAACACGTATTCTTTTGTTTTCGAAAAATGCACTAAACGGGGAGGTGAATGAATTGAAAAAATAGTTGAATTCTTTGTATGAGGATACTTATATCTCCAAAACTAAAGATGTTACAGACGTGAAAATTGGCATCTGAAATCTCCTCTAAAAGTAAAGAAACAGGTCATTTTTTGTACAGTGTGGCCAACGATTGCTTCATTCAGATTGGATCCGCCACCTTTTAGCCAAATGTCCGGCCAGCTGATTCAAACGTAAGTTATGTATTTTTCACAGAGTAAAATCACTCTTTATGCAAATTCAGTTAAGTGTAGCTACCTGTTTTATCTTTAATAGTACAGAAAATATGTTTTTATTAAACATGGGGATTATTTAGCATTATTAGTTTTGAAATGAGTGTGAATTTACGTATTTATAATGTCTGAGTTTTGAAGACAATTACGCCAGGCTGTTGTGTTATGGATGCAGAAAGAGATTTTGAAAGGGTTTTAAAATGAAATTGGTTAATTGCTTGTTTTCTTCGCTGAAATCAGCACATTATAAGACAACGAGTAGGGTTGTCTCATTCATTATAATGCTAACAATAATAAGAAAATGGGTTAGTAATTTTAAGGAGGCCAAGGCAGTAAATGTCAGATTTCTCCGTTCATATTTGTCGTGTCCGCCTCTGTGGTGTAGTGGTGATCTGCCACCCCCCGGAGGCCCGGGTTCGATTCCCGGCTCTGCCGCGAAATTTGAAAAGTGGTACGAGGGCTGGAACGGGGTCCACTCAGCTTCGGGAGGTCAACTGAGTAGAGGTGGGTTCGATTCCCACTTCAGCCATCCTCGAAGTGGTTTTCCGTGGTTTCCCACTTCTCCTCCAGGCAAATGCCGGGATGGTGCCTAACTTAAGGCCACGGCCGCCACTTCCTTCCCTCTTCCTTGCCTTCAGCATAGCAGGTGAAGCCACCTGGGCGAGGTACTGGTCGTTCTCCCCAGTTGTATCCCCGACCAACAGTCTGAAGCTCCAGGACACTGCCCTTGAGGAGGCACAGGTGGGATCCCTCTCCGAGTACGAGGGAAAAACCGACTCTGGAGGGTAAACTGATTAAGAAGGAGAATATTTGCCGTATCGAAAACCTGTACGTAACGAAAGTTGTTTAGAATATAATTTCCGACCTTTTACGTTTCGTACGATTTTACCGTGTGAGAAAAATTAACGCAGATTTTCAAAATTATAATAGTTTTGACAAATTTATAAAAACCTCCGTAAATTTCTGTTTGTCTAAAATATGTGCATAACTAAAGTTGCAGAAAAGGTCACTTGCAATCATGTCTGTCTCATTCATTTTCACTGTATGAGCTGTCCGACTCGTTGGCTGAACGGTCAGCGTACTGGCCTTCGGTTCAGAGGGTCCTGGGTTCGATTACCGGCCGGGTCGGGGATTTTAACCTTAATTGGTTAATTCCAATGGCACGGGGGCTGGGTGTATAAGTTGTCTTCATCATCATTTCATCCTCATCACAACGCGCAGGTCGCCTACGGGAGTCAAATAAAAAGACCTGCACCTGGAGAGCCGAACGCGTCCTGGGATATCCCGGCACTAAAAGCCATACGACATTTAATTTTTTTTTACTGTATTAGCTATCGTGATGGATATATTTTCGAATTCAAGCTTTTATGGCTCTTCATCTCTTAAAGCACCACGTCATAAGTACCGCCTAGCATCAAATTGAGTTTTTCCATACGTTATGACGATAACAGTAATAGTCTGACTCCTTGGGTGAATGGTCAGCGTCCTGCCCTTCGGTTCAAAAGGTCCTAGGTTCGATTCCCGTCCCGGTCGGGGATTTTAATAGCTTCTGATAAATTCTTCTGGTTCGGGGAATGTATGTTCGTGTTTGTCCAAATACTTTCTTCTTCATATTCTGACAACACACCATACTCCATCCACTACAGAAACACGCAATAGTGATTACATATCTCCATAGGTTGGTGTCAGGGTGGGTATTCGGCCGTAAAACAGGGGTGTAGTAGTGATACAATATTTAATTGCTCATTGCGGGGATCAAACTGCAGCCGTCACTAAGAGACTACCCCGGAACTACGGCAGTTGCTGTTTTTCACCACTAAAGAGTAACAGGTTTCCGTTATCAGTTATATTAGTACCATGAGCAGAATGTTTCCGTATATTATGTTAACTTAAATATGGAGCTAGGTAATATAATTTTGTCTAGCCATCGGTTAACTAATCATAATTAATTTCTATCTTCTGCGTGTGTTATGATTAGTCTATATATGTTACCGATAAATCAGACATAAAAAGTACATTTCTTTGTATAGTTTGATGATGTTGCGTTGTATATATTCTGATATCTTAAACCATGTAACTAGAAATATGGCATTTTTTTTTACAATTGGTTTTATGTCGCACCGACACGGGTAGGTCTTATGTCGACGATGGTATAAGACACGGCTGAGAAGGAATCGGCCGTGGCCTTAATTCAGGTACAGCCCCAGCATTTGCCTGGTGTGAAAATGGGTAACCACGGAAAACCATCTTCAGGACTGCCGTCAGTGGGGTTCGAACTCACTATCTCCCGAATGAAAGCTCTCAGCTGCGCGTCCCTAACCGCAAGGCCAACTCGCTAGGTGGCACTGTTAAAAGTTTACAGTCATCATGAACATTCAAGACATTGAGTACACCCTTTTATGCCATATGTATTATAATATAAATGTCATTGAGACCTACCCACCAACACAGAATTTCTAACCTCCAATTTTTTGTAGGTATATTTTGTAGTCTTATGTCAGGTAGTCAGACTCTGAATATAACAAAAACCAAACCCCAAACCCCATGGCACTACAGCCCTTGAAGGGCCTTGGCCTACCAAGCGACCGCTGCTCAGCCCAAAGGCCTGCAGATTACGAGGTGTCGGCCGTTATTCTTGGCTTCCTAGACCGATATATATATACAGTATAAACAAAATAAATAATATCTTAAAACATTGAACTACTCTATTCTTTATTGAAACAATAATCATGTCACTCTCCTTCATCTATCAACTGACTGAGTAGGCCCAACTTGGCTAAAACATGGTGGCTGGACTGGACTTGGCCACACTATACATACAGAGTCACTGTAATAAGAACAATGAAATAGAACGCAACTCGACAAGGCCAAGTTGCATGTCCTATCCTCCCACCTGTACTTGCTGCGGGCAACGATATCTTCCAGGGGGTACTCACTTTCTGTACCTAGATCTCATCTTGGTCTTCTGGCTGATTTACTTAGCCACAAAGTCGTTCTGGTCGCTGTGGTCAATTGTGCCATACATCTCTTTGTTTGTTCCCTGTACCGTTGTTTTACCAGGATGCCTATGGTCGTCGCCCGGACTGATCCACGTATAGACGCTTAGCGTTCTTTTGGTGCTTGGAAAAGGGTATTTGTTATCACTAGACGTCGCCTTTATAATGCTGTTATATGCGTTAGCAACAGTATAAGAAAAGAAACTCGTCTTCGTGTAGGAAAGAGAATATGTGTCACAACACTATATTAAAATAGTGCGGAATTTTTTATCAAAAAGATACATACAGTGATAAGAAGAACCATAAATAGACGTAGCGAGGATAACCACATGCATGAAATAAATATTCAGAGATGATTCTCCGGTGAACTGTCTCGTCACCGCCTTCTACCTCTCTTTCATCAAGAACTCTTTTCTTTCACATTTTACTCTCGAAAGCTTCCATCACTGTCTGCATTACACGCGGGGTTGTTAATGACGCATTACACGGGTTATACCAAGACACACGTGTTCACGAGGTTAAAGTGAACTAATGCTACTTATAAGGTTAATGTTATCTGTCAACAATACTCTGGCAGTGAAACGTAGAGAAATAAATAAAATAAAGTTGTCCTTTCTAAAGGGGAGACTAAAAAAGTGATCGCTGGACTAAAAATCAAGTATTTGTTGACACGTGTTATGGACTACTGATAACATTCTTGTTACATGAGTTGCTTCTCGAAAATATTTTATAATGACTGCTCTCTTATCTTAATTAATGTGTTTCTAAGCAAAGGTCATGATCATGTTAAGTAATGGGGTTAATATTATGGAATTAACATGTGATGAATTTATGCTAGACGGTGAGGGTCTTGATGCTGATAAACTGTGAACTGATTTTGAAAATTGAGGATAAATTATGTAAGAAGGAAAATGGCAACCTTTTGCATCTTAGAAAATACCTTCAGCACTACAGCGACACTTAACAGGCACACCCTACTGTTGACTGACGGACTATCTCAGATCGGCTTTTCAGTCTCCGCTTGCTCTGTCATTCAAACCGTAAACGTGAATAACTGAAGAATTTCTCTTCCTTTCCACCTTGAGATCTTCCTTGCTGTTTCTGTGTTAGCTAAGGAAATCGAGGTAATAAGTAGATATAGGAATTTTAGGTGCAAAAGTTTGGTTAAAAAGTTGCAAATATTAAAATGTTCTGAGCGTGCTCTACGAAAAATTCTGTGAAGCAGGATGCTACCCTTACTTACACATAGTCCAAGTGAGGATATCTCCTAACGGGTCAGGGACCACCGGTGGATTGTATAGTCCTAGCCTCCTGAGCACAAGGAGGGCCATGAATCAGTATATGTCCGAGATGTCACTCCCATTCCATAGGAAACTGGTATCCTGACCCTCAGGATAATTTTTTTAGCAACTCAGCCGTTGCTCATGGTTCACAAACTAGGACGTGACTACAGTAACCGACACCATGAATGACTGCTGGTACAAACAGGTGGGAACAATGGCAGGGGAGTACTCGGATTGATTAAATAAAGGCTAAGTTAGGAATGATCTCGATGGATGAAGCTATACGCATAAAGCGGCTTCGATGGTGGACTCATGTGAGGTGAATGGAGGAGGAAAGGTTACCTAGGGAAATAATGAACTTTGTTAAGGAAGGTAAGAGGGATAGAGGAAGACCAAGGCGACGATAGTTAGACTCAGTTTCTAACGATTTAAAGATAAGAGGTATAGGACTAAACGAGTCCATAAATATAAATATTTATACAAACATCACCAAAACCAATTTTACATCATATAAAAGTAATAATAAATAATGTTATTGGATTTACATCCCACTAACGATTTTAACGGTTTTCGGAGACGCCGAGGTACCGGAATTTAGTCCCTTAGTATTTTTTACGTGCCAGCAAATCTACAGACACGAGGCTGACGTATTTGAACACCTTCAAATACCACCGGACTGAGCCAGGATCGAACCTGCCACGTTGGGGTCAGAAGGCCAGCGCCTCAACAGTCTGATACTATGGAGTGGTATGAGGGAAACTGGGAGTGAGATTTCTAGATCCTAATGGGTAGGTAGGAGATAGGGATCTGCGCTCAGAGGGCCTTCACTTAAACCGCAGTGGTACATATAAGTTAGGAAATTTGTTTAGAAGGATTATAGGGAGGAACTTTCATGGAAAGGGGATGGTCTAGTGAGCGGTGATAAGGGAAGAGGGAACTGGAAATCAAGTACGGATGACATAAACATGTTAGTGCTCAACTGTAGAAGTATTGTACAGAAAGGAATAGAATTAAGTAATTTAATAGATATGGTTTGGCATAATAGCAGGCTTCATAAATTGAGCCCCGCCATGTACATAAATAAATAAATAAATAAATAAATAAATAAATAAATAAATAAATAAATAAATAAATAAATACTTACCAGATATTGTAATATGAGTTGAATCATGGCTGGGAAATGATATAATGGATGCAAAAATATACTCACAGAACTGGAGTGTGTATAGTAGAGATAGGATAGGAATGGTAGGAGGGGGAGTGTTCATTCTGGTGAAAGAAGAATTTGTAAGCTACGAAAAAGTTAAAGATGACAAACATGAAATTCTAGGTGTAAGGATCATCTCTAAAGATAATAGGCAACTTGATGTCTTTGGAGTGTAGAGACCGGGAAAGGTAGCGCAGACGCTGATTCAGAATTATTTGATAAGATAATCAGCTATGTGGGAAACGACATGGAAAGGAATGCGATTGTAGCGGGATATCTGAATTTACCAGATGTCAGTTGGAAAGGAAATGCGAACGACAGGAAGCATGACCAACAAATGACAAATAAGTTAATATGGGAAGGACAGCTGATTCAGAAAGTGATGGAACCAACTAGAGGGAAGAATATTCTGGATGTGGTGCAGGAAAAAACCAGATGAGCTCTATAGAGAAACCGAAGTAATAGATGGTATTAGTTATCACGAAGCTTTTTTTGTGGTAAATAAAAATAAATGTGAAAGAAAGGTATTAAAATTCGGACTATTAAGCAGTACCATATGGCTGATAAAACAGGAATGAGGGAGCTTTTACAAAGTAACTATGGTCGATGGAGAACGGTAAATAAAAATGTAAACAGACTCGGGGATGGGCTTAAAGCAGTTGTTGAGGAATGTGAAAGTAGGTTTGTACCCACAGAGGTGGTAAGGAATGGTAAAGATTCACTATATTATAACAAAGAAATAAAGAGATTAAGAAGGAGGTGAAAGTTGGAAGGAAATAGAGTTAGAAATGGCTGTGGAAGTAAGGAGAAATTGAAGGAACTTACTAGGAAATTTAATCTAGCAAAGAGGTCAGCTAAGGATAACATGATGGCAAGCATAATTGGCGGTCATACACATTTTAGTGAAAGATGGAAGAGTATGTATAGGTACTTTAAGGCAGAAACAGGTTCCAAGAAGGATATTCCAGGAATCATTCATGAACAAGGGGAGTGTGCATATGAGGATCTTCAAAAGACAGAAGTATTCAGTCAGCAGTATGTAAAGATTTTTGGTTACAAGGATAATGTCCAGATAGAGGAGGTGGCTAATACAAGAGATGTAACTATTTGTGAATTCTAATAAATAAAATAAATGACTGAATAAATAAATAAAAAACAATAAAAATTGAAATAAATTAAATTAATAAACATAATTAATTGAAATGTCCGTAGTATGGGTGCAAGAGTTCACCAGATTGGATCCCTCGAATTTAGATAGAGCATAATAATTCATAATCTCCCAGGCCGTGTACATAATGCTGCGTACTGGTACATCTGCTACAGGCCTTACCCAACCTTCTGAAAACGACTAAATAGGTAGGAACTGCACTTAGGTTCATCAATAACTCCACTGATTCTAAAATATCTAATTATATTCTCAATAAAATCCGTGCATGAGCACCTTATCAACACATCAAAATACACTAATAATACAAAAACAAAAGATTGCTGGAAGACTCCATATTTACAACAACAACAACAATGAAAACAGTGGGGGAAATGAAAGCGAAAACTAAGTCACCATTTGTAGTTAGTTCGTTGAACAACGTACATATATGTAGATAATAACCCTTCACTGACTCTGTATCAACACGATTTGCCGATTCTCATAATCGGCACTTATAACATCACACAGATACTGTACATCGTAATACTGTGTTCACAGACTTTAACACTTGTTGTAACGATATATACATTTGAGCAACACACGCTTTTCGATCCTGAACATAAATTATGGAAAGTCTGAGATAGCTTTCACCAACATATAATGCCAGGCTGCCACAAGTGCTACAATACCTGATGCGTAAGCACTCAACAATTTGTCGATCAAGCACTTTCCACGAACATAACAAGACTACGTTCCAAGAACGTTTGACGTCCAGTCTATTGTAGCAGTGTCACTCGAATACCGTATATCCAGTTTCACTCCCGTGTGTCTTAGCACTTCTTCCTTCCCGTACATTGTGTCGTTTCCCACCGTATGATCAATCTTTATAGACATCAGCATTCCCCTTCCTCTCACATGATACGCCAAGATTGATCCTGGCCAGCCAATAATGAGTGTACCCTCTAGTCAAGACCACGTCGTGGACTTCTTCTCGCTCCCAAGACAAAAACAAACTCTGGGGTCTTTCACATGGGTCATAGAACTTTCCGAGTACAACATCAACAAGCTCATGTGATTCTGGGCTATTCACATGATTCATAGAACTTCCCGACGACGACAACAACAAGTACATCTCATCAAACACTGAGGTAGACACATGATTGATCCAAATTACCAGAGTTATTAAAGCAATGTTTTCCCAGCCGTTGTACAAAACAAATTACTCATACGTACACATGGAGACCTTCCAGCTTACAAATAAGAATAAATATACAAATGAAATACAGATAATAATAATAATAATAATAATAATAATAATAATAATAATAATAAATCGAATACTGACAATGATATCTCTCACCTCTACATATAGTGCTAGGGTGTGATCTAGGTACTACCACAACGTATTAAAATTTACCTATGACAACAATGACATTTACAGTAAGATACAAAAGTTGAAAACTAAAAAGCAGTTGGAATTGATAAGGATTTTGGAGGAGAAAGACAATGGGTTGGGATATCGTACCATAACTGAAGTACTTATTTGATTATTGCTTGCATGAACGAGCTATACCAAATGAATGGAGAGTTGCTATAGTAGCCCTGTATATAAAGGAAAGGGTGATAGACATGAAGCTGAAAATTACAAACCAGTCAGTTTGACATGCATTGCATGTAAGCTTTGGGAAAGCATTCTTTATGATTATATTAGACATGTTTGCGAAATTA
Organism: Anabrus simplex; assembly: GCF_040414725.1. Classification (NCBI taxonomy): domain Eukaryota; kingdom Metazoa; phylum Arthropoda; class Insecta; order Orthoptera; family Tettigoniidae; genus Anabrus; species Anabrus simplex. The sequence continues at coordinate 33,384,136 of NC_090271.1, forward strand.
ATAACTGGTTTGATAAAGGGCAATTTGGGTTTAGGAAAGGTTGTTCCACTGAAGCTCAATTTGTAGCATTCCAGCAAGATATAGCAGATATCCTGCATTCAGGAGGTCAATTGGACTGTTTCGCGATTGACCTATCTAAGGCATTTGATAGGATAGATCATGAGAGACTACTGGCAAAAATGAGTGCAGTTGGACTAGACAAAAGAGTGACTGAATGGGTGGCTATACTTCTAAAAATAGAACTCAGATAATTAAAGGGTACCGTTCTCTGCACATGGTTATGAGGGTGTTTAGGGGTTGTAGTAAGGATGTAAAGGAGAGTGCATATAAGTCTCTGGTAAGACCCCAACTAGAGTATGGTTCCAGTGTATGGGACCCTCACCAGGATTACCTGATTCAAGAGCTGAAAAAAATCCAAAGAAAAGTAGCTCGATTTGTTCTGAGTGATTTCCGACAAAAGAGTAGCGTTACAAAAATGTTGCAATGTTTGGGTTGGGAAGAATTGAGAGAAAGAAGAAGAGCTGCTCGACTAAGTGGTATGTTCCGAGCTGTCAGCGGAGAGATGGCGTGGAAAGATCACAATATGAAGATAAAGTTGGAATTCAAGAGGACAAACTGGGGCAAATATTCATTTATAGGAAGGGGAGTTAGGGATTGGAATAACCAAGGGAGATGTTCAATACATTTCCAATTTCTTTGAAATCATTTCTGAAAAGGCTAGGAAAGCAACAGATAGGGAATCTGCCACCTGGGCGACTGCCCTAAATGCAGATCAGTATTGATTGATTGATTCATTGATTGATAGAGTAGGCAAAGCTTTATCTGTCCCTGTAGTAATTGAGAGTGGCATTCCTCAAGGAAATATTAGTGGACCTTTATCACTATCATTTTTGTTGCAATTGCATGTACAGGATTTCTCTACCGCTATATACAAAGGTAATACATACAGTCGAACCTCGATCTCGAACATCCATTGCTCAAAATTTCAATATCTCGAAGTAACTTAAATTTCCCGGTCGTTTGTCCTATCCGCACGTGTATTTATTTCTCTATTACTCGAAATTCGGTTACACGATTTTCTCGATTTATAGAAGCAATACTCTGTAACTCGAATATTGTGCAACATTAATTATGCAATATGGCATTTGCGTTTTGTGAGGAACAGGTAACTAGTAAAGTGATGCTGGGAGCTAATATGATGGGAACCGAAAAACTAAAACTTCTAGTGATCGGAAAATCGGCGAAGCCTCGCTGTTTCTCGGGTGTGAATTAATTACCAGTCACGTACGAAAGCAACCCCTTAAGTCGCGGATGACAAGCTCCATTTACGAACCTCGGCTGCGTGGTATTGACGAGAAGTTTCGACGTGAAGGGAGAAAAGGTTAACAGTAACAAACTGAACAGACTAACGGATTTTTTCCAAAAGTGTTAATGGAAGTATTTTTTTTTGTTTCGCTAGTGTATATACTGTATCTTGTCTTCTAAAAAGTTACTATAACAAGAGTTATAATTAATGTGATGCCGTAAAATGGAGTTTATTGTAAACTTTTAAATAACGTACTGTTAATATTGACGACCTAGTCATATCTTCTAGGACCTTTGAGGAGCGCTGGTCATATCTTCTAGGACCTTTGAGGAGCACTTGAATCACTTACAGAAGGTTTTTATTAAGTTAGAGCATGCTGGTTTCACTTTGAAGTTAGACAAGTGTGTTTTTGGTTGACAGGTGGTGATATTTTTGAGACACCGTGTATCTGCGGTAGGGGTTACGCCGGAGAGTACAAGGGTTGAGAAGATATTGAATACTAGTACACGTAGACATATCAGGGAATTAATGTCATATATTGAAGTAAGCATTTTTTCAGACGCTTTGTACTAAGATTTGCAAACGTACTTGAGCCATTTAGAGGTCTATTAAAAGCCGGCAGTAAGTGGAGATGGACAGAATGTCATCACAAAGCTTTCGATGATTTGAAAGAAGGTTTCAGGCAAGCTGTGGCAAATAAGAAGTATGTGTTACTCACGGAAATAGCATTCTGCTTGGGTCCTACAACATTAGAAGTCTGCGTAGTAAGCGTGCCGTGCCATTTCGTCCAAATTCCACGAAGAGAGGCAGGTGGTTAACTCTCTACCGGCCCACTAGTGCTATTTCGTCCAAGCACCTATGATTGACAGTTTGACAGGTCTACAATAACTGTTTCATTTCATTGCGTTCCTTTTTGCTCGTTTTCCACCAGTCAACTATATTTTCCAATGAAATGCTTATAATGTAAACAACATAGTGAGAATAAAAACAAATATTTTAACAAATCAGGTGACAATTAAAATATATCCAAAGTTTTATTACTAAAACATCTCACCATGTACAAAATTATCAACCTGTGTAATTTATTGGGAAGTTGTATATATTTAACTGGTGGTAGGTCATTCTAAATTATTATGTTTGTATATAGGGTTTTTAGTCATCCGTTTCACATTATCATCTCATTTCTTTATATCGTAGGCAATAACGAACTCTGAACGAACTAATTCTTGAGTAAGGTATTACAACAAGCAAACTTACTTTATAGCTTGGAGTAAATTTCCAGTAGCCAGGGTCAGGCGACCGGACAGGACATGCTAATTTACCAGGAAAAATACGTCATGAAGCTTGCAAGATTTCTTAACCCACTCCATATTCTGAAGGGGGCAGTTGCAACTTGTTAACGCCTTCTTTTCGAAGTTCGCTACATGACGCTTTGATTGCCCGCGAAAATTCAACCTATGTGAATGAGCGTTATGAAACAAGATGATGGATATACAGCGATGGATAGGAGAAGGGATAGAAAATCATATCTTACTGGACTATGTGATATGGGACATGGAGGGAGATTTTGGAGCTTATATACATCAACGACAAGAGCTGGAGAGCGTCTAGCTATCTTAGATTAACATCAGAGAAGGGTATAATAAAAATCTTCCGGGCTATTTTGCGGTAGTCGAAACGCCTGGGAGAAGCGAGAGGAGTGGACCACGGCATAATAGCCCGGCAGATTTTTATTATATTGACACCGGCAGTGAAAGCCGTCAAAATTTAATCAGAGAAGGGCTTACATCGATCTTATCTGCTGAAGATCTTAACTTAGTTCACTTCGCATCTGAGTAGGGCACTACTCAAAATTACTCTCATTGAGACCTGGTTATCTCAATGACGAGAGATGAAGTCAACGAGAGACCGGTTTTGATTCGTCTAGAACAGGAGATATCTTTGTCATGTATTTAGTTACGCTACAGTTCTGTAATAAGGAAGAATGAAAATATATTCTCTCCTTGAACGTAATCCAAAGTGATCTTTTGTATTGAAATTAGGGCTCATTGCCACATTATTTAATGAGTAGGAAAGTCATTGTCCAATTAATCAGAAATACGACTGGTACCTACAACGAGAGATGACGACGCCTGTACGAGAGGTCCATCAAACATCAGCTGCTATATCGAACGTTTCCAGATAACAGAGTCTACAAATGGTGAGCTAATGGCATAAATTACTGCAAGTCTCCCCGTAACAGTTCATTTCCTTAAATTTTATTTCATTCAATTTTTCTTTTGTTTGCGTAAGTTCAGTTTTCGTAAATACGTCGTCACGTTTTTCATCCTATTAAATAGTTGTTTTAATTGGTATTGAGAGTATTTAGAGTCTCATTACCTATTATTACCCCCTCGTGTGTGCTTCTACAATTGTAGGGGATTAACCTCGGTTACCCTCTTCAATTGAAGATCCTCTACGTGGCGAGGGGGACTAGTAGCTCCTTTCTTGCGATGCCAAATGGAACCCTATTGGGTAACCATTAGGTATACAAGGAGGAGGAAGCTAAAGCACCACCCAACCCTAAGGATTAACGCGACCCGTGACGATGGGGTGCATGGCATATGAGAGATGTGTCTTGAACGGAGCCTTCGAGATACTTGGCACCCTCTCGAAGTAAGTAGCCTTACCCGGTATGCGGGGTTCTGCCTGGGTGGACATTATATTTTCCTAGCTGCTCGTGGGACCTGCATGAGTACCGTAGCCACCTCTGGACTCCTCTGGGGCCTCCGAGAGAAACACCAGCTCGACAACAACCGATGGGGACTCTTCGGAGATACCCTCGGATAGTACGACCTCGACAGTAAGAGAGCTCACTCTAGAGGTGGGCAATCTTCTAGTCCAGAAGAATAAGAAGAAACAGTTCTCCGGCGCTGGGAAGAGGAGGTACAAGAAGACTTTAAAGGCCCAGGAGCAGGCCAAAGAGGGCCTAACTCCTGGAGCTGAGGGGCCTTCTACTGCCACGACAGTGACGACTGTGGGGGATCCAATGGGCACAAGAGGCGGGACCCTGAAAAGGGCTCTGCTTCTGGGGGACAGAGGACTCCACCCACCAAGACGCCAGTGAGAAAACGACTCCTGTCGGGGGCAACCCCAGAAGCTGAACGGCAAGCCCACAAAAGACCCAAGGTTGAGTATGCCAGGATAGCTAAAGCTGGGATCAGGATAGCCATAGTGCCTGTAGGATATCCTGACCAGCAACTAACTGAAAAACAGGTGGAGTCTGATAGATGAGCTCCCGGAGCACGGGCCCATTAAGCCTCAGTTCCTGGACTGCTATATCTCGAGAGGTGCGGCCATCATTATTGCAGAGAATGACGAGACTGTAGCGTGGCTTTCTAGTCTTGTTACAGATATGCAACCGTGGGAAGGAGCCAGGCTCACAATTGTGGGCATGGATAAACTCCTTTCCTATAAGGGAGTCATGGTCTGGATACCACGACAACCAAAGGACAACAATGTCCTTTTGTGAAGAATGGCACGCCAGAACCATGGCCTGAATCCCAACAGCTGGAGAATCTACGACCGCAAGGAGGAGAAGAGAGGTGTCCGCCTTGTGGTCAGCATGGACTCCAGAGATGTGAAAAAAGTGGTGGCGAAGAAGATCTTCTGCGGGGTGCATGTTGCTACCTTCTCCCTGGTGGAGGGCAAACGCGACAAGCAGAGGACCAACCCCACCACACACAACACTGAGACCAGCAGGGGCAAAGAGCGGGTGCCTGGACAGGAGCCAGGACCAGCCAAGCCTCAGGATTCATCGCGGGAGACGGACCTGCAAGGTAAGGAATGATTACTTTCATACAAGCAAACATACAACGTTGTATAGCGGCCTCTAGGGTACTTATAAGAAGTATCCAGAAAGGTAGGTTTTCGGTCGCCCTGATACAAGAACCCTGGCTCAGACAGGGGCATATCATGGGACTAAAATGTGCAGGCTTCACTCTATTCAGTGGAGTAGCGGAGGAGAAGCCTAGAGCATGTATACTAGTTAAGGATCATAGCGTTTGGGCTATACTGGGCTTCATTTCTAGAGACCTTGTAGTGGTCCTAGTGAGATATGAAGAGGGCGGACAGCCAAGAGACCTGGTTGTCTGTTCTGCATATTTCCCAGGAGACTCTGAATCTCCACCCCCGCCGGAGGAATTCAAGAGACTGGTGATATACTGTAGGAAACAAGGACTTAACCTCATAATAGGATGTGATGCCAATGCTCATCACAGCATTCGGCGAAGCAAATACACAAACCGAAGGGGAGAAAATTTCATAGAATTTCTATGTACAACTGATCTTGAGATCATGAACATAGGTGATACCCCTACCTTCATCAATAATAGGAGTGAGGGGATCATAGATCTTACCCTGGGTTCCATGGGAATCATACATGAATTTAAAGCCTGGAAAGTTTCTTTGGAGCCTTCCTTGTCCGATCATAGACACATCGTGTTTCATATAGAGGGTTCCTTCGAGATCCCATCTTACAGAAATCCTAGACGAACCAATTGGACGTCTTTTAGGGAGGACGTGAGGAGGGGACTGGAAGGAGGACCCTCAAATATAATCAAGAACAAGGAGGAGCTGGAGCTCAGTGTGAGCTTTCTCACACAGACACTAGTTACCTCTTATGAATTAAACTGCCCAGTTGTTAAGGCAAAAAGAGTAACAGGAAGCTCAAGTGGAACAATTATCTTGAACACCTGAGGAGAAACACGCGAAGGCTCTGGAATAAATACAGGGAACTTCAAGATCAAGAAAGTCTAGATTCTTACAGGGAATCACAAAGAAAGTACAAGTCAGAAGTCAAAAATGCTTCTAAGAAATCTTGGAGATACAGTTTTGTGACTCCATCGAGAGTCAACACGAAGCGGCAAGGCTTCATAAAATTCTAACCTTGAATTTAAGAGCAAAGCTGAGCTCATTGGAGTCTCCTTAGGGTGGATATACATCCACAGAGGGGGAGACCCTGAGCTTATTGCTCGATGCCCACTTTCCAGGTTCAGTAGTCACGAATAGTGAAGTAGAATCGAGCAGATCCTTCAGACGCGATAGAATTGGTTGGAAGGAAGCCGCAGAGGTTGTTACCCCAAGAAGGGTGAAGTGGGCATTAGAATCTTTTGCCTCTTATAAAAGCCCAGGAATGGATGTGATCTTCCCAGCACTTCTCCAGGAAGCGGGCGCGGTCCTTATACCATTCCTGGTCAGAATTTTTAGAGCCTGTCTCACTATGGGGTACGTGTACTCCTTGTGGCGTCAGGCGAAGGTAGTGTATATACCTAAACCCGGAAGGTCTTCATATACTAGACCTAAGGATTATAGACCCATTAGTCCAACGTCTTTTCTTCTTAAGTCTTTGGAAAGACTGATGGATAGACATATCAGGGAGAAAGTATTAAGAGACTGTCCCCTGGATCCTCATCAACATGCATACCAACCAGGGAAGTCGGTTGAGACGGCACTACACCAGCTTGTTTCCAGGCTGGAGAGCGCCTTGGATCAGCAACAACTTGCTATGGTGGTATTCCTAGATATAGAAGAGGCCATTAACTACAAATCTTTGGGCTCCATATAACTTAGTCTAGAGAGAAGAGGAGTGAGCAGGATACTCATAAAATGGATTATGGCCTCACTGCAGGGCCGTCAAGTTCTGTTTACCTCAACACAGTAATGTTGAGAGCTAATATAGAGAGGGGCGTGTCCGCAGGGAGGAGGATTATCACCAACATTGTGGTGTCTGGTAGTGGATGAACAACTTACCAGGTTAAATGTTGAAGGAATTTATGCCCAAGGCTATGCAGATGACATTAGCCTGATGGCGGTGGGAAATTTCCCCAGTACGGTTTCAGAGCTCGTACAGAGCTCCCTACGAAGGGTGGAAAGATGGTGCCACGACATGGACTTGTCGGTTAATCCCGACAAGACGGAGCTCGTGGTATTTACCAGGAGGAGGAGGCTAGACGGACTGTCAGAGCCTTTCCTATTTGGAAAAAAAAATTAGTTAAGACAATCTCAGTTAAGTACCAGGGGTAATGCTCGAGGCAAGACTGAGTTGGAAGGAACACATAGACCATAAGTTGGATAAGGCTTGCAAGATTATGTGGGCCTGTCGCAGGGCCGTCGGAAAGACTTGGGGCCTAGGACCTAGGATGGTCCAGTGGCTCTATATTTCTATTGTACGGCCCCCGATCACCTTCGCATCTTTAGTCTGGTGGCCAGGTTCGGAGGGTAAAACTGCGACCACCAAGTTAAACAGTGTCCAAAGACTTGCGTGTTTAGGAATAACAGGGGCACTGAATACTACACCATTATGTGCAATGGAGGCCATCCTAGGTCTTCCCCCCTTACATTTATATGTTAAGGAAAAAGCGGGAATGAGTGCTTACCGTCTCTGGCCACTCGGAGGATGGTCCTTCAAGAATCCGAATAGAAGTCATGCTTCTATTCTTACAAGGCTTCACCAGATCTATCCTACGACAATGATGATCGGGGACCTGATAAAGCCTAGTTTTAATCTGAATTATAAGTTCACAGTTGTGATACCCACAAGGGAGGAGTGATCCTCGGATGCTGGGGCCTGTCTTAGGTCTGGGGACTGTACATGGTACACAGATGGCTTGCGGACGGAGACGGGCACAGGCGCCGGGTTCTGGGGGCCTAAGACAAGGCTCTTTCTTCCCATGGTATGCTACTGTTTTCCAGGCCGAAGTATATGCAATACTGGCCTGTGCTGTGTATGTATGGAACATGCCTGGACATAGAAGATGCATCACCATTTGCAGTGATAGCCAGGCAGCGTTAACAGCACTATGCGCAGTTAGAACAACATCAAAAATGGTATGGGAGTGCCGAAGGATGTTAGATCAGCTGTGTGAACTTAGCCAAGTTACCCTATTATGGGTCCCTGGGCACACAGGTATCAGTGGAAATGAAGAAGCTGACAAACTAGCGAAGCAAGGCTCAAAAGGTCCTTTCATAGGACCAGAGCCCTTCCTAGGAGTGTCACTCCGAAGTGTGAAACTGGTAGTATCCCAGTGGACAAACCAGTCTCACTTAGACATTTAGAAGAGGTTAACAATAGTAAGGCAGGCACGTGAACTTATCAAAGGTCCTAGCCAAAGTTATAAAAAGGTCCTGATAAATTTGAATAGGACCAGAATGCGAATGGTAGTTGGACTGTTGACAGGCCACAATACCTTACAGAGACACCTACACATCATGAAAATCAGTGTGTAGAAGATGCGGAAGGGAGGAAGAGATATCCGCGCATGTGTTGTGTCAGTGCGAGGCTCTTGCAAGCACTAGACATCGATATCTTGGAAGACATCAGGAATGCCAACATCCGGACAGTGGTATCCTTTATAGGAGCACTAGGGTTGGACTAGGCAAACCCGTTTAAGGGACACAAAGGGTCTTCACAGACCTACGTGTGGAGCCCTATCTATCTACCTATTATTATTATTATTATTATTATTATTATTATTATTATTATTATTATTATTATTATTATTATTATTATTATTATTATTATTATTAATTATCAACTATCGTCTTCAAGTCATAAGTTTGAAGGCTGGCTCCCATGGGATATTGTTTATGGAGAGGGATATGAGCGAATATTTATTTATATTAAAATTACGGTGACCCGGCACGTCACATATTGTAGCACATCTGTGGGCAAGAGTGGGTACGTGACGAGTAGTACACTGTCGATCTAACAGTCCAAAGTTCCAGAGCTGGAATGACCAGGCCGCAGACAGCCGTGAGTCATCAACACATTTTTATTTTCGGAGGGGGCGGGGGAAGGGACGAGAAGTGGAGAATCCCAGGACAAAAACTATTCCCTTTTACTCTCTGTTTCCTAGGAGTACCCGATGAGTTGGAAAATTTCATTTCAGTACACTGGTGGCGAAAATATGACTTGGAGGCAAATTTTTCCTCCAAGCCAGAGGAGAAACCCCCTCTTGGCTGCTACTTCGGAATAAAATGAATGTAGAATTTTATAAAAGTGAAGTGGAACCAGCTTTTCTTAAGAAACGGCTCATTTCAGGGTTGAATGTTGAGTTATTTAGTGAATTGTAGTACTATTTTGGAATAGGCCGAAATCGTAATTCTAGACCAGGTCATAACTGAGCCTCTGCCATTATTCAATTAATTGTACAAACTGATCCATCCAATCACTGCGTCAGAGTAGGGATCGAATAGCTGGATGAACCAGCGAGTTACGTACCGGTACCAGCAGTATCAGAAAATGTATGAACCAGAGGAATGGTACGCTAGAGAAGAAAGTTATCTAACTCCCCTGCTATTTACCGCCAATATTCAGGCAGGCTGTTATACTCGGTACGCAACAGTAATCCCATCTACCGGAGATGAGTGGCAGCATAAGAGACAAAGAACATCGCAATAAACAATGGTCAACGTAATGTTATTGTTGCTCAATTTTATGAGCTTTCGATATTGTAGGCCTTTACATTTAGTTTTCTCCCGACTCTGAAATACCACACTTATCATAGTCGGTACGGTAAAACTTAATAAAACATAAATCATCGGAAATTGTATTCTCTGTAAGTTCTGTTATGTCCTATAAATTCTGTCCTACCTCTTCTATAGGATCAATAACATAAGTATTTAAAAATTAAATTTTAGGGGCCTTCCTCTAAACTACCATTTCATCCAGGGTGAATAAAATTGTTTATATCTTAGACTTTAGTTTCTTATTCCCCGACTCTATATACAGATTTTCAATAAATTCTGTTTACCCATTTTCTCGTGGCTCGGCGTTGGTATGGACTTAGGAACAGAAAAAATCATGAATATCTCTCTTATAATAGCCGGTGCGGAAAATGTATAAGACATAAATGATCGGAAATTTAATTCTATATTACTTTAGTTATGCAGTGTTTATGGATAGGACCATTAATAACATAAATATTTGAGAATTAAATTAGGCCTTCCCCTAAAATACCATTTCGTTAAGCGTGAATAAAAATAATTTATAGCCTAGGTTGTAGTGGCTCATTCGCTGACTTTACATACCGATTTTCATTAAATTATCTTCAGCCGTTTCCTCGTGATGCATATACAGACAGACAGACAGACAGACAGACAGACAGACAGACAGACAGACAGACAGACAGACAGACATTACGGAAAAGTAAAAAATGCATTTCCTTGTTACTGTGGACACGACCGATACAGAAATACCATTGTTTTTAAATTCTGAGCAATCTACAGACAAAACTTTTATTATATATATGTAGAAGAAGATAATCTTAATTGAAGTCGGAATCTGTCTCTAGGTTTGTACTGTATTCATTGCCTCTGTTTGTTTTGGGTTGGCAACAAAAGAATGGTCCGCCTCCGTTGCGTAACGGTTAGAGTTATTTGATGCCGTCCTCGAGGGCCCGGGTTCGATTCCCTGTACTGACAGAAATTTAAGATTGGTAGGAGGGCTGGTATATATTTTAATATGTACATATAGCTCACCTCCGTTGATGATGTGCCTGAAAATAGCTGTATCAACTCGGGATGAGGACATTAATTTACTTACTAACAAAAGAATGTAGTCTTTGTCCACAACAGCTGGTCAGTCATTCAGACTGTGTCTGAACTCCGGAGTTGAAGCAGCCACGGAAGTGATGGAGTCTGAAATTCTGAAATGCTGAGTTAAAACGTGAAGCTTCTCGTCATTTTAGACAAATTAGGCTGAAAGATAAAGGTAGAAATGGTTTATGCAGATGGTGCTGCTTGAAGAAAACTTATGGGCTATAATACTGGATTACAGAAATCAAATTTGGAACATAATCTTGAGCAAGATGGGAACTTAAACCGACGAATAGTGTCGGAAAAATGGTTATGGACACCCGTTGTAAAATGATATCCACCTACAGACCGTACATTCTGTGCTAACATGCACATTTTGGTGCTGGACCTGAAAGTACTGCAGAAATGCTACTCTTTATAAAATCCAACGAAAGAGATACTTAGGAAAGTAATTTGACAACTTTCGACATGTACATAACTACATATTAGTCGTAAAGTGTACAACGTGAAATAAATGTTATGCCAGCATTTCCCAAAAGCAAATATGATGCATATGAAGCAGTTGGTGCTGTATGGAAGAATATTTGCTTCTTAATGACACTTTTTTTTTCATTGACACAAATTTGTTATTCTCTTGTGAGTGCGAAAAAATATATGCGGATGGTACTTTTCAGTGTTGTATTACATTTCTTTCCCATCTCTTCACGAATTATGGCTACAAAAATGACCTTTATGTATCGTTGGTTTACATATTTTTGCCGAATAAATCAACTGACATTTATATACATGCTTTAGTCAAATTTGGCGTAGGTGCGCCGTACGAATTTAACTCTCTGTCCTACAGCAATTCTGGTTAACTTTGAAGAGTCCATGCACAAGGATATACGTGAAGTATTCCATAAAGTAAGATACGTGGATCACAAAGCTTGTATCACAAAGTAGTTTAATTAAAGCCTAACGAAAGTGAATACGTTGGGATACTGCGATAGGCCTACTAGACATTTTGGGGGGGGGGGGGCGCGCTTCCATTTTTACTAACTGGTGAAGTGGATGATTGTAGTGCGGCACTGCATTTTGTGACCATGTTTCTGACTACTACTTCTCCCCAGGCGACCCATTTCGGTCCACCATATGGGCGAACTGGTTGAACAAAGATGTCACTGAATACAAGGAAACACCTAATGCACAATACAAAATTCAATTCCAAGTTTTAACACGCTCATCCAAACATTTCCTAGGTGTAGAACTCCAATTCCAAGTAAATGCATACCGGTACATAAGGAGTATCTTTCAGGGGAACAACAGATATAAAGGACACGTATTCTCCCATATCCAAGTGGAGAAAGCAATACATACATAAGCAAACATCCCGTTTTGATTGTATAAGGAAGCCGACATATGGAAATAAAGTAGTGTAGAAAGTATAATAAAGATTAGCTGAATATTCGTTTAAAATGTGGCATGGTTATTGAATCTAACACTTCTAACCACACCTACGTGATTTCGTAGCCAGTTGTAAGTCTGGTAAAATGGGAAGGGAAATGTTAGCTTGGCGCACCTTACAGAAGGTAAACAAGTGAAAGTGGCGGAGTTTCCGACTCAGGAAATTATTCTTTGTGGGGACCAAAATTTACTTGTATATGTGTTTTGTACGTTCACAATACGTAGGTAACCAAAGATGCCTTACTGAAAGTTTATATAACGAATGTGAAAAATAACTTCTTCACTTGGAGACAAGGATACTGCTAGTCATCGGGGACGTGTGATACCATTCTCACAGTGAGATAAGAGACCAGAAATAAGTGTTCATGAACCAGAGGTCCACCCACAACTGTGCACGTGCCCAATAGGAATGTGCTTGTGTAACGTCACTGCAAAAATTTTCCGCACCCAAACTCTGTATTGAATAAAATATTGTAATGTAGTTTGAGAGAGAGAGAGAGAGAGAGAATCCACAAGAGATAGCTGCCCTACAACAAGGGGTACCTTACGGTAACAGCATCAAGTGGATAGTAATTTTCACACTATTTATCGGTAAAATGAGCTTACATATTTTTAATTTTTTTAATTCCCCTGTTGTACCAGCTATCCCGGATCAGAAAAACATAATTTTTCTTGTTATGCCATATAAATGGTGATTTACTATTGACAATGAATTACGCAAAACATCTAAACAAATATATTTTACAAACGAAACAGGAATACCAAAACGGAAGGAGAAATTAAGTGAAAATTTTGTGACAGATCCTCGCGCACCGAAGAGTAACCCAATCATCTCCCAGAAACTAGCGGGTATGTGATATTTTTCTTCAAAATACTTAAAAAACGGTTAGTAGCGTCTCTTCTGTTCAGAATCAACTTCTTTGGCCTGTAAACTGTTAATAAGATACAGCACCACACAAAATTTGTAGCAGATTAGTTAATTTGATGAAAACATATTAACAAATAATATTCATTCTTTTATATATTGCATGAAAATGCTCGTTGCGACAGAGTTTTAATTATTTTTGGCCTATAATTTGCCATACTTGTCAAAAATACTCGTAGAAAAAGCATTCGATAAAGTCGACCATAGAATTTTAATTAAAAATGTATAAAATTTGGTTTTTGTAAACAGTTGTTGCAGTTAATGTGTTCATATTTAAAAAACCGACAGCAGTTTGTTTATTTTAACAATGGAATTTCAGATAATTTTATCAGTCCTTCTGGTGTTCCGCAAGGTTTAAATCTTGGACCTCTCTTGTTTTTAATTATAATTAATGATTTACCAGACAATATTTGCCACTCTAACTGTTTTACTTTTTGCAGATGATTTGAAACTTTTCAAATACGTTAGCGACCACCACGACCAAGACGAGTTGCAAATGGACATTAATAATGTCATTTCTTGGTGTGAAATTAATAATTTGTCTTTGAATGTTAGTAAATTTAAGTACATGACGTTTACCAGCAGGACGGAATTTGAAGTCTCAGCCTATCATACACGGGAGGAAAAATTGGATAGGGTTTTAACGTTTAAGAATCTTGGTATAATTTTTGACGGTAAGCTAACGTTCAACAATCATATCAATACAATAACAAAGAATGCTAACCGAATGCTAGGATTTTTGATAAGAACATCGAGACCATTTACTCAGCACTCTGTACTGAATAAAGTATATATTACCTTGGTACGGAGCATTCTGGAATATTCTGTAATAATTAGGAGCCCGTATACAAAACAGCAAGTGAATGCTATTGAAATTGTACAAAACAAATTCCTACGTTACCTTTATTTCAAAACTTTTAATACTTTTTGCCCTTTCGACACATCAATCCATTTATTAAGGAATATATTTCAATTTACTTCATTGGAAACCAGACGGTCCCTAATTTCTATACAAATACTAAGAAAAATTGTAATAGGACGATTTGATTCCTTGGACCTGTTAAGACGCATTTCATTCCATGTTCCGCAGACAAGATCACGTCAGCACCAATTATTTCACTTTCAAACGTCAAGAACATTGCATCAGTCAAATTCACCTTTCGTAAAAATAACAACGCTTTATAACACTGTAATAAAAGAAGTCGATATATTCACCAAATCGGATAAAGAATTCAGTAAGGAACTAGAAGCATGCCTTTACAATTTGTAAATTTTTGATGAAATGAAATGGAATGGCGTATGGCTTTTAGTGCCGGGCTTGTCCGAGGACAAGTTCGGCTCGCCAGATGCAGGTCTTTTGATTTGACTCCCGTAGGTGACCTGCGCGTCGGGATGAAGATGAAATAATGATGAAGACGACACATACACCTAGCCCCCGTGTCAGTGGAATTAACCACTGATGGTTAAAATCCCCAACCCTGCCGGGAATCGAACCCTGGACCCCTGTGACCAAAGGCCAGCACGCTAATCATTTAGCCATGGAGCCGGACGTAAATTTGTGATAATTCGTTCTTTCTGGTATTCTTCATATTTCCCAGTGTACTCATGTTTTAAGTTTCTTTGTTTTTTCATTGTCTTTTGCTTTGTATTACCGTGAGATTTCTTAGTGATTTTTTCATTTATTATCAACTGTAAATGGTATCATATATAATGTTAATTTTGTTCTATTTTGTTTTTGTTCATTTGTAACTTTTATTTTTGTTAAACTTTAACTTCATAGATACAGATTGTTACTGAATGTCAAGAAGTTACTTAATTGGGTGTAAAACCTGTGTACTTTCAGATAAATAAATAAATAAATAAATAAATAAATAAATAAATAAATAAATAAATAAATAAATAAATAAATAAATAAATAACTCTGGGTTTTGCAGCCACGTTGATGCAAGTGTAATGGACTAGTATAACTTGGAAACAATTCTCTAAACCCATTGGTAAATAGTGAAAATATCGAGCTCGATAAGTAGGTTATTATTATTATTATTATTATTATTATTATTATTATTATTATTATTATACCGTGTTTTTCTGAATTACAGAGGTGAAAGAAGGTGCCGGCTTGAATGGGTCGCTATAAGACAATCAGAAGATTCCATTCATCTCCATTCATCTGGTATAGCTCCTCCGACCAAACAATACTTATTTGATTATTGTTTGGTCGGAGGAGCTATACCAGATGAATGGAGAATTGCTATTGTAGCCCCTGTGTATAAAGGAGAGGGTGACAGACATAAAGCTGAAAATCACAGGCCTGTAAGTTTGACATACATTGTATGTAAGCTTTGGGAAGGCATTCTTTCTGATTATATTAGACATGTTTGTGAAATTAATAACTGGTTCGATAGAAGGCAATTCGGTTTTAGGAAAGATATAGCAGATATCTTGGATTCTGGAGGTCAAATGGACTGTATCGCGATTGACCCGTCTAAAGCATTTGATAGGGTGGATAATGGGAGACTACTAGCAAAAATGAGTGCAAATGGACTAGACAAAAGAGTGACTGAATGGGTTGCTATATTTCTAGAAAATACATCTCAGAGAGTTAGAGTAGGTGAAGCTTTGTCTGACCCTGTAATAGTTGAGAGGGGAGTTCCTCAGGGCAGTGTTATCGGACCTTTATGTTTTCTTATATATATAAATGATATGAGTAAAGGAGTGGAATCGGAGGTAAGGCTTTTTGCGGATGATGTTATTCTCTATAGAGTGATAAATAAGTTACAAGATTGTGAGCAACTGCAACGTGACCTCGAAAATGTTGTGAGATGGACAGCAGGCAATGGTATGTTGATAAACGGGGTTAAAAGTCAGGTTGTGAGTTTCACAAATAGGAAAAGTCCTCTCAGTTTTAATTACTGCGTTGATGGGGTGAAAGTTCCTTTTGGGGATCATTGTAAGTATCTAGGTGTTAATATAAGGAAAGATCTTCATTGGGGTAATCACATAAATGGGATTGTAAATAAAGGGTACCGATCTCTGCACATGGTTATGAGGGTGTTTAGGGGTTGTAGTAAGGATGTAAAGGAGAGTGCATATAAGTCTCTGGTAAGACCCCAACTAGAGTATGGTTCCAGTGTATGGGACCCTCACCAGGATTACCTGATTCAAGAACTGGAAAAAATCCAAAGAAAAGCAGCTCGATTTGTTCTGAGTGATTTCCGACAAAAGAGTAGCGTTACAAAAATGTTGCAATGTTTGGGTTGGGAAGAATTGAGAGAAAGAAGAAGAGCTGCTCGACTAAGTGGTATGTTCCGAGCTGTCAGCGGAGAGATGGCGTGGAATGACATTAGTAGACGAATAAGTTTGAATGGCGTTTATAAAAGTAGGAAAGATCACAATATGAAGATAAAGTTGGAATTCAAGAGGACAAACTGGGGCAAATATTCATTTATAGGAAGGGGAGTTAGGGATTGGAATAACTTACCAAGGGAGACGTTCAATAAATTTTCAATTTCTTTGAAATCATTTAGGAAAAGGCTAGGAAAGCAACAGATAGGGAATCTGCCACCTGGGCGACTGCCCTAAATGCAGATCAATATTGATTGATTGAATTTTAAAACTGTAAAATTTTAGCTATATTTTCTTTCTCTGCTATAATTTTTTTTGGTTTCTCAGATCAATTCAGGTACCAAAGTCCATAAGATGGGATAACAGTTTAGAAAGTTAATTAACAACTTTGAACTTGAAGCTCTCCATGAACGTTGCAGCTCCTTTCAATAAACAGTCATGAGACGGATCTCCCAGTTTGTTTTACACCAGTAGTCGGAACATAATATTCAAATATACACTCTTAAAAGAGCACCATTGCTCTCCAAGTTTGTCCTAGGAGAGTACTCTCCAAACATTACACCTTTCCAGCCTTCCAAAGGCACCATTCAATATTTACATTAACATCTCTATATTAGCAGAAAGAGCATCCATGCTCTATAAAATTTACCTTTAACTTCCAGGCCTATCAAAGGCGCAACCTACATTTTACCAATTCGAGCAGTATTCACTGTCTAGGATGCTCAACAATCTGACATTTTAACATAAAAGGAATTAAATCGAATTTCACAGGGGTATGAATACCCATTCTACCGGGCCTTTGTGAAAAACAATAGGTTAAAGTGACTGGCCCAAAAAATTAAAATGGTGTGGAGGCGGACTCTTGCGATCCTTCAAAATTAGCAATGAAGGGCTTAAAACCCTTTACAGGCTGCCACTAAGAACATGGTAAAACATATCAATTTTTTTTACATATCTATTAATTAAAGAAAACTGTTACAAAGTCATAAGGTAAGGTAAGGGTTCTTCTGCCCGAAGGCAGATCCGAACCTCCGCAGAAGTGTTCCTGAGCCGGAGTTTACGTGCGGTAGCGTGGCCAGTTCCTTTCCGCTCCTCCATTCCCTTATCCCCCAACAACAGCGCGTGGCAACCCATCCAACTCCTGACCACGCCCCATGTTGCTTAACTTCGGAGATCTCACGGGGTCCGGTCTTTCAACACGGCTACGGCCGTTGGCAATAAAGTCGTAGTCACCCGAAATCAAGTTGATAGGGGACACGAAGGTGTAGCGCACTCTCTACTCCCTGATTACATTTAAGTTCCTTTGGTTTGCTTGAAATTTACATTAGAAGTATGAAATTTACATTTTAGAAAATTGAAGTTATATTATTAAAGATTGGAAACCTTCCCCTCGAGCAAGCTGTCGAAGATTATTACTTAGTTAAACTAGGACTGCCATTACCTTGAGCTGATGGACTTCTCGACGATGGACGAGACATCTCCGCCTCCCTTCGCAAACACACACACTAGACTAGAGCGATGAATAAGACAACCTGGTCGAAAATGTGCCAGCTTTCATACCCGAGAAGAATGTTTCAGAAAACTCAGGGCTAAGGCCCGACACATCCCCACTTTTGATTGGGTAACTAAATAAATACAAGACATTGCTGATTGGCAGATAAATAAATATACAAAATTTTCTATTGGCCAACATCCTAAGTTGGCGGGAAGAGATAGCAGTGTTGTAAACTTTAACACACCAAAAACAAAGAATAATCAACTCAGTGTAGTAAATCTTAAAGTAAAAGAAATACTTTAGAATGTTAATAGTTCCTTTTCACACCAGAGGGCATAACATAAGTTTTTAGTAGAGATATCTGTAGAGAAAAGTCCGAACTTCTTTTATTAGTTGTTGCAAGTTTTAGATTTAAGATGGCAATCTTCAAGGCGATTCATTTGAATGAACAGGGGTGTACCTACCGCTACATCATCATCATCTACGCATTTATGTACGACAGGTTGCCAATACGGACTTCGTTTGGTATAAATTGTGGTCGTATTATTTATTATTTGCGTGTTGTATGATCTGTCTTGTGTAACAGAATATGTGAAGTTATGTCACGGTACTTCTGCTGTATGTTTATTAATACGATTTTATTTAATGTAAGAACATATAACTATTAGTATATAATTTATTATTACCTGTAAGTATGATGTATAAATCCGATGTAATGCTTTGGAACACAGGATAATAGTCTATAACAACGCACCTTTGTCACTCGAGTTTTACAGAATGTTCTGTTCATGTGTACATAGGTTATTGGAGATTCAAGAAGATGCGAGAAAGCATCTTGTGTCAATTTTTTCTGGAAGTCTGGCCAGGCAAGGTATATAAAAGGTCAGTCTTGGGTAGTTGAGTTGTTAGCGGAAGTCGCTAGTCGAGATAAGTAGGTGAACTCATGTTGTGGTAATTCCGTTGAAATATTGCTAAGGTGAAATACAATATAGTATCAACAGAATGCAAAAACAGAAAGAAATTATGTCCACTAGATGCTGGATTGTAGAAGCGATCATAGTAACTGAAGCAAAAAATCTCTGAAGCGTACAGCACAGTTATTAGGCGGTGGCGAACGAACGTGCATTTATTTTCTAGGATCTTACAGTACTTAAACCAAACGATCCTTCAAGGAACACATACTCTAACCTAAGCTATATATTGGTAAAAAAGAATATAAATTAAATTAAATTATTTTTGCTATTTGCTTTACGTCGCACCGGCACAGACAGGTCATATGGTGACGATGGGACAGGAAAAACCCAGGAGTGGGAAGGAGCGGGCGTGGCCTTAATTAAGGTACAGCCCCAGTATTTACCTGGTGTGAAAATGGGAAACCATGGAAACCATGTTCAGGGCGGCCGACAGTGGGGTTCGAACCCACTATCTCCCGCATGCAAGGTCACAGCTGCGCGATCCCAACCACACGGCCAATTCGCCCGGTATATTAAATTAAATTAAATAAACGAACTAAATAATAGGATAAATTAGGATAATTAATCGTCACCACGGCAAGGTGGCCCCTGTCCAACTCCTATTGGAGATCTGACCGCCATGGCAATACGTCACCAACCAACATATCAAAACAAAATTAAAAATTGTCTATTACAAAATTACATGGCAACATAAAATAAAACAACAATTAAGCAACGACAAAACAAACAAAATTAAGCTCGGAAGGACAGTAGCTGGCAACACAGCATAAATATAAAATGCCTTCCAGCAAAACAAAGCAAAATAAGAATGGCACACCGGAATATACCATGGAAGGTTAATGGCCTGCCTCATCCTGTGACGTCAGCGAAACCCGGCTATTCCTTTCCCCCTCTCGCGTCATGTCTCAGAGTTAGCAGCCACTGTCAATATTCAACCTGTCTGCTTCCTCATTTCATGAACTATATTACTGTCCCAGGCTGCCTGACATCAACTCATCTCTTACTCAATCTGCTGAGCTGTGCCTACCTGTTACAACATATGCGCTGTTCTACTTTAAGTTACCTCTCGTAATTCTCTATGACCTCAACCTCCAACTTCTTACCATTTAAATAAATTTTTACTCTTACCAAACCAGAAACACTCCCAAGCCGTAATGACCCAAACTCCACATTAAATTACACATTAAATAACTTACTCCTTATTCAAATACAATTAACAAACACACTCCGCCACCTACCTAATTTAGCTTCTTAACAGTACCTCTAATCACTCACAGACCAAATTCCAACCACCTTGCAGCTGTCCTTCATTACAACACCAAACTTAATAATTAATTCACAAACCACCAAATCAACCCCTTACAAATAACAATATATTTCCACCATTAACTTGCTTCCTCTTGTACAATTCACAAACACAACTCTAATCACTCTTAGCCCAAATTCCTCATATCAGTAAAATATATCTATCTCTCTTAGGAAACCGGAAATACTTCCAAGCCACAATCACCTAAGCTCCACATTAAATTACACATTAAATAACTTACCCATCATCACTATTACTCACTATGCCATTATTATCTAACTTATTACCCTATTATCGTTCACATATACCTAACTATATTATCACAGACCGAACCATCTTTCCTTATTTACAATCGCTCCATTATCTCAACCTTTCAACTTTCGCCTTACCTCTCGTTACTCACTATGACATCATCTTCTACTCTTCAAATACAAGCAGCAATAATCATACATATCACCAAATCTCTCCACCTTCAGTTTTTTACCAACCATACTCCACTCACCTTCCAAATAAATCCTTCTCGCCTTTCCTTAAATATCCTCAATCTTTGTGCTCTACCAACACCAACTCATAATCATCCTCCACATTAAATTATACCACCACTTCTTACTCCTTCAATAATTACCATACCATATCTATAATTTAATCACTCTTATCTCAACTACACCACCAAATCTACCTCTTACAAATAACGATACATTTCCACTATTCATTTACTTCCTCTTATACAACTAACATACATACTCCACCACTTACCATAATCACTCTCACATATCACCAAATCAAACCCTTACGAATAACTATCCAATTACACTAATTCAAACTCCACTTAAAATTACAATTAAATGACTTCCTCACGCTTAGCTCACATACAATTAATAAACACACTATACCTCCTCTTCGTATCACCTTTCATTATTACCTAGCTTACTTACTAGTACTACTTGACTTTTTACTAGTCGTTACTATGCCTTCATCGATTTTACCTTTCTTACCCCACAGTTCCTTTAAACTCATGCTTCTCTCTTTAATCATAGTTCCTCTTTCTCCTCCTTCTTCCCTCAAACCATTATTTTCACTATGCGTGTGTCCACTTGCCATTTCTTCTGCTTTTCTCTTCCTCAGCACTTCACTGATTCCTTTTACAATCGACTCTTTGATCTCCCCCCCGATCTCGACGCCATACTAAGATCACCCAGCTCACTGCTTCCATTTGATATTTCCTTTTCACCATGTCCGTCTTCTCCAGCTCTGCTTTCTATTGCCTGTCTTTCTTCCACTCTTTTCCCCATCACTGCTTCCTGCATCAGGTTCTCCTCTAATGCCCGTAATTTTGTCACATTCAAAAATCTTACCCATCTGCCATTAGTTACCACTAATTACTGCCTCCTAATGTGCGCTCTTATACCTTGAAGTCTGACCCTCACTAAATGTTTCTTTAGGATTTTCAGATTCTTCTTTCCTTCTCTAACCATGTCTCTCTTAATCCAGATTTTTTTCACTCTGTAGGTTCCCCGCGTTTCTTATCACTGTTTCAGCCATCAATGTGGATAATAACTTTACTTTTATAGGCCTGTTACCATGCATTTTACCTAGCCTTTCCGTGTCATCTATATCTACTTCGCTGAAGTTAATTTTCATTTTGATCTGGATGACGTCCACAACTTTATAAATTGTCCCCAATTTGTCCTTAAATTATTGCAAAGAATATGGACATTTGTTGATCATCTCCTTTAGTAAGTTATTCCAATTCCTAACTCCTCTTCCTGTAAATTAATATTTGCCCCTATTTGTCCTCTTGAATTCCACTCATTCGTCCACTAATGTAATTCCACGCCATCTCTCCACTGACAGCTTAGAACATACCACTTAGTCGAGCAGCTCGTCTCTTTTCACGTGAGTCCAAACTTTGCAATATTTTCGTAATGCTTTTGTCGGAAATCACTGACAAGTGAGAAAAAATTTGGTATACGGTTACTGAGAGATCACCTTTCAATATTTGGAATATATGTCTTATATTCTGAAATCCAACATTTCCAGACATGACACGTCTGTAGTTTTCACTACGCAGTCGTCCGACTCGTTGGTTGAACGGTCAGCGTACTGGCCTCGGTTCAGAGGGTCCCGGGTTCGATTCTCGGCCGGGTTGAGGACTTTAACCTTAATTGGTTAATTTCGGTGGTACGGGGTTTGAGTGTATATGTTGTCTTCATCATCATTTCATCCTCATCACGACGCGCATGTCGCCTACTGGTGTCAAATAGAAAGACCTGCACCTGGCGAGCCGAACCCGTTCTGGGATATCCCGGCACTAAAAGCCATACGACATTTCATTTTACTACGCAGTCAACTCGAGTAGGACATTTATGCCCTAAACAGTCCATCATACCAAAACAACGAGTAAAGTGAATCTACCAATATATAGCGTTAAAAGGCAAAAGGAGGCTCTGGATCATGAAATGCTGCAAAGGCTAAAATACGCAAAATAGAAATAGTCCCTGACTAGTAATGTGCCAAAACATGTTCATCTCTTTATATCTCATCAACCGAGCAAAGAAAGGTATTTTGCTCGACATTCAGGCTTGAGTGATGATCTATTTCAAGTACATTCTACGGGTTATACTTTGGGACTTAATGGCTCCTAATGCACAAAAATACTGTACCTTGTGAATTATTGTGGAAAGTGCCTTAGCTATTTTCAGATGAGATACAAGTCAAGGGATGTTGCGATCCGGACAAAGATAATCTAGAGCGTCTCAATGTCAGCAACAAAATTATGGATAACCGCATTTTCAAAATATTTAGTCTACATGAGAGCGCGCCTCCTGTGACGGAGCAGATGAGGTGAGAGCATTCTTCTTCTTTTCACTCTTTCGTTGTTCCTTTTGTCACCAGCCTTCTGTGCGCGTGTGTCAGATTCATTAATAATAATGCTGTGTGGCCTCTGTAGAGGTCTGGCGGTGCAGGTCTTTCGAGTTGACACCTTACAGGCAACCTGCTCGTCTGTAGGTGGGGCCCTACTATGATGAATTCTATTGCTGAAGGCGGCACACACGTACAGCCCTCGAGCCTTCGGGATTAACCAAATTAATGTCAAAATCCCCGAACCAGACAGGAATCGAAACTGGGACGACTGCGACCAAAGACTAGTACGCTAACCGTTTAGCCATGGAACCGGTTATCATGTCTAGGTACTCATAGAAATAAGATCATACTTTTATTCCTAAGTCATTCTTCCCATATAACAACAATTACCGAGGTCTTGATTTGACTCCCGTAGGCGACTTGCGCGTCGTGATGAGGATGAAATGATGATGAAGGCGATACATACACCCAGCCCCCGTGTCAGCGGAATTAACCAATTATGGTTAAACTTTCCGACCCTGTCGGGAATCGAACCCGGACCTCTGTGACCAAAGACCAGCACGCTAACCATTTAGCCGTGGAGCCGAACATCAAGCAGAGGAAGTAACGCACGAAAGACGGCGGCGGGAAGTAAAACTCTCTCCGGGTGTTTTACTCATAAAGTTGCCTTACATTATACTTTTCATCATAAGAGATGGACGAGTATCTGCCTTCAACTTCTGGGCGTATGTACGGATGTTTCTCCTAATCATCATGAATTTAAAGAGTCCCTGTTGGCGCATGAAGAAAATAAAAAGGAGTATTAAATCTACATTGATGATGTTGCGGCCGTAGGTTCTGGCATTGATGTTGAGAACAGCGTATATTCGCTTAAACAAACACCTGCATATAGTAATTCCGTTTGATTTTCCTCAGATCATTTACAGACATAAATATGTACTCGTATCACAAAGCCAATTAAATTAAAAACGAATTAAGTTGTTTCAAAAATAACTTTTATCACATCGTACGAATATCATTCGTTTTTTTCACTGAGACCTCAGTCTGCCATAATGAAAACAGTGTGTGTAACGTCTTGGGAAATTTATTTGTTAATTAATTAATTTGCATTGTTTTGATTGTCGTAGTTATGGATTTGAAGCCTTCTCTTACACTAAAACCAAACCCCATGGCGCAACAGCCCCGAAGGGCCATGGCTTACCAAGTGACTGCTGCTCAGCCCGAAGGCCTGCAGATTTCGAGGTGTCCTGTGGTCAACACGACGAATCCTCTCGGCCGTTATTCTTGGCTTTCTTGACCTGGCCCCACCATCTCATCGTCAGACAGCTCCTCAATTGTGATCACGCAGGCTGAGTAGACCTCGGACCAGCCCTCAGATGCAGGTAAAAATCCCTGACCTGAGCGGAAATGGACCCCGGGCCTTCCGGGTAAAATGCAGCCACGCTACCCCTACCGCGGGGCTGGCTCTCTTATGCTAAACCTAGGTCAATAGGTTAATAGGCCAATTATTCTTCACTGACTTCCTTTTTTACGATTAAAGTCGTTTCTACGTACAGCGAGTATATACTGGAAAAGGTACAATTGTAAAACATAAGTTTCTTTACAGAATACTCAAGACTAAATTTCATCTTTGCTTTTCTAAAAAAAAAAAAAATTAAAAAAAAATCCTTTATGCTGCTTAGTTCATCAACCAATTATTGCGTAAGTCTTGTCTTACGGTAGACATATTGCATTCCAGGTGTTCGGGATTGTACAGGGCTCTTGGCGCCTCGCACAGGGCACTGGCATAAGAAAGTACTTTCACATCATCACAGCGCGGGTGACAAAGACGTGACCTCTAGGAATGTGTACTGTGAACGATGAATCCGCAGGGTTATTGAAAATAAAATTCCATTAGAAAAACCAAGCTGCTTAGCTAAGAATGTCGGGTCAGCACAATAACTTAACATTATCAGACCTCCTTCGTAAGACAAATATTACAAGTAATAACAATTACGTAAGAGTGAATCTTGTGAATTTCAACCGCCTGTTTTTATACTATAATCTGAGTACGACTAAAGCATTTCATTGTTTCCTTCTGCGATTATAATGTATCAGTTTAAGCAGGACTTGAGCGTCTTTTTTTTTTTAATTATTGGATTTTGTTTCATCAATTAAATATTTGTGTATTTGGACCTTGAAGTTTTAAATTCAACTCGTTTATATAAGAAAATATATCACTGAGGTGTGCTAGGGTTGCTATCTATTTGATACCCTGAAAAATAAAGTGGAACATATAGCTTTTTATAGCTTTTTAAAATTTAGGAACAGCTCAACTTCCGTTCCGAGTTCGTATAACCTCGTTAGAAATTTATATTTTTATTCATTTAACGTATGGCTTTTAGTGCTCGAAGTGTATGAAGCAACCCGTTGTCTAGAAGTTATTGCCCACTATATTCCTAATTTTAGTAACTAAATCTGAATTTCTACATGTAAGACAGGCAGTGTTGTCGATACAAACTTCAATGCAACTTTTCTATTTGAGGCCTCACTATTCACTGAAACTATTTATAACTTTAAAGTTTCATTGTTGGTAGTGTAAGTATGTATTTCTGAAATACACTTACGTTGTCTTCCCTCATGCACTTTGATCATGGACCCATTTCGTGAAATTTTACAGTACGGCAATATATTATACACAACTATATACTAACAATACCATTATACACACTGCTAACAATGCACCATACTAATAAACTATTATAGATTACTATTTCGCCAAATATATACTTATTACTTCAATTACTCGATCAAAATAACACTTTTAACACAATGTAAACAAAGCCATTGTGACTGGGCCCATGAGAGTAATATACATATATTATGTATAATAGTGCTAAGGGAAAATCTAAGAATAGTTTCCCCGTAAGATTTATGCAATGAAGTAACTATCCAATTAAGAATGGAGGCCGTGGTCTTAGAAATCTCCAACAAGCATTGCTGAGTAACAAGATATTGGGCAAAGGAAAGGATGCTACATAACCTGGAAAGTTAAAGAAAAGTGTAAGGAGGAATAAGGAACATGATAAGTGAAAATAGATCAGAAACCAATATAAAATTTAGAAATATATATATATAGAAATAATAAATCAAACCTCTAACAATTTACAAGAAAGGAGGACTATACAGATAGAATATTTTCCCAACCACTTACACGGATTACAAATTCATTATATAAAAAAAGAGATAAGATATCCAAGAGAAAGAAAGCCACAGGAAAGGAAAGGGACAAACAAGGAAAGGATGAATACTGCAATAAAAAGAGAAACCCGGAACGACAAGACAAGAAAAGGAAGATGTTCAGTTAGCAAATTCAAGTATACCAGCAGAAAAATTATCTAAGCAAAATGCAAATACTATATGCAGGTCACCACCACTTCCGTTATCACACAGATTAACACTAGGTGACGTAGTTCTACAGCCAAATAACCACAATGTAGTTCCATTAAACGAGTTTTCACAATATCCCGAAGCACTGAACGAATAGAAGTGTGTGTACAGTAGAAGTCGCACAGTTGCCAATACACCACACGCACACTTCAAAAGAAAGTTGTTACGAAGCCCGTCAATGAAAAGTTTTAAATACAAAGGGGCAAGTGAAATTTCGTCCTGGAAATGCCATGTTCTCAGTTTAATTTTGCAGGGAAAGTCTGTCCCAATGCAATTTAAAATATTTACAGTAAAGAAATCAGTTTGTCATACCTCATCATGAAGCAAATTGAACTGCCCGCAAATGAAGACATCTGGGCACATGTAATTAAGGACGAAGTTGACGTAGGATGTTGCTCCCTCCACACAGGCCTAAGTCCATCTCAATATTTCCAGAGGAAGGCCAGGTATTTATAGTGTGGAGTAGAATGAGAAATATATCTGGAAGATTCCAGAGATTAGTGAAGCATGCGCGAATAAACCAGGCGGTCACGTGACGTCAGCCGGCAAAAAGGAAGTTAGTTTATCGAAGATGGTGAAGATGAATAGAGTAGAGTTCATGCAAAGTATGAAGTATGCAAGTTCACAGAAGTATGCAAGTTCCAGTTGGAGAAAAAATGCAGTTATATCATGATGAGGGTAAGTCCATACTAATCGTAGAAAAAAGGGTATGTGCGTGGCGAATTTCATAACAGTAGTTGCCGATGAAGTGAAGAGTCCGTTACACCATGAACCAACCACATGTCTCAAACTCTCGCCCACGTAAGCGCCATTTTCCTCCCAATCGATAGTAGTATTAATAATTTATTAAGGTGCGCTCGAAATGGCATTACTTAACCTAGTAAAAACATTTACAAATTAGCAATTTTTATATTCTCAGTTCAAAACTTTAGAGTATTCCCGACTATATTCGCTAATTGATTTCACCCTTTTTGGACATTCCGTTATATGATGCAAACTGCACTTCTGATCACAGAGGGAGCAAACGCACTCATTGTTTGCTTTATGAAAGGTGGTATTCCTGAAAATACAGTGATGGAAGCCATGTATGGCCAGCCTGGTAACAACATGCCTTTGCTCTTGACTTTCTTTAGTCCAGTTTCTGTCACATATAGCGCTTGCGCTGTAGAACTTCTATCTCTTCTCTCTTCGCCTTTCTCTGTCGTTTAATCTTCTGGCTTGATCTAGTAGCTGGCAAAGAGTATTTTAATCGTATGTCTTCTATGAAGAAGGTTTCCCTCATAGGAACATACACTCCCATAACTCTCTTCATTAAATACGCCTTCACCTTCTGAATTTTCGTTAAGTCACTAAATGACAGCTTTTCTCATATTATTTCAATACCATAGGTGACTATTGGCTCTATTGCACTGTGAAAGAGTTTCATCGCCGTATCAGTTGAGAGTTCGGTACACCTTCTAACATTATATTGTCTTTTGCTGCTTGCTTCCCTCCTTTTCTGAATACCATTTGGACAGTTTTCTCCTTATTTATATTAAGATGATTCACATCAGACCATTTCTCAAGTTCAGCTATTGCCTTTTGCACTTCTTCTTTGTTTGATGATCCAATCTTCATGTCATCTGCATACATGATCAAAGTAGCCTTCGAATTATCGTTTATAATTGATTTGACATCTGCCGTTAGTATATTAAACAGAGTAGGACTGATAGGATCACCCTGCATGACACCATTGGTTTGCCTTATTTTCCTTGATCTTATATCGTTGTTACTTATTTCAATGAAATTGTATCTCATGATGTTTTTCATTATTAAGGTGAGTGGGTGGCTTTCCCCCATAACGTCTCTCAACCTTTCCATTAGCGTTCTTCTGTTCACTAGGTCAAAGGCTTTTCTGTAATCTACGAATACTGCATAGTAATTTCCCTTGGGATGTCGCAATGCTTCTTCTATGTCCTGCATGTTCCCTTTCCCACACGTCTTGCAGATTAGCGTTTCCAATCTGTGTCGTGTCAAACTTCGGTATGTGTGACCTCTTATCATGAATTTCCTTCGGGGTGAATTATACATTTATTCTCCTTGAGGACCTGTATATCGTGTACTTCTCTCTGCATGGGATGAGAGATGGCAATGTGATCAATTTGAAATTCGATGATCCCTGTTTCCGTGGAGATTTTCTCAGAGAAGTTGACATTATTTTAAGATTGTTTTGTTGACACAGTTCAATGAGTCTCAACCCGTTTTTGTTAGTGAATTTGTGAGCAGGGTATTGTTATTATTATTATTATTATTATTATTATTATTATTATTATTATTATTATTATTATTGAATTCCTAATGTGTTTTCCTGTAATAATATATGAATCCCCGTAGCATTGCTATAATATGTTTATTCAGTTAATGTGAGTAAATGCAATAATAACTCAATCTCTCCAAGTGATGTCATGGAAGTAATTAATTGCTAAAATTATGTTGAAGATAACCACATTCATATTTTCCCCATGTAAATGATGGTTTATTGCGCATTTCTCATATTTTAAAGAATATATCCCACTGCTAGTCAAATGCTGTTTGCCTTTCCTCCATGGTTAAAACGAATTGTTTCAAGCCTTGCCAAATCTTTTCAAATATGGTCAAATCTTCAGCAGTGTTGAACAGTCTTTGACAAGATTTGACAACTTTTCTTCAGAAGTATTGAAATGGAAGAAATATTTGATGGTGTAAAACAGGCATTACACGTGAGGGAGTAAGATGGCATAGCGGTTAAAATGCTTGTCTCATAACTCTGAAGGTCGCAGAATCGATTCCCAGTGGCAATGTGGATTTTTATCTGTAGGTTCCCATAGCGTCAGGAAGGGCATATGTTTTTTAAACACTTGACGTAATTTTAATGGTTGAGGTAGCCCCAGTTGACGCTACAAATTGTGGGAAATATGAAGAAAGTTTAACAGCGATTCTTTTTTTAAATCTTCCTGTGGGTGGAGGTGGTAGAATGACATCCGTGGTATCCCCTGCCTGTTGTAAGAGGTGATTCAAGGGGCTCCAGAGGCTCTGAACTTGGGAGCGTGGGTTGGTGATCACGGGGCCCTTAGCTGAGTCCTGGCATTGCTTCCATTTACTTGTGCCAGGTTCCTCACTTACATCTATGCTATCCGACTTCTCTTGGTCAACTCTTGTTGTTTTCCGACCCCGACGGTTTTTTTTGTTGTTAAAAATGAAGCCATGTTTTTCAGTGTTGACTTAGTTAAATATAACAAAGGCTTTTCAGTCTGTCAAACACACAGCAAATACAATGTAAATTAAAACACTATAAACATATGTATTTATCTAGACTGCCGATGTTAAGTCCGTTGTCACTAAACACTATTTCAGTATTAGAGCACTCGAGGCCTAGGGATACTTTCAATGTTATGCCCTTCGTGGCCATTGTCTTTCTTTGCCGATACCTTCATATTTCCAAGTGTCGGGATTCCTTCCATTTTTTCTCTCTGATTAGTGTTATATAGAGGATGGTTGCCTAGTTGTACTTCCTCTTTAAACAATAATCACCGAGCTCGATAGCTCCAGTCGCTTAAGTGCGGCCAGTATCCAGTATTCGGGAGATAGTAGGTTCGAGCCCCACTGTCGGCAGCCCTGAAAATGGTTTTCCGTGGTTTCCCATTTTCACACCAGGCAAATGCTGGGGCTGTACCTTAATTAAGGGCACGGCCGCTTCCTTCCCACTCCTAGCCCTTCCCTGTCCCATCGTCGCCATAAGACCTATCTGTGTCGGTGCGACGTTAAGCAACTAGCAAAAAAAGAAAAACAATAATCAGCACCATAACCACTCTTTTTTTAAATGGTTTCGAACTCAGGCTGCATCAGTATAAGAACTATTATGAAATTCCGTTTGTGACCACGATGATACTTATAAAAATTGTGTGAAAGTGTGGAAATATCGCTTTTAGGTTGACTAGCGTCTGTCTTTACTAGGATCTAGAACACAGATCTATAGAATTCAGCCTTATTCTTAAGCGTGTGTGTTTGTGCGTCTGGGATGACATACTGTATTTTAACATGTAGGGAACTGTGGCGTATCCTGACTCTGATAATGAGGTAAGCTGGTATTAGCATTTAGGAATTTTAGGTTTTCAATCATTTTACTATAATTCGATTATTTATTAATTCATATAATCATTTCATACAGCGTATAGGG
Organism: Anabrus simplex; assembly: GCF_040414725.1. Taxonomy (NCBI): domain Eukaryota; kingdom Metazoa; phylum Arthropoda; class Insecta; order Orthoptera; family Tettigoniidae; genus Anabrus; species Anabrus simplex. Next base: position 33,414,995 of record NC_090271.1, read on the forward strand.
ATACATTTCTTATAAGAGTATTCAGTATGACAAGAGAAAAACCTGCATATTATTAGAAACGGTGTCATACATTACAACAGTTATTTATAGGTATATGTTACATACTAAACCAAAACCAAGAACCAAACCCCATGGCACTACAGCCCTGGGCTTTGGCCTACCAAGTGACCGCTGCTCAGCCCGAAGGCCTGCAGATTACGAGGTGTCGTGTGGTCAGCACGTGGCCGGCTATTTTACATACGACATTTATGAAAGTTAAAATATATTTACAACTTAATTTTGTAAATTGGTTCAAGTCTTCTCTCTTTGAAGAACAACTTTTCTATCTTGTCATGGAATGAATCTTTGACTTTTAGTTCTTAAAGCACCTCTTTGTCATTTGATATCATACTTAAATTATTAAGTTTATCCTGAACTTGTGTGCACTTTTGATATGTGTTTATTCGTTTCAGAGCTGAAACTGGTTGTATTCGGTATGGTCAGAATCAGCTCAGCCAACTTGTACACTTCTTCTTCTTCTTCTTCTTCTTCTTCTTCTTCTTCTTCTTAATCTGTTTACCCTCCAGGGTTGACTTTTCCCTCGGACTCAGCGAGGGATCCCACCTCTACCGCCTCAAGGGCAGTGTCCTGGAGCTTCAGACTTTGGGTCGGGGGATACAACTGGGGAGAATGACCAGTACCTCGCCCAGGCGGCCTCACCTGCTATGCTGAACAGGGGCTTTGTAGAGGGATGGGGAGATTGGATGGGACAGGCAAGGAAGAGGGAAGGAAGCGGCCGTGGCCTTAAGTGAGGTACCATCCCGGCATTTGCCTGGAGGAGAAGTGGGAAACCACGGAAAACCACTTCCAGGATGGCTGAGGTGGGAATCGAACCCACCTCTACTCAGTTGACCTCCCGAGGCTGAGTAGACCCCGTTCCAGCCCTCGTACCACTCTTCAAATTTCGTGGCAGAGCCGGGAATCGAACCCGGACCTCCGGGGGTCAGCTAATCACGCTAACCACTACACCACAGAGGCGAACTTGTACACTAATTCTATAAATCCTGAAATTAGTCAGTGTTCTTAGTGAACTTCTGGAAGTTATATACAGGTAAACATCGCAATTCTTTACTTAAATATGATATTACTGTTAGTTCACATTTTAATATTATTAAGAACGAGCAAGTAGCCACGCGGATTGGGTCACGTAGCTATCAGCTTGCATTCGGGAGATGGTGGGTTCGAACTCAACTGTCGGCAGTGCTGAAGATGGTTTTCCGTTGTTTCTCACTCTCACACCTGGAAAATGCTGGGGATGTACCTTAATTTAGGCCGCGGATGTTTCCTTCACACTCCTAGGCCTTTCCTGTCCCATCGTCGCCATAAGACCTATCTTTGTCGATGCGACGTAAAGCAACTTGTAAGGAAAAAAAAAAAAAAAAAGGTGGGAGGGGGGGGGGAGAGAGAGAGAAATACCACGTATCTGACAATGCTCTTCCGATCCATTATTTCCCTTAAGTCTGGTCACGTCTCCCAGCTACATAAGGATATACAGTCCATCAGAACAATGCTCGTTGAGGTCATTTTCCCGTACGGATGGGTAAAGGAAAATTAACCTTACTGTACCGTACTGTAGGAATGTATGTTGGTGTATTTAAGCTCTCCTACAGTATAATGTATTTAATAATAATAATAATAATAATAATAATAATAATAATAATAATAATAATAATAATAATAATAGTTGGAAATTCTTTATTCTTTTCTTAAGCCGTTTACGTTCCAGGGTGGGTTTTTCCCTCTACCACCTCAAAGGCAGTGTCCTGGAGCGTCAGACTTTGATTCGGGGGAGGGGGTACAACCGGGGAGGAGGACCAGTACATCGTCCAGGGCGCCTCACCTGCTATGCTGAACAGGGGCCTTGTGGAGGTTTGGGAAGATCGGAAGTGATAGACAGAGAAGGGGGAAGGAAATAGCCGTGGTCTGAAGTTAGGTACCATCCTGGCATTTGCCTGGAGGAGAAGTGACCAACTACGAAAAACCGCTTCGAGGGTGGCTGAGGTGGGAATCAAATCCTCCTCTACTGAGGTGTCATTCCTAGGCTGAGTGGACCCCGTTCCAGCCCACGTACCAGTTTTCAAATGTCGAATTTCGTGACAGAGCCGGGAAACGAACCCGGGCCTCCGGGGGTGAGAGCAAATCACGCTAACTACTACACCGCCGAGGAGTATTATATTATTACAATTATTATTGTTATTATTATTCTTTCTTTCCTCCTTATGCCCGACTAAGGAGCTTCATTGAACTCATTTAGCTGATGTCATTGCCTTTTCTTCTCCCAAACTCTCTTCATCTTCTCGCTGTGGCTTTTCTTGCGATCTTTTGACCAGGGTTTTTTCTGGTGGTAGTGCTTGAATAGTCTGCAAAGCGGTGAATGTCGTCTAATTTTCTGAAGTTCTGTCTAATACAATGTCAACTGTGGTGCCTATTTCCTGAAGATCTTTTCCAACTTCGAGCAGCTTCTTTCTTTCTTTTTTTTTTTTTTTTTTTTTTTTTTTACTGATGGGGCAAGGTTCAGAATTCAGAATGTCCGTAATATTTCAAACGTCTTTTTCTAAATGTGTCTGAGATTTTCTGTCAGTGTTGGTACAGGTCGTGAGATTTCCTTGTCAACCAGATTTCTCCTGTACAGATTGGTCCAAAAAGTTTCCTTAAGATTTTCCCTTCTTGGTTTTCTACCTCTGTGATCAATTATCCACCCCCCTTGATCAGTGTTTCAGATGCATATAGCGGTTCAGGCTTGATTACAGTGGTGTAATGCCTTAATTTTGCATTTCAGGATATGGACTTTTCTATTACATCTGCTCCAAGTGAGTCTGTACGTCCTTTGTAGTTTAGAAATCCTTTCCTTGTTAGCTTAAAGATTCAGTCCTGAAGGTTGGATGACTTCTCCCAGGTATTAGACACTTGGGTTGTTTTTTCCATATTGAGTTTTCATTGGTTGTCCGTCTTGGTACCGAACAGATCCCTCAACGTAGTGAGTTTTCTGGTTTAAGATCTCGAGTCCTGTTGTGGATGCAATTTCATAGAGTTTTCCAATGGGTAGAGTCGCATCCTGACTGCTATTGGACAACACTGCTAAGACATCAGCGAAGGCCAAACACTGTAAATCAATTAATTTTTCGATGTGTCGGATCCCTTCCATTTTTTTCTTTCCGATTAGTGTTATATAGAAGACTAGCTAATGTACCCGTGCTTCGCTACGGAATTCTACATTGTATACAGAATTCTAGGTTAGGTAGTGTACACGTTGCACCATCCCGCGTCCAGGTGGGATACACGAGTTTCCAGACTAGCTCTTAATAATAATTTCATCTGCCAAATATTCCTGGGTTGTGAGTTCCGAGTGAGAAAGAACACCGATGGCTCACGGTAAATCCCAACCTACGTAGATGAACGTCTTCAACACGCTATTAGTCGGTTACCGTATATGTATGACACCGGAATTTATCGTAAAAATCAGATTATCATGGATTGTCAAGAACTCCGTACATGTCATCATCATAATCGCAATCAAATTAGTCATTATAAGCTTATATCTAGTACTTATTCTAAGTAGACATTGAAAGAATTTAATGTTTTCACTACTCAGCTTTTATTCATAAATTGGTCTAAGTATGAGTTGAAATAAACGTAGATTATCTTGAAAAATCATTTATACATTATGGCTGGTTTCCTACGCAATCAGCATCTAAATAATGTAATGATGTTGCCTTGAAGAAAATAGGTTTAGGAAAACCTTTAATAAATAAATGAAATTAGGCCTCATTCATCTGAATCATAGTCCTGGCCTGTCAAAGAATTGTATTATAATTAATTAGTATCCAAGGGATTCAAATGAAAAGAAAAATAAATAAATTATATAATCTAATAAAATTATTCGACATAATTGTGAAAGTTGGATAATTGTAATAATTGTAATAATTATAATGATTGTAATGATTGGATGCATCCAAAAGATTTAAGTAAAATAAGCTATATCCCTACTATATACAATGTTCAAATTGGGTTTCAATTGAAAATGTGAAAAACGCAAAGAAAATGGCTAATAATTAATCAATTAATTAATTAATTAATTAATTAATTAAGATCTGGAATCTCTCAATATTAAGCTAAGTTGCTTCTTAAAATTACAAAAATTCAATCGTCTGAACCTAAATTCACACGCAATTACAGAAATGCATATCACTCGGTTGAAACACTTCACATCAATGTCCACGCACAGTAGAAAAATCGTGTGAGAAGATTAATGTCTGACCATTAGGGATTTTCTCTATTTGAGGTTCCAAATTATTCAACGTTTCATATTTCATGCTAGTTGGCCTCCATATAAGCAAATCTAAGTCCACTTTAAGTCGTAAGCATTCCCAAATTAATTCCATCGTAAGGCTTATATGGCTAAATCATTCAATTATTATTTTAATTCATGGTTAAAATTTAGTTAAAGTGCGTATATGACTTAACATAACATTACCAAGTGTATTCAATTAATATTCCAACGAATAATACCATGGGTGGAAAAATTGACACATAGGAAGACTCTATCTTCATCTAAACTCCACATATGAAATACTAAGTTACCAGTGATGTCTTATACTGCTCCCATAAAATCATAAGTTGAATTGCCGTAAGTGAGAATACATGAAAATAATCGTAGATATGTCAGTGAAGGCCTAAATATTGACGTAAGTGGCCTCTCGGCTCTTCTGATGATCCTACTTACTCAATTAATTCTATAGTGATGGCATTAAGATCGTTTCCTAATCTGTATTATAGATATATTAGGGAATAAAATAGCAATCGGAAACAGTACGTTTCAATACCTATACCTTAGCATGTGCAACCTACACATACTACCATCTCTCGAAGAAATACTATGACCAACTTCCTAAATAACAATAACTATCACCATCAAAATACACTAGCAACTCATATGCTAATTACATTCACCATTTAACACTTCCATTATCGCGTAGCACTTATAATCGAAGCACTCGTTTCATCAAAATGCGCAACATATGTGCCATAACCTACACACATATAAATCATTATCATTACTGTCATAGTATCAAAGAACAGCACATCGTAACCTTAAAATTGTGCCACTATATTTTATTGTAATATTCCCTAAATACGATCTTTACGCTTGTTATTTGTTAAAGCCATCGCGCATATAAATATTAGCTTCCTCTTAATACTCTAACACTTCACTGACAACGAATTATGAAAAATATCAATCACTTCTCCACTATCATATTGACAAACTTACGAACGGCATTCACTGGTATTTTAACGCCTATGTCTGGAATTTACGGTAACTTTGGATGAATACCTATTTCCTTGTAAGCACACTCGTATATTAACTACGCACACACAATGTCATAATGCACATTATATATTAACCAAAAGAATAAGGTTTTCTACTTACGACACGACTCAAATGGGGACTTATCTTTGCTTATTGGATTTTGACTTCCATCTCGCTGTTGATCGTCATGGGATGGTAGGCCTCGCTCCATGGTTCGGCTTAAGTAATAGGGTCCATCTCGTCCTCACAGCTGACTACTGTCCTCCTGGATCATCCATCTCGTCAAGCGTCACCATAGCCAGAGTAGTCTTTGCCTCAGCTTCTTAGAACATCATGGTGGTCTTCATTGCATCAAGGACAGAATAACATAAGGCATTAGTTGATTTGTACATGCTGTAATCTGCTTAATAGTGCTAATGCGAAAAATATATTTGTTTTCTGGTCCGTCTAATTTGCTTATAAGACTCTAAATATCGTCTTATTTCAAACTGCCTTGCTCGCCGAAACGTTGTGAAATTTACGTGCTTTTAGAATTGCACTCTATTTTCCCTTTAATTCAGCTCTCTTGACGTTGTGCAGTATCGGGCAAATACAATGTTCCGAGCCCAACCGTGACGTAGTACAGCTCCAACTTGACGTTTCTTATCAGCTGGTCTTTAATCTCACGTATATGTCAATCACAGCTGATGTTTGCGGGTTATCGTAGATTTGATCTTATCTTCAATAGTTGATTAAAGACTCCGATAAATAGTTGGTTTCTTTACGCGATTCCGTCTTTCTTCGATGCCGTGCTCAATTGAGATTTGTTCTAATGGAAGACTTTTTTTTCAATAAAATCCGCTCTCGTCATTCTTTCGCACCGCCTTCTAAAAGTGGTTCTTTCCGTGATTGCCAGTTGAATTTATTGTCTCTTTAGCTCGTACCGCTGTTAATTGCTCTTATTCTGATCCGTTAATAGCCGGAGCGCCATTTTTGTTCCTAATTCAGCAACTATAGAACAGTGAAATGGCACAACGTTGTGAGTTAGATTGTATTAAATTGCATAGCCCTTAACGTTACTCTAGAAACGCGACGGGGAAGTCACCAAACATTTTTTTTTTTGCTATTGGCTGTACGTCGCACCGACACAGGTAGGTCTTATGGCGACGATGGGATAGGAAAGTTCTAGGAGTTGGAAGGAATCGGCCGTGGCCTTAATTAAGGTACAGCCCCACCTTTTTCCTGGCGTGAAAATGGGAAATCACGGAAAACCATCTTCAGGGCTGCCGACGGTGGGATTCGAACCCACTCTCTCTCGGATGCAAGCTCACAGCCGCGCGCCCCTGACCGCATGGCCAACTCGCCCAATAAAAGTCTTTTCTCATATGAAGACTGGGTTAGGGAATTTTCACTGTAATGCTACGCCTGCTTGCTTACCGTCAGTCACAATCAGGTTGGGGAGTTTTCATTATAACAGCAGACACTCACTCTCCATCTGCCTTTTTTACATCCTCAGAAAGACTGTTTTACTGGTTTTTCCAACTGAAATGAACATAGGTCATTACAATGACGTCAATAGGAATGGCGCGATTAAAAGCAATGCTTTCATATGAAATACTCTATGGAATAAAAACCACACATTTTCACACTTTTAACGAACAGTACTACGCTGCCGATCTTACAGAACCAAGTTCCAGAGCTAGAATGACCAGGCCGCCGACAGCCGTGATCTGTGAACGCTCTTCGTCTTTTTTCGGCGGGAGTGGGAGAGAGTCGAATATTGGAGAGTTCCAGGGCAAAACCTATACCCTTTTACTAATCTCTTAACCTAGGAGTACCCGATGAGTTGAAACTTCTCAGTTCACTACACTGGCGGCGGAAAACCTATCTGACCGTTCAGCCAACGAGTCGGACCCAAAAGCCAGAGGAGAGACTGTTATTTTGGAATAAAATGAATGTAGAATTTAATAAAAGTGAAGAGGAAGAAGCTTTTCTTAAGAAATGCATCTTTTAAGGGTTGAATTTCGAGTTATTTAGTGAATTGTAGTGCTATAATTTGGAATAGGCCTAAATTGTAATTCTAGACCAGGTCATACTACTACTACTACTACTAAGTGAGCCTCTGCCTTTAGTGTGCACACTGCTCATTCAAAACAGCGCGTCAGAGTAGGGATCGAATTGCTGGAATACTATGATGAACCAGCGTGTTACGTACCAGCAGTATCAGAAAACGTATGAACCAGAGGAACGGCATGCTAAACAAGAAAGTTATCTAACTCCTCAGCTATTCCCCGCCAATATTCAGTAGTAATCCCATATATCGGAGTTGAGTGGATGCATGAGAGACAAAGAACACCCCAACAAACAGTGCTCAATGTAATGTTATTGTTGATCTACTTTGTGAGCTTTCGATATTGTAGGCCTTCACATTTACTTTTCTTCCGACTCTGATATGCCACTATTATCGTAGTCGGTACGGTAAAACTGAATAAAACATAAATTACCGAAAATTGTATTCTCTATAACTTTTCTTATGTAGTACTTTTCGATGGGACCAATAACATAGGCATTTAAAAATTAAATTGTAGGCGCCTTCCGCTCATCTACAATTTTATCCAGGGTGAATAAAATCTTTTAGACTGTAGTTACTTATTCCCCGGCCCTATATACCGATTTTCATGAAATTCCGTCAACCCATTTTCTCGTGGTTCGGCGTTGATATGGATTTAGCAACAAAAATACAAATTCATGAATGTCTGTGTTATCATAGCCGGTACGGTAACAATGTATGACAAAATGATCGGAAATTTAATTCTATATAACTTTAGTTATGTAGTATTTATCGATAGGGCCACTAAAAAAAGAAATATTTGAGAATTAAATTTTAGGCCATCCCCTAAACTACCATTTCACTGAGCGTGAATAAAATTATTTATAGCCTAGATTGTAGTGGCTCATCCCTCAACTTTACATACCGATTTTCATTACATTCTCTTCAGCTGTTTTCTCGTGATGCGTGTACATACATACATACAGAAAATACGGAAAAGTAAAAAGTGCATTTTCTTGTTACTGTGGACATAACCGATACAGAAATACCATTATTTTCAAATTCTGAGTAATGTACAGACAAAACTCTTATTATATATATAGATGGTTGCCTACTTGCATTTCCTCTTGAAACAAAAATCACCATCACCAGCACCACTTTCTACCACGAAATATTACAGAATAATACTTCCTCTGAACTCGTGGTACCTGATCGTTAGGAAGAGAGGCCCGTGTTTTAATTGGAGTACTCGCCATTGCTTATATCTTGGTGCGTAAGTCTTCGTAGCGACCCAGGAAGTAGGTTACAGCTCGCTTGTTGTGATCACTCAATTTGGGTCATCTGGTCACCTCTGACCTGAGTAAAGAGAGACTGAAATAGTAACCCGATGACTCCCTTGTCATGGCCCAGTGGTTAACGAGACTAAAAATAAAGGTTCTACTTACAATTGTCAATAACTCGGTCAGTTATAGAGTAGTGCCTTTAGAAACAGAACCGTTCAGTGGTTAACGAGACTAAAAATAAAGGTGCTACTTACAAGTGCCAATAACTCGGTCAGTTATAGAGGAGTGCCTTTAGAAACAGAACTATGTTTTATTAACTGGGGAGAGAACCATTGTCATATTTATTTATAGTTATTTAAATAATTAATTATTAGTGATTTAAGCCCACTATGGAGTGCTTATGACTAGTTCTTTACTCGCTTTCGTTACCAATATCTCTTGAGTCCTGTTATTAATTTTTCCTTTATTTCCTGTGAAAGTGGTTTGCGAGATTTAACAACTTTTGGTAGAGGAGACAACGAATTTGCCAATGTAGAGTGGTCTGAGGCATCAGTATCGGAAATCCCAGCGGAAACAAAGTCCTTTTCTTTACTTCATTGAACCACAGGCTACCAGTCTTGTAGCTTTTGATAAGTGAGAAGATCTTAGTAAACCTGCCGTTGTCCTTTCTCAGAAAAAGTATAGCCGCTTACGTCACATGTTAGTGTTAACCGTTTCCAACTGTTGGCACAGTTCAGAGTTCGCTTTCAGTCGGTAGGTTCCATCCGAGAGCACTCTTGGCCCATGGATTTTCCGGAGGATAAGTCTTTTACGTTTTATACAGGTCGTCCATGGTGGCTTTACTCTTCATCAGTAACGTCTCCGCAGCATATAAGAACTGGGGTCTGACAACAATTTTGTAATGGCATATTTTGGCGTTCCTCGAAATGCACTTTTGTTGTAACGGCTTTGGTATACTGCGTTGAGTTTGGCACATCTGTCTAAGATGGAGGTTCCGTCTCTACCATGCGGGTGGCAAGACCGACTCCAATCGTCAGATCATAATATGAAAAAAAAAAAAAAAACATGGCGGCCGAAGTAGCCGGAAAGAGCACGTAATATTACACCAACGGCGGTAATTTAACATTCAAATGCAACACCATAGGGAAAAATAACTTTTTCACGCATGAAAACGCTTCGCCAACAAGTACGCACCACATATAATCAACTATAATCACACATATTCTACTAGAAAAGAGAACAAACTGATTATTTAGAAATTTCAATTAGTCAAATGACGTTTTCTCTAAGATTTCACTTCACTGGATAGATAAAAAATACGTGATAAAACTGTAAAAATGACATTTATAATATCACTTTGAATGTTTCAAAATAAATTGAGGTGAGAAATTCCTCAATGTATTTGCTGTCATTAGAACTATGAAAACCGGGCGAGTTGGCCGTGAGCGTAGAGGCGCGCGGCTGTGAGCTTGCATCCGGGAGATAGTAGGTTCGAATCCCACTATCGGCAGCCCTGAAAATGGTTTCCCGTGGTTTCCCATTTTCACATCAGGCAAATGCTGGGGCTGTACCTTAATTAAGGCCACGGCCGCTTCCTTCCAACTCCTAGGCCTTTCCTATCCCATCGTCGCCATAAGACCTATCTGTGTCGGTGCGACGAAAATCCCTAGAAAAAAAAGAACTATGAAACACAATTTGTTGCCTTAGTTTTGAAGTGGTGGACATTTTTTAATATTTAGCACCCAATGAAAGAAAAGTGTGCCAGGAATAATAATGCTATTGGCTTTACGTCCCATTAAGTAACTTTTTACGGTTTTCGGAGACGTCGAAGTGCCGGAATTTAGTCGCGCAGGAATTCTTTTACATGCCAGTAAATCTACCGACACGAGGCTCACGTATTTGGTCACCTTTAAATATCACCGGACTGGGCCAGGATAGAACCTGCAAACTTGGGGACAGAAGGCCAGCGCCTTAACCGTCTGAGCCACTCAGCCCGAGTACACCCGAAATGATTATGTTAACCCAATAAACCGCCCTCATAATGCTAACATAATGTTGACATATGGCATACCAGCACTTCACATAATGATGGTAACCTTAGTAATGAAACGTTCAGCCACTAAAAAATGTAATAGGTTTTTACCCATTAAAAATTATGATTGCAACAACTGTACTGTAGCTGCCACCCCCGGAGGTCCGGGTTCGATTCCCGGCTCTGCCACGAAATTTGAAAAGTGGTACGAGGGCTGGAACGGGGTCCACTCAGCCTCGGGAGGTCAACTGAGTAGAGGTGGGTTCGATTCCCACCTCAGCCATCCTGGAAGTGGTTTTCCGTGGTTTCCCACTTCTCCTCCAGGTAAATGCCGGGATGGTACCTAACTTAAGGCCACGGCCGCTTCCTTCCCTCTTCCTTGTCTCTCCCTTCCAATCTTCCCCATCCCCCGCAAGGCCCCTGTTCAGCATAGCAGGTGAGACCGCCTGGGCGAGGTACTGGTCATTCTCCCCAGTTGTATCCCCCGACCAAGAGTCTGAAGCTCCAGGACACTGCCCTTGAGGCGGTAGAGGTGGGATCCCTCGCTGAGTCCGAGGGAAAAACCGAACCTGGAGGGTAAACAGATGATGATGATGATGATGATGACAACTGTACTGACTCTAAACATGGATATTCAACCTACATGGACGAGCTTCAGTTCGGTGTAGTCTGCTTGATAACAGATAACCACAGCATGAAGCGGAAGGTGTTGGTAGTGTAAAACCCTGCGTTACAAACCCAGCTAATCCTTCCAAGCCACTATTTATTCTGTGTAACAGTCTACAGATTGTTCCATCTGTCACACTTATAAGTTTTGTTATACTCCAAGGTCCAGCCAAACATTTCCGCAGGCAACCACAGATTGTTGTAAAATACACTTGCATCTAAATCACTCGACACTTTGAAGCACATTGACACTGACGGAATATCACAATATCAATTATACTCTTTCTAAATTAATATTTTTCGAGGAACACGAATATGTTCACCGTTTGGAATTAGAGAAAAGTCTTCTCTCACCTCAGATTTATTCTCAAAATGATGTACGTACACTACATTTTTGTCATCGACTTCAAAATAATCACGATGCATAGTCCCAATCCATTTCTCTCTGAATGTTTTATTCCGTAGAAAACTTAAGAATAGTTGTATAAGAGGCATTGCCATAGTTAAACTCAAACCTGGTTCACCACACGATCAAAACAAACACTTTCTTACATTCCTGCGTATCAATACAGATTCTAAGTGTCCACTGACTCATGTACGTACACTCGTAAAATATTCTACAAAGAAACTAACATTTATCGACAAATTTCATGAAATTATACCGACTACATACGATAACAACAAACCAAAACAAACCCACATTTCCAACATGTCCGGCTACTCGATTCGCCATCTTTGAACATTCGAGAGTGCCGGGCTGAGTGGCTCAGACGGTTGAGGCGCTGGCCTTCTGACCCCAACTTGGCAGGTTCGATCCTGGCTCAGTCCGGTGATATTTGAAGGTGCTCAAATATGGCAGCCTCGTGTCGGTAGATTTACTGGCACGTAAAAGATCTCCTGCGGGACGAAATTCCGGCACCTCGGCGTCTCCGAAAACCGTAAAAGTAGTTAGTGGGACGTAAAGCAAGTAGCATTATTATTATTATTATTATTGAACATTCGAGAGTAGTATTAAGGTCTGAGGATTGGAGTCGGTCTTGCGGGTGGACCCATTCTACAAAATACCGGAATCGCTTGTCTTTTCCTATCTTTCCATAAGTGGTCATCAAAGAGGCTTTCCCGGGGTGCTTACTGTCGAAGTACTTGGTCTTGCCGTATGATAGTTCTAGTCCTGTCTTTGCCGTTGTCACGTGTGGGGATTGAACGCAACTGCAGCATCCTTATGCCCGGTCTCTCAAGGCAGATTGGCTTTATTTGAGGTTTCGTCAAATATAACGATTCATCAAAATAATATTTAGGTTTCCTTGACAAATTATTTTATGTTGGCCTTTCTGATTCGCTCGTGACACAAAAGAGGGTTAGAAAGCGATAGAATTCAGTTCCTGTGAGTTACATGTTACATTACATGTTTCTCTATTGAATTAACTCGTATCTAAAAGTTAGTTATTTAATATTGTTTTGATTAACTACTAAGAAGAAATGGACAACAAAGAAACATTAAAAAAACGGGGGAGAATTTCTACAAAGAAGAGAAGGCATTAACGGTACGGTTAGTTGCTGAAAAAAAGATGTAATCTATATATATAAAATAAGAGTTTTGTCTGTACATTGCTCAGAATTTGAAAATAATGGTATTTCTGTATCAGTCATGTCCATAGTAACAAGAAAATGCACTTTTTACATTTCCGTAATTTCTGTCTGTCTGTCTGTCTGTATGTATGTATGTACACGCATCACGAGAAAACGGTTGAAGATAATTTAATGAAAATCGGTATGTGAAGTCGGGGAATGAGCCTCTACAATCTAGGCTATAAATAATTTTACTCACACTGAGTGAAATGGTAGTTTAGGGGAAGGCCTAAAATTGAATTCTCAACTATTTATGTTATTAGTGGTCTAATGAAAATCGGTATGTGAAGTCGGGGAATGAGCCTCTACAATCTAGGCTATAAATCATTTTACTCACGCTGAGTGAAATGGTAGTTTAGGGGAAGGCCTAAAATTTAATTCTCAAATATTTTTGTTATTAGTAGTCCTATCTTGATGAAACTCGGTATGCAAAGTCAGAAAATAAGTCGCTATAGTCTAGGCTGTAAATTATTTTATTCACGCTGAGTGAAATGGTAGTTTAGGGGAAGGCCTAAAATGTAATTCTCAAAAATATTTCTTATTAGACGTGTAATCGATGAATGCTACATAACTAAGGTTATATAGTATTAAAAGATGTCCTATTGTTCATGTATTATACATTGTTACCGTACTGTCTATGATCACAAAGATATTCATGAATTTGGATTTTTGTTACTAAGTCCATATCACCGCAGAGTAACGAGAAAATGGGTAAACAGTATTTATAATGAAAATCGGTATGTAAAGTCGGAGAATAAGAAACTACAGTTTACGGTATAAAATATTTCACAAATCACAGAGTCGAAAGAAAACTAAATGTGTAGGCCTACAATATAGAAAGCTCATAACATTGATCAACAATAACATTACATTGACCATTGTTTGTCGTGATGTGCTTTGTGTCTTCTGTTGCCCCTCATCTCCGGTAGATAGGATTACTGCTGCGTACAGAGTATTTTTTATTTGATTTACGTCGCACCGACATTAGTAGGTTTTATGGCGACGATGGGATAGGAAAGGGCTAGGAGTGCCTTAGGCCTTACCACGGAATACCATCTTCAGTGCTGCCGACAATGGGGTACGAATCCACTATCTCTCGGATGCAAGCTCACAGCTGCGCACCGCTAACCACACGGTCAACTCGCCCAGTCGTACAGAGTGTAACAGCCTGTCTGAATATTGATGGGAAGTAGCTGGGGAGTTAGATAACTTTCTTCTTTAGCATGCCATTCCCCTGGTTTATAAATTTTCTGATACTACTGGTATGTAACACACTGGATCATCATAGCATTCGGGCTAATCAATCCCTACTCTGAGGCACGGATTGGAATGAACAGTGTGCATATTTAGCGAAATAATGGCAGATGAGTGTTCATGGCAATCTACGGCCTGGTCATCCCAGCTCTGGAACTTTGGACTATTAGATTGGCAGCGCAATCTAACCGCAGCACTGTTCGTTAAAAGTGATAAAACGTGCGGCTTTCCATTTGATCGAGTATTTTATATGATAGCATTGCTTTTAATCGCTACATTCATACGTTTTTGTAATGACCTATGTTTATTTCAGTTAGGAAAACCACAAAGTCAGTCTTTCTGAGAATCCCGTAGCGAAGCACGGGTACATCAGCTAGTCTATATATATAAAATAAGAGTTTTGTCTGTACATTGCTCAGAATTTGAAAATAATGGTATTTCTGTATCGGTCATGTCCACAGTAACAAGAAAATGCACTTTTTACTTTTCCGTAATTTCTGTCTGTCAGTCAGTCAGTCTGTCTGTTTGTCTGTCTGTCTGTCTATCTGTATGTATGTATGTATGTACACGCATCACGAGAAAACGGTTGAAGAGAATTTAATGAAAATCGGTATATGAAGTCAGGGTATGAGCCTCTACAATCTAGGCTATAAATCATTTTACTCGCGCTGAGTGAAATGGTAGTTTAGGGGAAGGCCTAAAATTGAATTCTCAACTATTTATGTTATTAGTAGTCTAATGAAAATCGGTATGTGAAGTCGGGGGATGAGCCTCTACAATCTAGGCTATAAAACATTTTACTCACGCTGACTGAAATGGTAGTTTAGGGGAAGGCCTAAAATTGAATTCTCAACTATTTATGCTATTAGTAGTCGTATTTTAAAGAAAATGGGTATGCAAAGTTGGGGAATAAATTGCTATAATCTAGGCTGTCAATGATTGCATTCACGCTGAGAAAAATGGTAGTTTAGGGGAAGGCCTAAAATTTAATTCTCAAATATTGTTGTTATTAGTAGTCCTATCGTGACGAAAATCGGTATGCAAAGTCAGGAAATAAGTCACTATAGTCTAGGCTGTAAATTATTTTATTCACACTGAGTGAAATGGTAGTTTAGGGGAAGGCCTAAAATGTAATTCTCAAATATTTCTTATTAGAGGTGTAATCGATGAATGCTACATAACTAAGGTTATACAGTAATAAATTTCCTATTATTCATGTCTTATACATTGTTTTTTTTGCTAGGGGCTTTACGTCGCACCGACACAGACAGGTCTTATGGCGACGATGGGATAGGAAAGGCCTAGGAGTTGGAAGGAATCGGCCGTGGCCTTAGTTAAGGTACAGCCTCAACATTTGCCTGGTGTGAAAATGGGAAACCACGGAAAACCATCTTCAGGGCTGCCGATAGTGGGATTTGAACCTACTATCTCCTTATACATTGTTACCTCACTGGCTATGATCACAAAGATATTCATGAATTTGGAGTTTTGTTACTACAGTAAGTCCATATCAGCGCCGAGTAACGAGAAAATGGGTAAACAGTATTTAATGAAAATCGGTATGTAAAGTCGGAGAATAAGAAACTACAGTTTACGGTATAAAATATTTTACAAATCACAGAGTCGAAAGAAAACTAAATGTGTAGGCCTACAATATAGAAAGCTCATAACATTGATCAACAATAACATTACATTGACCATTGTTTGTCGTGATGTGCTTTGTGTCTTCTGTTGCCCCTCATCTCCGGTAGATAGGATTACTGCTGCGTACAGAGTACTTTTTATATGATTTACGTCGCACCGACATAGATAGGTTTTATGGCGACGATGGGATAAGAAAGGGCTAGGAGGGCCTTAGGCCTTAATTAAGGTACAGGCCCAGCATTTGACTGGTGTGAAAGTGGGAAACGACGGAATACCATCTTCAGCGCTGCCGACAATGGGGTTCGAATGCACTATCTCTCGGATGCAAGCTCACAGCTGCGCACCGCTAACCACATGGTCAACTCGCCCAGTCGTACAGAGTGTAACAGCCTGTCTGAATATTGATGGGAAGTAGCTGGGGAGTTAGATAACGTTCTTCTTTAGCATGCCATTCCCCTGGTTTATAAATTTTCTGATACTACTGGTACGTAACACACTGGATCATCATAGCATTTGGGCTATTCAATCCCTACTCTGAGGCAATGATTGGAATGAACAGTGTGCATATTTAGCGGAATAATGGCAGATGAGTGTTCATGGCAATCTGCGACCTGGTCATCCCAGCTCTGGAACTTTGGACTATTAGATTGGCACCGCAATCTAACCGCAGCACTGTTCGTTAAAAGTGATAAAACGTGCGGCTTTCCATTTGATCGAGTATTTTATATGATAGCATTGCTTTTAATCGCTACATTCATACTTACGTTTTTGTAATTGTTGTAACCAAGGTTGAAGTTTACAGAACACAACTTTATTTGCTTCACTTTATAATATTTACACAAATAACTGAAATTTATTTTGAAGCAAAAAGGAATATTGAATCTTGAGAAAAGTCTGTCTTTATACAATATGTACAGGTTTGCAGTCTTTATATACACTTCTATCTTGAAAAGATAGTCTTTGTGAACTGACACGTTGATAGTCGAGAACTATCTGGCACACTAACATAAATGTTATGAGAGTCCTTGTTTGTTGAAGTGCCTGAATTCCTAAAAAGCAAGTTCAATTGATTGAAGAAATTCCACCTAGCGAAACTAAGGGAGCTTGCATAAATTAGGTAATGAAAATGGCTTGTAAAAGAATTACGGGACATAGGCAGCGGAAACAGGTAAGGGAGCGGTGACCAGAGGTGAAACCTCGTACTGCCAGAAATTCAGTCCACCTGGTCGAAGCACATTTTCAAGAGGAGTAGCCTCCGTGCTCGACGTAGGGTGTATTCTGGAGCTGGACACCGGGGCAAGTGGGCAAGTGAGCAGGCCGGGAGCTCCTATTTATAGTACACTCGATGGTCAGGCACGCGCACTGAGGGCTGCGCGTCGAAGCTAGCAGAATGATACACAGGCGCGCGTGCAGCTGGCTGGCGGAGCGAGAAGGGAGCGCCGGACATACAACACCCTCCCCTCCTAAATACGCCGGTACGGCGTGAAACGGCGGCGGCGCTGGCGGCGACTGCGATGCTGGGGCGGAGCTGCTGATATCTCTGTTGTATTGTCCGGAGCTGGAACTGGGCGGAGTGGCGCTGTCTCGTCCTGAAAGGAACCCATTGTTATTAAATGATCTAAAGCGCGTTCAGCAATAGATTTATCAGGTTTAGCAATAGCATCAATAGCTGGACAGGGGCGGTAGAGCAGACGTATCTGATCTTGATGGCGGCAGATACGTTTCTCCGTAGTCTGTATCTCGTAGAGACGATGACCCAAAGATCTGCAGATGACTCCAGGTATCCAGAGTGGGTTGGATTTGAATGTCCTGGTGTAGACCTTGTCGTTGAGGGAGAACTTCGTTGGTGATGTCTTATGCTGGGCCGGAAGAGGCTGTAACAGAGAAAGTAAAGTTCTGTGAGGCCGTCCATGGAGCTTCTGTGCAGGAGTGATATTATCAGCGCCGGGTAGAGTTCTGTAGGTGTTTAAGAGTTGGAGCAAGGCTTGGTCTTTAGTTAAGCCTGAAGAGACAGCTTTCTTCATACTTCTTTTAAATGTCTGTACGAAGCGTTCAGCTTCACCATTAGATTGAGGGTGAAAAGGTGGTGCTAGGATATGACGAATGCCATTATGTGTACAAAAGTTCTGAAAAGCAGTAGCTGTAAATTGAGGTCCGTTGTCCGAAATGAGTACTTGCGGTAAACCTTCTGTAGTAAAGATTTTCTGGAGAGCACGAATGGTAGCTTCGGTTGTAGTAGTCGAATGCATATCCACTACATATGGAAAGTTTGACAGTGAATCGATGACTATTAACCACATGGAATTGAGGAAAGGACCTGCGAAATCGATGTGAACTCGTTCCCATGGAGTAGTAGCAGGAGGCCATGAAGCAAGATCAGAAGACGGGGCGTTCTGATTCGTTTGACATTGCTCACAATGACGTATTAGCTTTTCGATGGCGGCATCAATACCGGGCCAGTAGCAGTGTTGACGGGCGAGTTGCTTTGTTCTGGAGATACCCCAATGGCTTTGGTGTAATAACTCGAGAACTTGTTTCCGTAGGCTAAGTGGGATAACCACTCGGAAGATGGTGCCTGCTTCGAGTAGTACAACTCCGGCACGAGTCGTGAGACGATGCTGCATACGATGATAAGGTGCCAGGTGGGCAGGAAGTGTGCTCTGAAGAGGCCAACCGTTGCGGATGTAAGTACGTACGGTAGCAAGTGTACTGTCCTTATCCGTAGCTTTAGCTATGCAGGTAGCATCAATAGGAAAACTGGATACAGTATCTTCAAGTTCTATGTCCAACTGAAGACATTCAGATTCTTGAGAATCGAAGGCAGTATCAGGACCAACGGGTAAGCGGGAGAGGGCATCAGCATTACAATGCTGGGATGTGGCTCGATATACAATCTGATAGGAATAATCAGAAAGGAACATGGACCATCTTTGAAGCTTTCTGAGGGAATTCTCTGGGATCTTATTACCAGGATGGAATAAGTGTACGAGAGGCTTATGATCGGTAATGATCAGGAAATGGTTGCCATAAAGATATTCATTGAAACGGCGAATACCAAAGATGATGGCTAAAGCTTCTTTCTCTATCTGTGAGTATCGACGTTGATGGTCATTAAGTGTTTTCGAAGCGAAGGCGATGGGGCGTTCTTGTCCATGACGATCCTTCTGGGAGAGAACGGCACCGACACCGTAGTCTGAAGCGTCAGTAGCTAGCGTGATGATCTTGTCGGGCTGAAAATGAGTGAGTTGTATAGCTTGAATTAAGGCGTTGTTGATTGTTTTCCATGCCTGTTGGCATTGCGGAGTCCACTGAAACTTAACACCTTTTTTACGTAGAGCGTTTAATGGAGCTGCCACTGTAGCGAAGCGTGGAATGAACTTATTATAATAGTTCGCTTTGCCTATGAAGGACTGAAGCTGCTTGAGGTTCTGAGGTGCTGGCATGTTTACTATCGCGGAGACATTCTGCATACTAGGACGAATTCCATTCTTATCAAGTATATGTCCGAGGTAGGGAACTTGAGGCTGAAAGAAGGTACATTTAGCGAGATTCGCTCGTAGTCCATTGTCTTTCAATTTCTGGAGAAGAAGGCGGAGATTGGTTAGATGTTCCTGATGATCTTTTCCAGTAACAATAATATCATCCAGGTAGTTAGCACAACCGGGAATTGAGGCGGTGAGTTGAGCCAAATAGCGCTGAAAAATAGCCGCTGAGGAGGAAACACCGAATGGGAGCCGCTGGAGCTGGAGCAGTCCGAGAGGAGTGTGGAGTGTGAGAAATTTCTTAGATTCTTCGTCTAAAAGTAGCTGGAGATATGCTTCTTTAAGATCAACTCGAGAGAAGAATTGTCCACCAGAGAGACGACGGAATAAGTCTTCTGGACGTGGAATAGGAAAGATATCGGTTTCGAGTTGTGCGTTGACTGTAGATCGAAAATCGCCACAAAGTCGAACATTACCATCAGGTTTCTTGATTACCACGAGTGGAGTAGCCCATTGACTAGAAGTAACTGGTACTACAATTCCAGTTTGTATCCATCTTTCTAATTCTTTCGTGACCTGGTCTTGAAGTGCTAGAGGTACTGGCCGTGCTTTGAGGAAGCGAGGCTTAGCTCCGGATTTCAGCTGTATGTGAGCTGTATAGTCTTTTGCTGTTCCGAGCTGAGAGTCGAAGACTTCAGGAAACTGCGCTAGGAGAGCGGTAACGTCAGAAGTAGGATGCAATGTAGATACGACGTTAATGTTGTCATGTATCTGGAAACCAAATAAGTTAAATAGATCCATGCCCATAATGTTTGATGCAGTGTAGTTGTTAACTACGAGAAGAGGAATGGCCTTCTGAATTCCTTTATAACTAGCCTGAAGCTTAATTTGACCTTTGATGTCAATTTTCTTCTTGTTAAATGTCACGAGCTGGATGTCAGCTGGAGAGCATGAAGGTGAACCTAAGTCGTGGTAGGTAGTCAGGTTAATAATAGAGACAGGTGATCCAGTGTCTAATTGAAAATCGACAGATCGATCAGAGAATGAGAGAGGAATGATGATTTTGTGAGAATCCTTTGTGGGAAGAATAAGATTGATCTGATCAACTTCCATGTCTTGGCGGGGCTGTATATGCTTCCGGCGCGCTGCAGTAGTCGTAGCAGGGCGGAGCGAACTTTGACAGACAGTCTGAATGTGTCCAAGTTTATTACATCGTTGACAAGTAGCTTTGAAAAAACGACAGTCACGACGTTCATGATGCTTGAAACAACCTCGGCAGGAAGGCAGGAGTTTCGAGGTGCTTTTAGAATTGGGCTTCCGTGTAGCATTACGAGAGGGAACCTGGCGAGAATGCTTGGTGGAGAGCGCCTTATCCGTACGGTTCACTGGAGCAGAGGACTTGCGGGCCTGAGGCGAGACTTGTGCAACTTCGTGTGGAGAAGCTA
Organism: Anabrus simplex; assembly: GCF_040414725.1. Lineage (NCBI taxonomy): Eukaryota > Metazoa > Arthropoda > Insecta > Orthoptera > Tettigoniidae > Anabrus > Anabrus simplex. Next base: position 33,435,806 of record NC_090271.1, read on the forward strand.
TGGCTGCGGCAGTCTTGGTAGTAAGCTCATAAACCGTAGCAATACGCTGGACGTCTTCTAAAGAAGGGTTACTCTGTTTGACAGCGTCAAAACGTATTTTGTCTTCAGGAGTATGTAAAATTATCATGTCCCGAATGAGAGAATCAGTGTAGGATGAACCACAACCGTCCTTGGAGCAGATGAACTGGCAGGGTTTAGCTAGACCACGCAATTCAGTTATCCATTCAGTATGTGTCTGATGGGGTTGCTTTCTGCTCTGAAAAAATTTATAGCGAGCAGCCACTATGTGAGGAGCTTTGGCATAGTGTTCCGTGAGACGGGCCAAGAGCTGTGTGAAGGGTACCTCAGATAAGTGTTCTTCTGGACTTAATTTACGTAGTAATTCACACGTAGCATTGCCAACCGAACTAAGAAATAGTGCGCGGCGGCGTTGATCATCTGTGACAGAATGGCAGATGAAATGCTGTTGCAAGCGGGCTAAATAAACTGACCATTCTTCCTTAGCCGGATCAAAAGCAGAGAACGGAGGAATAGCTGATGGCTGTGTAGAGACAGAAATAGCTTGAATAGCCTGAATTAATGCTGCCTGTTGTTGTTGCATAAACTGTTGTTGTTGCTGCTGTAAGGCTTGGAAGACCGTAGCTAGTTGTTCCGCAGTAGCCATTGCGAGATGCGTGCAAGAAAGAGTAAGGTAAGCTGTGTGTCAGAACTTGTTGGAGTGTCGTTGTTGTTTAACACGTCGCCGTAGAGTTGACAACTGGGCCCGTTGAATTGTAGTGTTGGTTTCGTGTGTACCTCGTCACTATAGAGTTGGCAACTGGGACCAAAGAATTGCAGTTTGTTGCTTTTTTACCTCGTCGCCATAGAGTTGGCGACTGGGGCCGAAGAATTGTAGTGTCGCTTTTTACCTCGTCGCCATAGAGTTGTGTTGTAACCAAGGTTGAAGTTTACAGAACACAACTTTATTTGCTTCACTTTATAATATTTACACAAATAACTGAAATTTATTTTGAAGCAAAAAGGAATATTGAATCTTGAGAAAAGTCTGTCTTTATACAATATGTACAGGTTTGCAGTCTTTATATACACTTCTATCTTGAAAAGATAGTCTTTGTGAACTGACACGTTGATAGTCGAGAACTATCTGGCACACTAACATAAATGTTATGAGAGTCCTTGTTTGTTGAAGTGCCTGAATTCCTAAAAAGCAAGTTCAATTGATTGAAGAAATTCCACCTAGCGAAACTAAGGGAGCTTGCATAAATTAGGTAATGAAAATGGCTTGTAAAAGAATTACGGGACATAGGCAGCGGAAACAGGTAAGGGAGCGGTGACCAGAGGTGAAACCTCGTACTGCCAGAAATTCAGTCCACCTGGTCGAAGCACATTTTCAAGAGGAGTAGCCTCCGTGCTCGACGTAGGGTGTATTCTGGAGCTGGACACCGGGGCAAGTGGGCAAGTGAGCAGGCCGGGAGCTCCTATTTATAGTACACTCGATGGTCAGGCACGCGCACTGAGGGCTGCGCGTCGAAGCTAGCAGAATGATACACAGGCGCGCGTGCAGCTGGCTGGCGGAGCGAGAAGGGAGCGCCGGACATACAACAGTAATGACCTATGTTGATTTCAGTTAGGAAAACCACAAAGTCAGTCTTTCTGAGAATCCCGTAGCGAAGCACGGGTAGTACACCAGCTAGTAGAAAATAAGCGAACTAGTGGTGTGACTATAAAAGAGAAGAAAAGAGCTTGGAAACAATTAATAGACATGTTTAATGCTAGAGATTTTGTTAAAAAATAATCTACGAAGCAGCTGAAGTCATTTTATGACACTTTTAAGCCCAGTTTGAGCAAAAGAAGGTCCAGGATAAGATCAACATGCATAAAACGGGAGGTGGAGTAGCTGAAACCTCATCATTAGATGTTACCTCTTTCCAATTATTATCTATTATCTGTGAGCAAGTGGAGCCCATTCTTAATGAGTTTGACTGCGACGCTTTCTATATAGATCAAATAGATAACACCGGTCGCGAACGATGCTGTGGAGATGAAACAAGTACGACACATAACCTCTCTGCTATGTTGGAGATCGCACCTCATGGAGAATCAGTGACGTCAGCTGTTTCTCCGATTCCTGTTTCTACCGAGCAAGTGCTGATGTCGCAGCCGAAACCAGTGTCAACTACTTCAAGGAATCCGTGGAGTGCAAGGAATAGGCCAAATTTAAATAAAGTGAAAAAGACCGAAGCTGCCAAAGCCCGTGAGGAACTTTCCGAACACTCTGATGAAGAAAGACGAAAACTATGCAACCTAGAGTTGAAGAACTTAAAGGAAAAACATGATTCAGAAATGCGGCTTCTTGAAATGCAAAGAGAATACACATGAAACAATAAAATGAAAAGCATCTGAAAAACATCTGTGTTGCAAGCAAAACTTGCCAAGTATTTGAACAAGTAATAATAATGTTTAATGCGGCGAATGGCCAAAAGTAATGACAGGGTATATACACATGAATTATTCCTTACTTAGTTCAGTCAAGGACATGTTTATTTCCTGACAATGAGAGGCATGATATCTATCACATTGCTTGCCACACCACAAGCACACACATTGCAGATCTGGTACATGATACGTCTAACTCTGGCAGCACTTATGATGAAACCCGTGAATAGCAAAGCGGGTCACTGAATGTCTCAATTCGTAACCGCTATCTGTCCACTCTGTCGATGTCATCGCATCAGTAGAGTAGAATTCTTCCCATATTTCTTCTTTCTTCCCCTTCAGTTCATCCAAGAAGTCTCCATAGCTCGTAGTGTAAGGCAGATGCATCTGAATCCGAAGATCTTCAATAAAGAAGTTCTCTCTTGTCATTTCACATACTAAACGAGATGGGGTGAATTTTGATAAACTTAGAAATCTTTTTAGGTAGATCGCTTTTACCTTCTCCAGCTCTTTTAAGTCATGTTTGCTAAGAGAGTCCCAAATGAGTTTTATTCCGTAGGTAACGACAGGTGTTATTTTAACCCTAAACAAAATCCTTGCGGTGTCAATAGAGATCTGGTTTAAGTGCTTGATGCTGTTGATTGCCAATATTCCGGATATGGTTCTCTCTCTGATGCGTTCCGTGAACACTATCCCTTTGGTCTGCATGGTTATTCTTAAATATTTACACTTGTTGACTATGTTAATTTTGATGTCTTCACGTGTTAAGGTTTCTTTGCCTGAGGTTCTGCCTCTCCTTATGAATATCATACCTACAGTCTTATTTCTGTTGATAGTTAATTGATTCTCTTCAGACCACTTAGTTAGTTTGTCCAGGGATTCCTGCAATTGTCCTAGATTCGGCGATTACAAAACCATGTCGTCTGCGTAGATTAAGATCTTGACTTGTTCTGAGGCGGTGGCTTGTACTGTATCGTTCCTGTTCTGCCAAAACGGCGGATGTAACAGTGCTCTTCCTATCCATTATTTCCCTTAAGACTGGTCACGCCTTCCAGCCACATGTGGATATGCATTCCATCAGAACCATTTTCGTTGAGTTCATTTTCCTATGCGGGCGTGTAAAGGAAAATGAACCTCAAATACATCACACTCTAGGAGTGGGTAAATGCCATGCAAACATACATTCCTTCAGTATGGTACAGTAAAGTTCATTTTCCCTTACACGCGCACATAGGAAACTGAACTCAGCGAAAATTGTTCTGATGGACTGCATATCAATATATGGCTTGAAGGCGTGACCAGTCTTAAGGGAAATAATGCATAGGAAGAGTATTGTAACATTCGCCGTTTTGGCAGAACAAGGACGATATCATGTGTTCCTATATTAAATAATAAAGGGCTGATAGGGTCTCCTTGAAGTACTCCTACAGTCTGCAATATGGGTTTTGATATTGATAAATTATCGTCCACACTGACATAATTCTCTAATAAGATACTTCCGAGTATCCGCAAGATGTAATGATCTCCTATGATGTTTTCTAAGTTTTCCAATATCAGACTCCTGCTAATCGAGTCAAACGCTTTCGAATAGTCTATGAGAACAGCATATAGCTTCCTGTTTGGTATTCTAAGTGTTTCTTCAATTTCTTCAAGAAGACATTTAATCGCATGAAGAGTCGATCTTCCGGTCCTGAAACCGAACTGTTCTTCCGGGATGCAAGGCTCAACTAGTTTTTCTAATCTTTTTGATATTAGTCCTGTGAAGATTTTAAATAGTGTGCTTTCTAATGCAATTCCACGATAAGAGTTTGGGTCATTTACTTCTCCGTTTCCTTTATACAGAATTTTTAATATGGAATGTCTCCATCTATGGGGTATAATTCCTTCAATTAGTCATTTATTAAATAGCTCTGATATCGGTCCTTTCAGTGTCGTCCATCTTGCTTTGAATGCTCTTAGAAAATCAAATCGTGACCAGCTGCTTTTCCGTCTTGCTGTTTTAGTATTATATCTTCTATTTCAGTTATTGTGAACAGATCCACTTCTAAGCAATTATTTACTCTATGATTTTGATGTCTAGTATCTCTGGATTGTAGGATATCTGTAAAATGCGTCTTCCATGATTGTATTGGTAGATGTCTTGGAAACTTAGGCTGTTTCGCTTTCAAAATTTTAAATGGTTCTTTCTTTGCTAGTGCTATCAGTTTTTCTTTACTATTACTTATTAATAATGTATTATCGGTAGTATTTAAACATTTTTTGTTTTTATCTCGTCCCATACAACAATACTTCCGCATCTTTGGATTATGCGACAAAATATAAGATAATTTCTGTCATGAGCTCTTTTCTCTTGCAGATACTCACGAAGCTCTTGATCCTCCTCTCTAGTTTGTATTGCAACAGCAGTGGCTACTATGATGGTTAATGCATTTCTTACTTTTGTGCTTAATCCTAAAGATAGAACAGGAAACCTCCTTTTTCACACCCCATACTGTCTCTCCACAGTGTTTCTTGTCTTCACATGAGCTTTGTTGTAGTTTTCTTGACCTTTAGTCCTTGGATTCAAAAAGGGAGTTAGAAGATAGGGGGCTAAACGGTAACCATTATCACCCAATAAATGCCCTTCTGGTGTTCTTCCTGTTTTGAACATCATTCTGATTTGCGAGTTACCAAAAATGAAGCTATCGCGTACCGACACAGGCCATCGCGCTACTACATTTCTAAGCAGTAGATTCGGGTCTTAAATTGCCTGAAAGTTAATGGAAAAATATTGTTTTCTGTTGTGAAACATTTCCACTGTATGACCACCAGGAGACTGTATTGGAACATGAGTACAGTCAATTGCCCATATTACATCCGGAAAATTGCGTATACCGTGAAATTCCTGAATAAAAGCACGTACTTCATCTCTGGTAGGAAAACATACATAGTGATGTCTTAAATAAGCGATTGCTTCAGACACATTCTTGATATATCTACTTATTGTACCTTTCGAAACTCCATTTGTATCTTCAATTAATATTTGAAAAGAGCCAGTATCATAAAAATGCAGTGTCAGAAGCATTGCTGGATAGGAATGAGTGGTCTATTCCTATTAGCGGTATATTCAAGCATCGCTTCAGTTTGTTATAATAATTTCTGTACCGGGAGTTACACCTCTACGCCGTACATTTAAATCTTGCGCCAATTAGAACTCCTCTACAGGAGAAACACTGAACTTGGAACTAGACCTACTTAAACGTTTCCTCAGAAGATGTTACTACCGTAATTTTGTAATTATGAAGTTGCCAGTACTGTGTGAATTTCAACTTGTTTTGTTTTCCGTTCATCAAGGAGTTTGAATATTCTCTTATAGATGTCTCTGCTAAAACACTATGATCGTGCACCCTGGTTCAAAGTGAAGGAACTTTTTTGAAGAAATATTGTATTTATAAGTTTTTATCTTTACTAAATTTCGTTCATTCATTTTTGGGTTGGCAATATTTATCTTTTCTTTCCGCTAGTTTTGAATTTAGCCAATCAAGAATTTCTGTAATTAATTTTCAGCCTATCACAGGCTTCTTCTTCGATTTGGTGTGTAACTTAAATTTAACCAATAAAATTCTGAGGGTGTGTCTTGATTATTCATGAAAGGTCTCGAAACTTCCCCGAGGGCTTATAAATTGCGGGTTTTCATGGCTCTTCGCCATTTGATCTACATCTAACTTAGTGTGTGTGTCGAGCAGGGGGCGGGAAGTGCCTCTTTCTTCAGGCAGCAGGTCTTCAGCAAGGTAATGGCCAGTTAAATTTCTTGCTAGCTCCGCAGTTTAACCTGAGGGAAAGGTCCGAAACTTTAACCATGTAACCTACCTTTCTACAAATGTAATTCTCTGTCGGCTTATGTAAAAACTTCATAATATCTTTAGCTGTGAATCGGGGATAGAGAGTGCTATACCCTCTCGAGCTCCCCTTCATATTGGTTTGAGGTGACTACGTTTTGTAACTTGTTTTCTTCCTTTCCGTCATGTCTTAAAATTATTCTTATACGAGTCACCTCCATAGTTTGGGAATAATCCCTGTTTCATCGGCCTAGTCCCCCTTTAGGTTTTAAGAAGTCACATCGAGGAGTGCAAGTATTCGCCTCCTTTCATTTTGTGTTCGGGCCATTTACTTAACCATTTTTCGTGTTCCACGAAGGCCCAGTAGGTTGGGTACAAGATACCCCTGTTTCATTTTTGTAAGTTATGCCTTGATGGCATGTGATTGTAAGGTTCTGATATTGCCTTGAATATGCTTGAAAAACTGAGAGCGTGTCAGCTCTTTTCAAGTGTTATAAAAGTGCGTCTGGGAGGCTTGATGTTAAAAATTGGGAGCAAGTGCTCCATGTATTGAGGGGTGTTCTGCCCTTACATAAAATGGTGATCCCTGTAATTTTGAGCGTATAGCTCGGGAATTGTAAAGTGAGGGCGTGAAGCCCAAGGTCTGGTTATACCACCAATCTTGTTTTTACTAGACTTGTTTATTGCTACCTGTACCTGTTACATTGTTATTTGTTGACTTTGAAATTCTAAAAAAGAAAATATAACGTTGTTAAAGTTTTAAATTAACTTTGATTTGGTAGTTAGACCCATTCACCCCGGCACCTTCTTTCACCTCTGCTGGTCCACGGGTATGCCCGGAACAATTTCAAAGTCACTTGTTTAGAACGTCTGTATCTCATAACGAATTTCGAATCGTCCATCGTGTGGAAATAGTCATTTCGTTCAATAATTACTCGTTCAGGTCCAAGATTCTCCAACAGTTCTATATATATAATCTCAGCGTCGAAATTCTCTCCCATTTTGCACTACGAGCTTTAACATGTAAATGAGCACAACAATAATTGATAAGAAAACCGGTTTTTTCCTTAGTGCTCTCGCGTTCTCAAATAAAATTAAGAGAGGAAGAATAGAACGATACATAATTAGGGAGTACACACAGTTTTACAATATTAATGTCAAAAAACTATCGTACTGCTCCACTTTACAAGGCACTATTTAATAGCACTCCATATGACGACGATTCTCACTTCACATGTGGAGTTCTAGGTCACCTCGACTTAACGACAGCAATGTTGCTAGTTATTTATTTCGCCTGATCACAAATCCTTGAATTTATATCAAGTCTGTGACCGTTCGTCAGTTTGACAGGAGTAGTTATGTCTAAATTGCAATGAACATAACCGTGTGTTTACAGCATGGTAGCCATTTTAATTAACTTGAAGATCGTCAAGTGAGTTGACGAACGAGAAACCAATCTTCAAAGTTGAGGAATGATTCGATGGTCATCAGTGAAAACGTTCTCGTCGGTATCGCGCCTCCACCGTGCTGCGATAGGTGAGATAGTGGGGCGAAAAGTTGAAAATGACCTCAGGCACCCGATGTTTAACCGTTCGGTGACCGCACCCCACCTTAGTTTCAGGAAAGGAGAGCGTCTCTGCAGACCAAACTAATCATACGACGTGTGTCGCTCTGGAAGGAAATAACACAAATAAAGTTTCCTTCTTAAGGAAGGATGAAGTAGTGGACATCAGTACCGCATTCCACTTGGAAGACCTTGAATCGAGGGAGGACCGGGATGTCAAGGTGCCGAAGCAACTGTTGGAAATGGGGCTGCGTTGCAGACGCAAGATGCCATTGTGGGGAGATCCACTCCCCTGGGTACCTATTCACTTGCCAATATATCGAAAGATTCCTGCACTCAAGAAGATCTGATGCTCACCACGGAGAGAAAGTTGAAGGGGTGCTGAATTCTAGGAAGGGCAATTTTAGAGTGTTTTTCGGACTCGGAAAGTAAAGTACCAATTGATAATAAATCAACCATATAATCAATGAATACAAAGTAAAATTCATAATAACAATATACGAAGGATGACACAGAATCAGGAATCAACAAATATCACTAGTAAATAGTGATATATACTGTACACTCATGTTCATAAAACCAGAAAACCTTGAAAGACTAAAGAGAGGACGTTCTTATTCACAGGACATGTGCATTAGTATGTTCTGAAGAAATGATTAGCATTTGAACCATATCGGCACTCAGGTAAAGGTCTACATCGTTACTTCGGCGAACCATCTCCGATTGGTTAGATGTTTTTGCGGCTCTTGTCCCTATAACCTGAAGCCAATGGATCAGTGTGACTTGAGCAGACGTGCAGGATTCCTCGCAGACGTATGCGAGAACCGTACCGTCAAGTGAGTGAGTTTGAAAGAGGGCGCATTATTGGCATGAGAGAAGGTGATGCATCCATCCGGGAAAATGCTGCTTGTATGGGACGAAGTGTGTCGGCAGTGCAACGGGTTTGTACAGAATGGTTCACAGAAGGGTTTAGTCGCACCACCCAGATCATCCCCCGAGAAGATGGACACCTCATTCGAATGCAATTGCAGGACAGATCTGCGTCCTCCTCGGCTCTGGCGCAACAGTGGAACAGTATAACACATCGAACACTATCAGGAGTGACAGCCCGTCGCCCTTTATTACGGTCTGGATTATCGGTGCGTCGTCCACTTTTCCGCCTACCTTTGACTAATGTGCATAAACACGCTAAACTGCAATGGTGTATGGAACGACGTCACTGGGGACAGGATTGGCAGCAGATAATGTTTCCGGACGAATCCAGGTCGTGTTTTTTGAAAATGATGGCCACACGAGAGGCATTACATTGACTGCATTCGCACATGGCATACAGTGCCAACTCAAGGCCTCATGGTGTAAGGGTGCTATTGGGTACAACCACAGATCACCGGACTTGTCGCCAATCGAAAATGTGTGGGATATGGTGAAACGACGGGTGCGGCGCTGTGGCCCAATGCCAACCACCAAAGATGAACTGTGGAAGCAGGTGAATGCAGCATGGATGGCTATACTCCAGGACGCCATTCGCACTTTATATGCATCGATGCCATCAGACATGGAGCAAGTTATCAGAGCCCATGGAGGACCAGTGCCTAGCAGGCAACAGGACACATACTGAACTTAGGTGATTGAAATGCTAATCTTTTCCGCAGAACATACTAATGAACACGTCCTGTGAAAATGAACTTCCTATCTCTAGTCTTTCAAGGTTTCTGTTTTTTTTTTATGAACATGAATGTATATTTAGGTGTGCTCCTCATCTTGCTAATGCGCCTGAGTTGTGCTCCGCCATTGGTTTTTTGCGGTTTCCCTATAACTGCATAGCCGTTGGTGGCGCTATTTGAGGATCCAACCAGCCTCTGGGCTGATGACCTAACAGACAGATGGATGTCTTACTCCCACAGTATTTTTGTTACAGATAGTAAGTCATATGTGTACCAAGTCCAGTTGACAGCTATGCTAGAACATAAATGCATATATCCTTAATCTCGGCTATTTTCGACATTTTCACCCCTTCTCACTCGTCTTGATTGGTTGTTTTCGATTATTATTACATTTCACCTCCTCTTCTTCCCAGCCCCAAGGGATGCTAGGAGATTGTTGCCGCTACAGTACATTTTTTTTTTACAGATAGTGAGTATCATAAGTGTACCCACTTCGGTTAAGATGTATATTGAAACATACACACATACATCCATTATCTCGGTCATTTTGGACATTCTTTTTTCACCCCTTCTCACCCTCCATTCCGACTGGGGCTGAACCATTACTTAAACGGGATGAAGAGTGTCACAGTTCATTTCGGCGACCCCGAGTACTATGTATGGATTCATCACTACTTTCCATTATTTTTATGTGCCTTCCCCTCCCCACTTCCACCCATACGGGTGGTAGGGGTAGCTTACCCCCACACTAGCTTTCTCCAGACATTAAGCCATTGATAAGAGTATGAAAATGTCGCCCCAGTAACTGTAAGTATCTCGGCAGATTAACGCTAGTTAGAAATCGGCCTTGTAAATAGCCAAACACTTTGGTGTTATTCACAAAAATTACTCTGCTAAGGATAAGGAAATGTGCTTCCAGAAACAATAAGTATCTCAGCAGATTAACGCTAGCTATGAGTTTAAAATGTTGAAGCAGAATCTCTCCTTGGCCTTGCATACATTCACGTACGTGCCTACTTCAAACACCAGCCCTGTATTCTCCCGTAGAATCCTTGGGCTGACGTTGCCAGGGTTACAGCAAGTCATTTCTTCATCCAATTCCCAAACCGGGGTAGTGTAATGCCAATATATCCATACGGTTTATTTTAGGGCCATAAAACACGGTTTTCAGTCCTGTAGGAACGTAGTTTTACTCTTCACGTCTTGAGACTTAAAATGACCTTCGTACCGTCCTTGTACAATAAATTCTATATTTTGACTACATTAGCCCACAAGTGCTCAGGCGGCAGCACGCCGGACTCTCACCGCTGTGTTCCGTGGTTCAAATCCCGGTCACTCCATGTGAGATTTATGCTGGACAAAGCGGAGGCGGGACATATTTTTGTCCGGGTACTCCGGTTTTTTCCTGTCATCTTTCATTCCAGCAACAGTTTCCAATATCATTTCATTCCATCTGTCACTCACTAATCATTGTCCAAGAGGAGTGCGACAAGCTTCGGCAGCCGGCAGAGTTCCTAACCTCGCCGCTAGATAGGGACTACAGTCATTCATTCCATTCCTGACCCGGTTAATGACTGAAAAAAGGCTGTGGGTTTTTATTTTAAACCACGAGTATGTTAAACTGTCAAAGGGCCTAAATAGGGAATTGAGCTGCTGTTAAAATCTCCTGCAGGCAGGGTTACCCGTAGGATTTTAAAAGGTAAGTATACAAAATTCCGACAAAAGAGTAGCGTTACTAAAATGTTGCAATGTTTGGGTTGGGAAGAATTGAGAGAAAGAAGAAGAGCTGCTCGACTAAGTGGTATGTTCCGAGCTGTCAGCGGAGAGATGGCGTGGATTGACATTAGTAGACGAATAGGTTTGAATGGCGTCTATAAAAGTAGGAAAGATCACAATATGAAGATAAAGTTGGAATTCAAGAGGACAAACTGGGGAAAATATTCATTTATAGGAAGGGGAGTTAGGGATTGGAATAACTTACCAAGGGAGATGTTCAATAAATTTCCAATTTCTTTGAAATCATTTCGGAAAAGGCTAGGAAAGCAACAGATAGGGATTCTGCCACCTGGGCGACTGCCCTAAATGCAGATCAGTATTGATTGATTGGTTCTGATTGGTGGAACGGAATAGAGTGGTGTAAGGGACGGACGGACGGACGGACAGACAGACAGACAGACATTCTGCTTTAAAACATATAGTGTTTTCTCTATTCCGATTTGTTCCTGAAGCGAGCAAACCAAGTCAGGAACTCACACGTGCAGAGGATTGGAACGCGTAACCACTGCCCTAAGAGGTTTGTCCTTAAAAATGTCAGGTAGTGAAATCTGTGTTATTCCACTGTTACCAATAGGATGTCATTCATTGACCTTTGACCTGTCCTCTGGCATCTTCTTTTTATCAGCTTTAACCCAGCATTATTAGGTCCCTACTCTTTGGCATGACATGTAATGTGATATTTCATAATGACTGATATAGCTATGCGCTAACTAGTAAGTTAAAGGAAAAAAAGTACAAACAGAAAATAAAAAAGCACCTAGTTGTTTTTCTGGGCCTGAAGCATGTGCAGTGACGGAAAGTTGTGGAGTTTAACCCACACATACCCAGACTAATTACGTGTACTCCAAGTGCCTTTAATTAGGATTTTCTTTTTTTGTGCTTTAGATTTTTTGAGAGGAATGAATATTTATATTCATGGGTAAATATAAATGCTAAATTTCTTAGCAGATAATAAAAAAACGTAAAGTTAAGCAATTTCCTCAATTGTGCTGAAAGTTGAAGGGCTAAAGGTCTCGGAAAGGTTTCAAATTGTGACTCTTGGATAGCTCTATCAAACTAAAAAAAAAAATCGATAATCACTTCCGGCCTGAATGCAATTCCGGAAAAACTGCCTATAATAGCTCGTTCCATTTTTATTCAAATTCTCGGGCGTGTTTTTATTTTTTGAAAAATGTCCAAACCGAATATAGTTATAAGGGCTTAAGTGAAACTCTGCATTGACTCACATTAGCGTTCGTAGTCATAAAAAGAGGCAAACTGCTTATCTAATAGACCGGATAACGATAATTAAGGAAAGGATTGTAATTTTTAGGAAAAATAAAGAATATATTCTCATACTTTATTATATTTTATTTAGCTAAAATTCGTAGCTCATATCCCTAAGATGTTTTCAACATTGGGTTGCTTGCCTGAAGAGCTTAAACGGTGGGTTTTTATTTTCGGAGCCAACCCCCATTTTAAACCCTTAGAGGTGAAGTAGTACGCCTTTGTGGTGTAGTGGTTAGTGCGATTAGCTGCCACCCCCGGAGGCTTGGGTTCGATTTCCGGCTCTGCCACGAAATTTGAAAAGTGGTACGAGGACTAGAACGGGGTATCCTCAGACTCGGAAGGTGAACCGAGTAGAGGGGGACTCGATCCCCGCCTCAGTCATACTCGAAGTGGTTTTCCATGGTTTCTTACTTCTCCTCGAGGCAAACGTCGGGATGGTACCTAACTTAAGACGACGGCCACTTCCTTCCCTCTTTCTTCCCCTTCCAATCTCCCCCCTCGCACAAGGCCCCTGTTCAGCATAGCAGGTGAGGCCACCTGGCCGAGGTACTGGTCATCCTTCACATTTTATTCCCGACACAAATCCTAACGATCCAGGACAATGCCCTTGGGCTAGAAAAGGTGGGATCCTCATTGAGTCCGAAGGAAAAGCCAACCGTGGACGGTAAACGGATTGATTAAGAAAGAAAGAAAGAAAGAAAGAAAGGAAGAAAGAGATGATGTATTGGAAAATATCACTTAACGACACCTACGATGTAAGAGAGCAACCATTTTGTAAAATTTCGACCTCTTCAAACGGTTTTGAAAGAATGTTTCAGGGTAATGAATAATTTTGTTATAAATTCTATCTTTTATTGTAACCCCTTAGGGTTGCAGTGCTTTAAGACAATTTTTTTAAGTACCTGAGGCATAGAACGGCAACCGTCGTGTAACATTTCAACTGCGAATGTTGAACAGTTTCAGACCAAAGTATATTTTTGTTTTCGGAGAGAACCTCGCTTTAACCACCTTAGAGGTGGAATAGTTAAAGGTGTTTGTTATTAATAATAAATAAAATGTTTACTGCGGCCAATGGCCATTAAAATATTTTTACATGACTAATTATATTAAACAGAATTTGGTTAGTCCCATCTGTCTTTTACTACACGTCACAACATGATAAAAGTCGCAAGTCTTCTCGCACCGTACACATATACATTCCTTTCTCGGGGTGTGAAAAGATGTGTTAGCACACGCGCGGTGATGAAAACAGTGTGTTGCTAATCTAGTCACTATGTGTCTGAGTTCATAGTTTGCCTTCATCCAGTCCGTACTGCTCATAGCCTCTGTGCTGTAAAATGTTTCCCATACATCTCCCTTCTTGGTTTACAGCTCTGTTTGTAGCTGGTTGAATGCATCTGTAGATGGGAATATTAGTTTGTGACGTAGTTCTTCTGTGCTTTTTTTATTCTAGACCAGAAATGATCAGCAATCATATCAAATTTAAAGTTCGTACTGTACCCTTTACGGACTTCCATGGGAGACCCAGGCATAATAATGCGTCACCGTCCCCTGACGAACGACCACGGATGAGAGTATATCGAAGAGCGGCCCGAATTGCCCATACGGGCTTCGAACCGACCTCCTCCCACTTTCTGTGCTAGCCTCGGCATACTTGAACACTTGAGGGGTGGTAACGTTCGGAAAATAAAGTAACTAAAGAAAATAATGCTTAAGGTGGAGTCTTATCTAATGTGAAAGTAGGATTTCTGGGTTCAACTATTTACTGGATACTGCTTAGCACTGCTAGAAATGACAACAATCATGTAATAGGGTCACGAATATCGATTTATTCATGAATTGTGACATAAGGAAAATGAAAGAACACTTTTACAATAACTCTCCGCACACGGAGGAAAGAAGAAAGAAATACACAAATTACATTGACTCGCCTGAAGGATGTTCACTGATTTCACTCAGTACAAGCTTCATTTGGCAATGAAGTATAATCGAAGTTTGGCAATTAACATCATCTATCTTTCCATCATTAATTTACTTGCTTCGGTCGATCACCACCATGTAATTTGAGAAGATGTCTCTTACATAATACATTCTACGCTACGTAATGAACACATGAGAAATATATTTACGTTATAAGAAACACACAACAATGAGCAAACACTCCCAGGACTATTCGTAGCCCTGACACCAAGACACACAACGACGAACATCGGTTCTGTTTGAACTCGAAGCAATAACACAATACACTGAAAAAAATCGTATATACACTTTATGTACAAATGGATCATTCCTGTAAGAAAACATGGATATCACTTTATTCTGCCCCCGGCGAAAGCTTAATGCAAGCTTGCATATGCCAGCTCATTCTGGCCGGGGTTCGAATCGGACCCCTTCTGACTGAGAGATACACATCTGAAAATCTCTAGCTACCTGTTGCCTTATACTGCGGTACATCGTGGGATAAATAATTATCTATTAACTGCCATCTAACTAATCATGATATCATTTAACACAAGTAGTGTTCTTAAACCGAACCATTGAAAAAACACTGTGTGAAATCCAGAGTCCATAGATTTTAACTTCAATAACACGGCACGCCGCTCTGCTCGTAGGGAAGGGAGAACGAAAGGAAAGGTTTCTCTTCTATTGTGCGTGACTCGGTTAGTGGGACGGTCCTTCCCATTCAATGTCTGCAAGGTCCTAAACCTTCATAATTACAGCGGCTAGTTCTTCACATATTATCGCCCCAATTCATTTATTTCATATCACCGCAGAATTCCCAAGGAATATTATTCATTTATTCTATATTCTCTTATCCTTTACGTCGATTACCTTGGGGCAATATAACATTCGAATTCATCATTTCACATCTCATCGCAGACTATTTTGGGCGTTCGGACTTCTCATTACTTCACATATCGCGTACCCTAGTTCCTTAAGCATAGGGCTACCTGTTGTGTGTCCTTCGCGATCTCAGCTCTGCGCCTGATAGCTCCGCAACACACGCAGCCCGGATCTCCAGACTCTACGAGGTGACTGCAGTGCGCTTGCCTGTGACGTCAGCCAGCGCTATAAAAGGAGCTGCATTCCGAGGCAGTTAGAGCCCACTACAAGCACTCCAGACACTTACACACTTCCAAACCCCCACCTCACCCCAACCTACCTCCCTCCTACCATAGTACCATCCCTGCCTCCTACCATGGTACCATCCCCCAACCCAGCCAAGAAACCAACCACCTCCTACGCATACTAATCAGTCTACTGTCCCCCCAAGCTAATCCAGTACTCCCCCCCATGCCCAACAGACAGCTAATAGTATATTAGCCCAAGACACCCACCTCCCTCCAAGTCACGTGGTTATCCCCTGCCAAGTAGTCCCTATCAGTCACCCTCACCCCCTGAGTCAGTCGTACACTCACTTCCTCACCTTCTTCTTCTAGCACTTTATTATTGATGGTTAAGCAACATTGGGCGTGGCGTCCACCTGGATGGGTGACCCACGTCACACCAGCTTACTACCCCATCTCAACGCACGAACAAACCATAACCTAATGATAAGCCCTGGCTCAAACCAGGGCCTCCTACGTGCGTCGCCCCTTACGGGGCGCAGGTCATATTCTGACCAGTTACGATGTTTGAAACTGGACTCCCCTACCACATACCATCATTCTGTCCAGCATATCTGTGAAGGAGATAGCACCCAAGACCTAATCGGTCGGAGGGCTACAATCCTCAACAGAACCTAATCTCTGGTTTCTGTATGAGACTTGGGGCATGGCCAGGACTCCCCAGTGTCCAACGCCAGATTACACTGCAAGTCGAACACGGAGGCTATCCCTCTTAAACATGTGTATCGAACAGGTGGACTGAATGCTGGTTGTGAGGTTTCACCTCTAGACACTGCCTCACCTCCCGTTACCTGTAGACACGTCGAGCCCCGATGTCAGTATTCTACCAATCCCACAGTCCTCACTTATGCTCCGACATCAACATTAGTATTCTACTAATTGTGAATATTTATGTCAGCTCCTGACAAGCCTACGGCAATTACTAGCATTCTGTTAGTACGAACTTTCATTGCAAGTTACACTAGTAATTCTACAAGGCAGATCGTTTTCGACTATCTTGACTCTCTCTTATTTGACAGACTATCTCCTCAAGATAGATTCGTGTGTATATAGAACTCTCATGTGTATAAAGTGTATATTTCAACAGACCCTCAGTCTACTGTTAATATCATCATTAATTGCGTGCAAGTTCATCCAGCTTCGAGAAAAGTTTAGTTATATTTATGTACATATTGTGTAAAAACTTATTGAAGCAATAAATTTATGTTGTGTTTCTGTATACCGATTCCTTGTATACAACACTACCATTATTCCTTCCTCAGCCCTTCATATTTTTCTTCGCTCACCGTGTAAATTCTGACTACTCTTTCGAGCACCCGATAGCAGAGTACTTCACACGGGTTTCACAGAAAAAGAACACTCCAGACAGATTCCGGTAAATATGAACAATCAAGGGAAATTTGCACATTGTCCCTAACATAATTTACCTAAATAACACAATTTGGTATCTCAGTCAGAACTCTTCACTCTTGACATCCATGCCTTAATAGTACGTGTCTAAATGACCCGTGAGCTCCCGGCTATTCCCTACATGACAAAAGAAAAATCAAATTCCATATAAAAGGACATGCATTATTTACAACATTTATGTATTAACAAAAGAAAGTCCTACATTCTCTCACTCCCGTTATGCTTTATCGTGCTAAGAAATAAAATGGAATTAACTCATCTGTATGGTGGTCGTTTTTCCTTCCACGGGAAACAGACGGTAGAGTTCTACTCGTCCATCCTCTCGGCGCTCTAGATGAGAGTATCAACCTTCGAACCTGGTCTGCGACAATCTATCATCCTGGTTGACTCGTTCAACTACTACAAATCTTGAAGTAATCTAATTGGTATCAGCTCCAGTACTCGTTACATGTTCCCTTTGTCTACAACGACACATACACAGAATGCACACAGGAGTTTCCCTTATATAGGCAGGTGACTCTAATCTAGGGCGGCACGCATTAACACAGTGAGTATGATGACTCATCAGGCTTGAGACACCCTTCCTCCGCACAGCGGATTGTCCACGTCGACGCTATTCTACCGCCGAATGTTACTGCTACGACTTGGATACCATTAATTTACTGATACGGCGTACCAATTAACCCTCAAACACACGCGTATGGGGTGGAATCCACCCCAGGTCATTTTATTTATTAGTGTAGTGTACAAATACCTTTTCTGTGCTCTGCCCGCTCTTGTACACTTCTGGCTGGATCCCTGCAGAAAGAGTCATTCGAACATAATCTATCTTAAAATCTCCAATTAATACAGTAATTCGTATTTTAAAATACAATGATATGTGGGGTGGAAAGCACCCCGACGCGTGTGTCTGCGTCCTAAGATTTGGCGCGTGTGATTGAGGGTTAATGCCGGCATTTTTCATCGCTGACTCCCGCGATTCACTTATACAAATGTTTTAGCGGCCTACCTAATTTATTCTCAGCACTGAGACACTTGCCTAGGCTCGATTGGCTATTGTTCGATTTCCTAACACACAGTTCACAGGGTTATAAAGTTTACGGTCGCGACGGGCACCCACTTCATCTTTGTAAGTGGTCGATAGACTGTTCTCAGCGAGGGCCAGGGTCGGCGTAATATTGTCAACCCGCTGGTCCTTGGGGGTGGGAGGCTCCTTCTCGCTTAATTAAGGAAATCGGCTCCGTAATGACTGGAGTTCATTTAAAGGGTGCGTATTGTAGGACATCTATACCCCCTTTCACTCGAGCCGAATGTGATCGCAATCCGATCGGCAGTTCTTAAGTAATCAAGCTCCCGCCATTAATTAGATTACTCGCGTCCTTTTGAGGGAGGAGCTGACTTTGAGCGAAATTCTTGGCCTGGGAGACGCACGACATTCACACGTGTTAGCAATACATTGCAGGTGACATCTGGTGACCTCAATTCACCCCGTGAGTAAAGTATTCCAGCTCTATTCATTGGTGTGCCTCACATATTTTTCCTACGCCCGGATCAAAATATCACATAATTTTGGAACCCGTTGAACACGTAGAAAAAACAGGAAGTTTCTTCTGTTAGTGTGGAACCCTGTAAAATAGGCCGCACCTCTGGCAGTATTAGACTGTCGTTGTGTCGCGTCCTCCTCCCTGTCTTACACGTAAGAGCGCTTTTCTCGCGGGGCTTGTCTTCAGCTACACCTTTCCATTGTTTGTCAAGGTATATTTCGTGGGTCTGGTTCTGACCACAAGCTGATCGAATCCCGGGGATGTTCCCTTTGCCCAACGTGCTACAAACAACGCGATTGCTGAAGTGGTTTTAATAGGATCGAAAGATGCAGATGCTGTCAATGCGCTGTACAGGACACTGTACGGTTTCATTATGTCAAGCGAATTAGGAGGAAAGAACATAAGGGTTAAAAATGCAAAATTTTGATGGTATGCATCATCATCATCATCATCATCATCTAAAGGCTTCGCCTTGTCGCTGCAACCATTGATCTCTTCTCTCTGCGATCCTTTTCATCTCTCCATAATCTTGTCATCCCATCATCTCAACTACCTCTTCAATGATCTTCCGTGGTTTCCCTCTGCCTTTCTTTCCCATCACCTTGCCTTCGAACAAGTTCTTTATGAAGTTATTATGCCGGAGAATGTGACCGAAAACTGATGCTTTCCTCCTTTTTATCGTTGTTATTAAATGTCTCTGGGTGTTTATTTCTCTAAGCACTGCTTCATTAGTTTTCTTCTCAATCCAGCTAGTTCTTGTCATCTTCCTCCATAGCCACATTTCCACTGCCTCTAGTCGTTTCACGTCCTCCTTCAAGAGAGTCCATCCTTCACAGCCGTATAGCAGCACACTCCAAATGAACGTTTTGATAAATAATTTCTTTTATTCAGTATTTAAGTATTTATTAGTTAAGAGCTGCTTCTTCTCCTCAAAGGCTTTCTTACACACGGAAATCCTTCTCTTTATTTCCACAGTGCATCTGTTGTCATCGGTAATAACTGATCCTAAGTAGCAGAAGTTGTGCACCTGTTTTATTAAAATATTTCCAATTCTGAGCTGTGCCTCTGGCTTCATTTTAGATTTGCTTACAACCATAACATTAGTTTTATTTACATTAATGTTAAGTTGGAAATCTTTTAAGATGGATGTTAATTTGTTGAGCATGATCTGCATGTTCTTCTCATTGTCAGCCAGAAGTCCAATATCGTCGGCAAATCTAATACAGTGTACAGTTGTTCCATTTATTTTAATGCCAGGTGTTTTGGATTTAAAAATTTTCATGGCATCTTTAATGTACAGATTAAATAGAAATGGTGATAAGAAACACCCCTGTCTTACTCATTTCCTGATTCTCACCTTGCATACTTTATCATTACTTTCGATGTTTATTCTTTGATTGATGTAGAGTTAAGTATTGCTTTTCTGTCTTTCCAGTCCAAATGAATGTCCTTCATAATTTTGAACAGCCTCTTCCAATGAACATTGTCAAAAGCTTTTTCCAGGTCTACAAAAGCTATATATGTATTTCTGTTAAGCTCCAGTCTTCTCTCCAAGATGGTTTTAAGTGCTATAATAGCTTCTCTTGTTCCTACTCCTTTCCTGAACCCAAACTGATCATCATATAGATTCTGCTCAATTTTCATTTTGATTCTGTTTTTTAATATGCATGTGAATATTTTTGCTGCATGTGAAACAAGACTTAGTATTCTGTAATTGGAGCATTCTGTTGAATCTCCTTTTTTGGGCAGAAGTACTGCTTTGCTTTCAACAAAATCCTCTGGCATATCTCCGTTTTCATAGCAGTACTGGATGATTTTGAAGAGTTCATACTTCAGCTTTTTTCTAGAGTTTTTCCACAGTTCAGCAGGCAGTTTGTCTGGTCCAGGAGCCTTGTTCTTTTTCAGCTGTTGCAGTGCTGTTTCGAATTCACTTCTCACTATGGGAGGACCTAGTTCATCTTGTGCAACCTGGTCTTGTTTTATGATGTACTCATCTACATTGTCAATTTCTTCTCCATTATATAGATCCTCCAAATACTCTTTCCATCTCTTCATTACCTCCTCATATTCTATTAACAGACTTCCTTCCGTATCTTTTATTACACTGGATTTCATTTTAGCCTTGAATTGTGTTCTTTTTACTTGATTGTATGCTCTGTCAACATTTCCGATTTTTATATCATGTTCTATGCTTTTACAAATGTCATTCATCCATCTGTCTTTCGCCTCTAGGCACTTCTGTGTAACTAAGTTTTTTAGTTTCTTATAGTTTATCATTCCTTCTGGGGTATTTTTCCGGTGTTCTTTGTTTCTTTCCTGAATGAGATTTAGTATTTCTTCGGTCATCCAGTTCTTCCTGGGTTCAAGCGTCTTTTTTCCTAGCACTTCATCTGCTGCCGTTGTAAGTGAAGCTTTGACAGCGTCCCAATCTGTTTCGTTGCAGTTGTTGTACATGATCGTATCTGTCTTTTCTTCGAATGCTACTTGTGTTAATGGATCATTTAACTTTTCTAGATTCCATTTCTTGCTTCTTGGTTTCCTAAACTTCTTTAGCCTAATTCGACATTTTGCTAATACTGGGATATGGTCGCTGTCGATGTCTAAGCCAGGATAGCTATGGCATGAAGTTACCTGATTTCTATACCTTCTCTTAACTAGAATGTAGTCAATTTGGTATCTGTTATTATCTCCGAAATCCTTCCATGTGTAACGTCTTCTATTAGGCATGTCAAATACAGTGTTCATTATGATCATGTCCTGTTCTTCACAGAAGTCCATCATACGTTCTCCTCTATCATTTGTTCGTCCTAGACCGAATCTGCCAGCAACTTTTCTAGTAATATTGCTGCCAACCACAGCATTGAAGTCTCCCATTATGATTATGTTATCTTTGTCTTTGTTTAGTTTAATTATATCTTCTATTTTATGATACATTTCCTCAACTTCATCGTCGTCATGTCCAGTAGTAGGGAAGTATACCTGTATTATTACCATATCTGTTGGTTTGGCAGCTATTTTCACCATCATTATTCTATCATCGACATGATATGTGTTTAGCACGTTGTTTGCCCACTTCTTTCCTAATATTACAGCTACTCCATATTGTCCACCATTTTCACTTCCACTGTACACAATTCTGAATGGGTCACTGTGGATATCACCTTTGCCAGGCCATCTAGTTTCACATAATCCCATGATATCTATTTTGTTTTCATCCATAATTCGTTTGAGTTCTTCTAGTCTTCCTGTTTTTAGCATTGTTCTTGTATTCCATGTCCCTATTTTAATCCCTTCTCCAAACTTCTGAGGTTTTCGCTTGCTGACGACCTGGGATACCTCAGTTACTCCCCTGCCGGATCTTGGTGTCCGAGTACCATGATCAGTAGTATCTAAGTTACAATTCGTACTATCCATGGTTGCTATACTAGGAAAAATAATGTGGTGGTTTCCCATTGCCTTCCACATCGCAGTTTTACTGCCATTCAAGTCTTCTTGACCATGCCAGTAAATTTTCAGCGACAGTCCAGTAGACACCTTAGTCCTGCACTGTGCTGCTTCCACTACCAGGAAGAGAGACTCCTCCGCCTTTCCAGCTGTTGGGACATATCCTCATCCACCCTTCAAGCCGTTGGTCCTCTTCACCTGTAACCCTATAACAGGGTGCTACCATCCGGAGCCAGATGGACCCTGTTTTTTAACGAGGTTTATACTCCTGCTCCTCCTTCCTCATCACTTGCGAGATGAGGCCCCGGGCTTGCAACCGGCATGGCGGAGTTGGTATGCAACATACAGTGCAAAAATATGAGTAAAATTACTTCTTCTTACAGATATTATATACGTATACCGGAGGAGTTGGCCGTGCGGTTAGGGGCGCGCAGCTGTGAGCTTGCATCCGGGAGATAGTGGGTTCGAATTCACTGTCAGCAGCCCTGAAGATGGTTTTCTGTGGTTTACCATTTTCACACCAGGCAAATGCTGGGGCTGTACCTCAATTAAGGCCACGGTCGCTTCCTCCCAACTCCTAGGCCTTTCCTGTCCCATAGTCGCCATAAGACCTATCCGTGTCGGTGCGACGTAAAACCACTAGCAACAAAATACATTATATACTTTTGGATTAACATAATTTGATGAAAGGGATTCCGTGTTTGTTATCCCCCTGTGGGTGGGGGCGGTAGAATAACACCCACGGTATCCCCTGCCTGTCGTAAGAGGCGACTAAAAGGGGCCTCACGGGCTCTGAACTTTGGAGCGTGGGATGGCAACCACGGGCCCCTTAGCTGAGTCCTGGCATTGCTTCCACTTACTTGTGTCAGGCTCCTCAATTTCATCTATCCTATCCGACCTCTCTTGGTCAACTCTTGTTCTTTTCCGACCCCGACGCTATTAGGTTTGCGAGGGCTAGGGAGTCTTTAATTTTCACGCCCTTCGTGGCCCTTGTCCTTCTTTGACCGATATCTTCATTTTTCGAAGTGTCGGACCCCTTCCATATTTTCCCTCTGATTAGTGTTATATAGAGGATGGTTGCCTAGTTGTACTTCCTCTTGAAACAATAATCACCACCACCACCATCCGTGTTTGTTAAAAAAGCAGTACTTGCAGTATTTAGAATGAAATGTTTTTCCACATAGAATAAATTCAGCGAACCCGCAATGGGTATCCTGAAAAAATAAATTGAAATTAGTATAACTGGAATAATATTTGACTTAACCACTCTAGGGTTACACAAATTGAAATTCCGAAACCTTACCTCAGTTCGCTTTGCATTGTATCACAACAGTCATCTCCAGGTTCTTAGCTGTAAAGGATCGTCAGTTTTCAGACAGCACGTTGGGAGCCATCAAGAAACTTCTCCTCCTCTTCAAAAACACTCACATCAAAATTTTCTCCTTTGCATATTTCTCTTACGTTGCACATAATTTGATACCCCTGGATTTTTGAAGCGTTAGTTTCATTTATAATTTCATTTCGTTTTCACTTCACTTTCTTTCTTTCTTTCCCTGTTCACCCCCAGAGTTGGTTTTCCCCTCGGACTCAGCGAGGGATCCCACCTGTACCGCCTCAAGGGCAGTGTCCTGGAGTGTGAGATATTGGGTCGGGGTATACGAGCGGGGAGAATGACCAGTACCGTACCTCGCCCAGGCGACCTCACCTGGTATACTGACCAGGGGCCTTGTAATGGATGGGAAGATTGAAAGGGATAGACAAGGAAGAGGGAAGGAAGCGGCCGTGGCTTTAAGTTAGGTACCTTCCCGGCATTTGCCTGGAGGAGAAGCGGGAAACCACGGAAAACCACCTCCAGAATGGCTGAGATGAGAATCGAACCCACCTCTATTCAGATGACTTCCCGAGGCTGAGTGGACCCCGTTCCAGCTAATCACACCAACCACTACACCACAGAGGCGGACATTTTCTCTCTTACTAAAGAAAGTATGTTTAAGAAGTAATGGATGAACTAATGATGTTTAAGAAGTAATGGATGAACTAATGATGTTTAAGAAGTAATGGATGAACTAATGATGTTTAAGAAGTAATATGATGAACTAATGATGTTCAAAAAGTAATGGATGAACTAATGATGTTTAAGAAGTAATGGATGAACTAATTGTTTAACAATGGATGAACTAATGATGTTTCAGAAGTAATGGATGAACTAATGATGTTTAAGAAGTAATGTGGTTTTCCGTGGTTTCCCATTTTCACACCAGGCAAATGCTGGGGCTGTACCTTAATTAAGGTCACGGCCGCTTCCTTCCAACTCCTAGGCCTTTCCTATCCCATCGTCGCCATAAGACCTATCTGTGTCGGTGAGACGTAAAGCCCCTAGCAAAAAAAAGAAGTAATGGATGAACTAATGATGTTTCAGAAGTAATGGATGAACTAATGATGTTTAAGACGTAATGGATGAACTAATAATGTTTCAGAAGTAATGGATGAACTAATGATGTTTCAGAAGTAAGGGATGAACTAATGATGTTTAAGACGTAATGGATGAACTAATGATGTTTCAGAAGTAATGGATGAACTAGTGATGTTTAAGAAGTAATGGATGAACTAATGATGTTTAAGAAGTAATGGATGAACTAATGATGTTTCAGAAGTAATGGATGAACTAATGATGTTTCAGAAGTAATGGATGAACTAATGATGTTTCAGAAGTAATGGATGAACTAATGATGTTTCGGAAGTAATGGGTGAACTAATGATGTTTGAGAAGTAATGGATGAACTAATGATGTTTAAGAAGTAATGGATGAACTAAAGACGATTCGAATTGAGAATGGGCAGTAGAAAGAAAATGGAGTTACAAAAAACATTCAAGACCTAAAAATGCTAAAAGAAACTATAATTCAAAAAACACCGAAAAGGCAATAATGGACAAATAAAACCTACAATTTCCTGGCCTGGAATGATCCAGAATGAACATATGTTGGGCTTCGACTTCGTACACTGCAGAAAAGAAAATTATTTTTCCTCAAGTTCCGAGCTCTAGTGATCACTGCTGTAGATGCACCTCTAGAACTCGTGCTGTGACTTGGCGCCTTGGGCGAGCTTGTACACGCACAAAACGATCCTGACGTGGAGTTGTTTTCCTTTGGCGATCCATGATAGGGCGCCTGTCAACACTTCCACTTACGGTTGACACTTTCTGATATAAGAAATAAGGGACATTTACCTATAAATACGGAATTTTTCCACAAAAATAAGGGACAGTTTATAAGTACTAGAAAATCAAACGTTAGGTACCAATTTCAATTAGATTATAATTAGTTTCATGAATAGAATACGATAATTATAGCAGTTTTACGCTGGCTCCGCCCGCAATGTCCAAAGTATGGTGTTGCTCGTTACTATTCTCACGGATGTATTTGCAAAGTTTCGAGTTAATGAAATAAAGCACATGATCTGCTATGGTAATAGAATGTAATATTATGTCAACAAAACACTTGAAAATACATCACACAAAGAAAATGAATTAAACGTTCCTTGGAACAACACTACGCGCCGAACTGTTAAAAAGTCCTTCAAAGATCTTCGTCATGGAGACAAATGTACTCATAACTTTTCTCAGAATCTACCAATTTAAATATTTATTAGCTCAAAAGATCCACTGAGTGTTTTTAGATGAAAACGAACTGCGTACCTCAATTAGAACGGAAGATATGATTGCTTCAATGAGAAAAAATGTTGAAGAAATGAGACGTCAAATTGAATGTGCACTGATAACTTTCCTCAGAATCAACTAATTTGAATAGTTAAGAGCTGAAATGAAAGAGCTTGATCCAGTGAGTGTTCTTAGGCCAAAACGAACTCCGTACCTCAATTATAATTAAATATATGATTGCTTCAAAGATACAAAAAATTGAAAAAATCAAATAATTTGAGGTAGGCGGAAGTTAAGTGATTTATAGTACCTGATGACAAATCTGTGCATGAATACCTTTCAGTTAAAAAAATGAAGGAAATCAACCGGATAGAATGGCCGAACTGACTGACTTTAGTTTTCATACATTTTTTTAAATATATAGATTGAAATTCGTAAAAAGAAACTAACTTCAACCCTTTTAACACTACAATACATGTGACATCTTAACACTGATGCCTTCGATGAGCTTTGAAAACTTCACAATTTAGGTAGTTTTAGTCTCAAACAGCATGAACAATCACATTAGAAATTGGAAAGGAAGACCTACGGGAAGTACGGGGCAGAAAAAGATGTAAATAAAACAGCATGCTCAGCTTTACCAGCAAACGGCGAGACGTCACGAGATTTCCATCTTCTGAGGTTGCGAAGAAAAAAAATAATGGAGCTATTTTGAACTTCAATGGCGCTCAAATCAAATATGGGTTTTAAAATGTTTAGAGACAAAAAATACAAGCTCTCGTTTTTACGGGACAACAGTTCATAATACTGGACGCAAAATTTTCACCTCAAAAAAGGGATGTCCCGTACAATACGGGGCAGGTGGTAATCCTACTTCCAGTTGAGTCTCCTGGAAGCGTTTCTACAGATACAAAATCGTATTCTGAACAATCCCTAGCAGCCTGAAAATATACCTCTATGAATAGCCTTCTTGAAGCAGTGGATGTGCATGAGTAGCTTCCCTCGACAACTAATTTCCCCGTTGCGTACCTCAGTCCATACGATCAGCCATGGACCGACATAGACACCTCCCAAACATCCGGATGCCAGTCTAATCCTCATACCACTATGCATTCGTACAATGTAGTTAGGAACATATAAAAAAAGCGACATTCCTTTTTCGACCAGTGTATACAGGATGTATCAGAACTATACCAAAAAAACAAATAAGTGATGCTCTTCGAGTTATGTTAAGAACAATGATGCAATCTGATTGGTGGAGAAAATAGTTCTTTTCAAGAAAATGAGGTCACTTTGTTACTTGCGGGCGCGCGATTCAAATTGACGAACTCGCCGTATTTGCTATGCCAGAGCTTCAGAAAGGAGAAGGGAAGGGAGGGGAAGTGGTGTGTATGATGGAGACAGAGCTAATGCCCCGAGCGTATGCACAAGTTTCCTCCCTCGCACAGTTCCTTTATTAAACAGCCATAACTGTACACACAGTACAAGAGCGCACACTAACACACACTTGTCAATCAAGGAATGTTTCTAGTCTCGTTTGTCGGTCGCAGTAGCGTTCTTTATTATTTAACATGCTCGAAGATGCAAAGCTGCCGCCCCACGACTGTGTATTCCTTCACTCAAAACGCAGTAAATGGAAAGAAACGCTAAAGGAAGAAAACAATACGCTCAATAGTTTGATTACAGAAGATGTTCAATATGTTCCCCTCCTACTTCGATGCAGCGTTCACTATGATGTAGTAGTGACCTTTGGAGTCTGTTCAGAATGTGTGGTGTGTCGAGAAAGACCTGGAAAGCTGATTGTATTCTTGGTATAAGTTTATATTCTCTTTCTACGGGGTCCGCATGGTAGTCAATTTGTGCAGAAGCTGCCTCTGTGGATCCGTGGTAGAGTGTCGGCCTCCGGATCACAAGATAGCGGGTTCAAACCCGGCAGAGGTAGTCGGAATTTTGAAGGGCGGAAAATAGTCCATTCGATACTCCATGTCGTACGATGTCGGCATGTAAAAGATCTGTGGTGATGCATTTGGTATTTACCCGACAAAATTCATTAAATCTCAGCCATAGACGCCCAAGAGAGATCCGGTTTACTCTGTCTGCCATCTAGTGGGCCTAGAGTAAAACGGAACGTTGAAATTGACGAGCAGACAGCCAGATGGCGTCAAATCTAAATGTCTGCACACGGCAGCTGAGGCCATACGATTATTATTATTATTATTATTATTATTATTATTATTATTATTATTATTATTATTATTGTGCAGAACAAACTGTACTCTGCCTACTGGGGCTGGGAAGCGAATATATGCGAAACGAACGAGAAAATTGTGCATTCACACCGAACATTACCTCTGTCTTCCACTTCCCACTTCCCCTCCCGTCCCGTCCCTCCTTTGACGCACAGCAACACGCAGTGGCTCGGTCTCTGGCGCCCGGCAGTAACAAAGTAAGCTCATTTTGTCGAAAAAAAAATCTCCGCCAATCCGATTACACCACCGTTCTTAACAGAACACGAAAAGCATCCCTGGCTTTTTTGTCTGTATAGTTCTGATACGTCCTCCTCTGTGCTGTAGTGGTTAGTGTGATTAGCTGCCACCCCCAGAGGTCCGGGTTCGCTTCCCAGTTCTGCCACGAAATTTGAAAAGTTGAATGGGGGCTGGAACGGAGTCCACTCAGCCTCGGGAGGTCAAGTGAGTAGAAGGGGTGTTCGATTCCCACTCCAGCCATCCACGAAGTGGTTTTCTGTGGTTTCCTCACTTCTCCACGCCAATGCCGGGATGGTACCACGGCCGCTTCCTTCCCTCTTCCTTGTCTATCCCATTCAATCTTCCCATACCCCTACCCCACAAGCCCCTGTTCAGCGTAGCATGTGAGGTCTCCTGGGCAAGGTACTGGTCCTCCTTCCCAGTATATGCCCGACCCAAAGTCTCAGCTCCAGGACACTGCCCTTGAGGCGGTAGATGTTGGATCCCTCACTGAGTCCAAAGGAAAAAACCAACCCTGGAGGGTAAAAGAATTACGAAAAAAAAGGAAAGAAATACTGTTCTGATACACCCCTTTCTTGTTTTGGTGATTGTCAGATTTCCCTTGGGATATCCCGTTTCCATTTTTATATTAATTGCTCTTCCTTTGGAAATGAAAACTTGTACTTTGGTCCTATCGGGTAATTTCCTTTACACCCGATCATACAACGTCTGTAGAGCATTTTTTCTGTTACTAACATAGATTTGGACTGTGCATCACATAAATAACAATAAAAACAGCTTAGTTTTCACCTTCACTCTTCTAAAAGAGTCATACTGCTCAACACAACACTAGTCGTTTACCCATCTTGCTGTTTGCGGGGATCTAGGTGGCGTTGGTGAGGCACACTCGCTACCCGTAGATTGTGGCGACAATGACTATCACGCGGTAGGTATTTTACCTCAAAAATTACTGTCAGGACCACTGCACAGCACTTTCACACTTTTTAAACTTAACACTATGTTGTTTTTCTGTAAAAACTGCACTTTAGATATTCCAGTTCTCCTATCCTCAAAATACGTTTTCAGGTGGGAATGAAGTAAAATCTAGCATCGGATGTTATTGCGCAATCATTGGCCACGATCTATTAACTTCTACTGCTACGTTTCAATTTTATTTTTGAGTTTGTATACAATCTTCTTGGAACCCAACAGTTTATTTATACTTTTGTACTCTCACTATATGTTGATGTACCGAACAGAGTGGCTACGGAACCGAGCTCTGCACTTGGAAAGTGAGTGGGTTCGAGCCCCACCATGGTCTGTCCTGAGAATGGTTTTCTCTGGTTTTCCATTTTCACTTTCAGGCAAATAATAATAATAATGTTATTTGCTATACGTACCACTAACTACTCTTGTACGGTTTTCGGAGACGCCGAGGTGCCGGAATTTTGTCCCTTAGGAGTTCTTTTACGTGCCAGTAAATCTACCGACACGAGGCTGACGTATTTGAGCACCTTCAAATACCACCGGACTGAGCCAGGATCGAACCTGCCAAGTTAGGGTCAGAAGGCCAGCGCCTCAACCGTCTGAGCCACTCAGCCCGGCTTTCAGGCAAATATGCCGGCCGTTTCCTATTCATATGCCATAGCCGATTCTCTTCACCCGCTTATCTCATTAAATGCACCGTCTTTCACTCCTTCTCCATTAGCTCCTCAAGCGAGGTTGGCGACAGGAAGACCATCCGGCCGTAAAAGGGGTAGACGTACATACACAATATATTTTCATGTAAATGAAGCCCGCGCACTGTACAACGTCGCCATCGTCCTTATCGTTCGCGCGTGATAAACAAGTTCAAAATCCAAAGTTGAAGTCCTTAATAGGCCCAGCTGTCTGCTTGAAGGTATCTTAACTGCTGCCCCCGGCCTTGGGGGTTGAGCTCGCACATTCTTGGACGAGATAACACCGAAGGAATTGCGCAACAGAGTTGAGTGTCTTCTGTCCAACATACTGCATTGTTTAAGGGCTAATTCCTCACACACCCATGCTGGACGAAGTCCATCCACATTAGATCGTATTTAAGATGCTTACACTTGGACAATAGCGAAAATGAAATCCCATAAGTCATAAAATAAAATATTCTTCCCATGTTAAATAGAAGGATTAAAGAAAAGAGTTGCGATATAATAAACAATTTTTCTAAATTTCATCAAATTACATTCGTCAGGAACTTAGCCACGGCGTTGGTCGTCTTCTTTGTTATGGAGACAGGAGGCTGCCATGTCCTTTACAAACTCATATCCACATTCGCACTTTTTCATGTCCACTTAATAAAATAAAAGTGATAAACTTATTTCATTTATCGTATGGCTTCTAGCGCCAGGAGTGTCCGAGGGCATGTCCCGCTCGCCTGGTGGCAGGTATTTATATTTGACACCTATGGGTAACCTGCGCGTATGGGTGTTGGACATTGACAATGAGGTAGAGAGAGGATGAAACCTGTCGAACGTTCTCAATTTGTGCAATGAGATTTTTCCATCCAGGACTCCATACAACGCTTTTTCTTTTCTTCTCTTCTTCTTTTTCTGCAAGTGCCATATCCGGTCTCCCCCAGACGTTGGTGATCAGCCCTGAGAAAACACCCCTTTCTTTAGTTAACTGGAAGAGTTGAGTTGTTCGGTGTTGTTGATGCAAGTCTCGTCTTGAATGTCTACCAGCTTCTCGCTGCTGTAATATGAGGTGTAGAAGCTCCTAATCGTAGAACATGGCCTGTTGTCCTGGCTTTTCCAGCTCATCCTCAGCTCTCAACACTTCATTATTGGTTACAAAATCTATCCAGGCTATTCTGAGCATTCATTTCAAAGGCCTCTAATCTGTTCGTGGAGGAAGCATTGAGAGTCCTGGTCTCTACTCCATAAAGTGATGTTGACCAGACGAAATATCTCGACAGCTTTTGCCTGTTTAGATTATCATCACAAAAAATAACCTCATCTTTCGAAGATTATCTCAGTACGGCGTCTGATCGCTTTTTCAGGGTGCATATTGTCCGTTATGGTGTTCCCAAGGTGTAGGAAGTGACCTTGATTATTTAATGAAATGGAGGCATCTTCGTGGTTGCTTCTGCTAAATATCATGAACTTGGTTTTTGTGGTATTGACGTTTAGACCCTATCTCAATCCACTGAGATGAATTGTACTGAACACTCCTTGAAGACCTTCAATGGTGTCACATATACTTAGGGTGTCATCTGCATATCTAATATCGTTTATGACGACTCCTAGCTCAGCATCACGCAAGGATTCTTTGAAGATGTGATCGGCTGTTGGAGCGGTGAAGGTGTGCAGCCTTGGCGAACTCCTCTTTTGATACTTATCTCTGAAGATCTTGTTCGTCCAATCTTGACTGTGACTCGCTGGTTCCAGTAAATATTTTGTATGATGCGGATATCTTTTATACAGTACCTAACTGTTTGTGCTGGAGATTCTCCATCAGTTTTTCATTTTTGACTCACTCACTCATAATCAATAAAACATGCAAATACATCTTTGCGTTGTTCTCGGCATCTATTGGCACTAAACATTGTGATCTATTTCTTTCTCTTCTGTGTCTCTGTTGTTCTTAGAGGTTTTCCACAATAGCCAATCAATCTGTCTTTCAATATACTCTCCACTGGATTTGTGTATTACTGAGTAAGCCATTCCCTATGTTACTGTTAAACTCTTCTTTAATTGCATTTTGTGATATTGGTGTGATCCGTAAAACCATCGCGGACGAAATGTAACATTAGCCTACAAATTTCGCTTTCGGAGGAACTGCAATTTGCAACGGAAACATTTACATTTTAAAATACCTAGTTAGTACATGTTTACACAAATGTTGATACTGCCCACTTTTAGTGTATAGGCTGCCTAAAGCAAGATTATTGATGCCTAAATATCCTTAGTTTAATAATAAAGCTATATTTTGTCTCAGGAGACGCGGAAATTGACATGTAAACACGTAATACCCAACAACGTGAAACATATAGACTGCTATCTGCCGACCATCTTTGAATCTACTTCAACTGCTGGCAGCCATGACACTTGAAGGCAAAAAAACGACAGGTGTCAAGGCATAGTGGTGGTACTTGTACAGATGTACACATTAAATTCGTTATTCTTTATGTTGCATGCAATAAAACCGGCCTTAATTATAATAAAATCATTTTAAAATGCCGTACAAGTATTAAAAGTACCGTTGGAATTGTGTGAAGACAGTGTTGTTGTTTTTTTTTCTAGGGGCTTTTCGTCGCACCGACATAGATAGGTCTTGTGGCGACGATGGGATAGGAAGGGAAAGGAAGGAAGCAGCTGTGGCCTTAATTAAGGTACAGCCCCAGCATTTGCCTGGTATGAAAATGGGAAACCACGGAAATCATCTTCAGGGCTGCCGATAGTGGGATTCGAACCTATCTCCCGGATGCAAGCTCACAGCCGCGCGCCTTTACGCGCACGGCCAACTTGCCCGGCAAGACAGTGTTTAACCAATGTGAATAACTCGTTTGTGGGGTTACGTGAATTATTGTGATCCACGAAATTTCACTGTAATATTTGTCACAAATGGAAGATAATAATTGCTTTTACTCAAATAAAGTCTCAAATCGGAGACTGTGTTGGTTGAAAGGTAGCTCCAGATAACTGTTAAATTTAATATTTAATGACATAATGCTAAATGGACAAAGTAAGTAGGGTACCTGAATAACAAGGAAACCAGAAGCGCATTCATAAGGTGTATTGTAATGATGCAATATTAAATCCTTCTCTCTCCAATGTAGTCCCAGGAAAGAGGAGTGGTGGTGATTATTGTTTTAAGAGAAAGTACATCTAGGCAACCATCCTCTATATAACACTAATCAGAGAGAAAGAATGGAAGGGATCTGAAGGGAAATGAAGGAATCAGCCAAAGATAGACAAGGGCCACGAGGAGCTTCAAATTGAAAGACTCCCTTTGCCTCGAATGCTCTAATGCCGTCGGCGTCGTAACCCTAGACTTCACCAAGTGAAGTCGGATAGGATAGATGAAAGTGAGGAGCCTAGATTCAAGTAAATGGCAGCAACACCATATCTCCACTAACGGCCCTGTGGTCGCCAACCAACGCTTCCAAGTTAAGAGCACTTGGGGCCCATTTTAGTCCCTCTTACGACAGGCTGGGAACACCGTGTGTGTTATTCTACCACCAACACCCACAGGGGGAGTTCAAAAGAAACCTTGAAGAAAAATGTCATAATTATAATAGCCTAAGGGATATGAATTTGGGTTTAGGTCTATTCTAAAATAACCCTCTAAAAATTGTTCATACATAGGGCCTACTTGTAAAATGTGTAAAATCAAGATGCCCATGTCAAGGGCAGCATTTAACTTCACCAGACGCCATCAGAAATGCCACAGTGGGGCGAAACGCTGGCAACCAGGAATGAGTTAGCTGGAAAATTAATAATGTCTAAAAACGAGCCAACTACATTGGTATTATAAATTTACTCATTCGGGACAAATATTTCAGGTTCCCTATGGGAATCAACATCTATATCATCCAAACACGTTCTAATACACTGCTCGGACACGTGAGCAATTTTAGCTGCGACCATGACAGGTATCACAAAAACTGGACCTCGTGAGTCATCGTTCGTCTGCTGCACGACCCAACAGTGTGATCCTCATCTCTCGGTAAGCCCGTTCTTTTTATCTTATCACTTGGTGTGCACTTTGTACTTCCTAATTCTCCTCTTTGGCGTAGCGGGATAGTAACATGGAAGTTTGAAACTAAGGCGTTGTAATTATTAATAGATGTTTATAGTTAAATAAGTTATTTTGGTGATCTAAACCTTGACCGAGATATCCTTCTTCTTTGTGGCGGCAACTTCCGCATATCCAAGCGCTGAAAACTTATTTCAAGTTCTATATTTATATTGTGAGATATCAGTATATAGTGAAATGTCGATACAATGATACCATCCTGACAGAAACATATTGTTGTAGAGGGAACCATCGTTATAAGGAGAAATAAGGTGTTCCCTTGTCAATTGGTGAACACAATAACATCTAGAAAATGAATTATATTAACCCTCAACTGGTGAGGTGGGGTCGTTTATGGCACCAATCAAACTGTACATCCCTACTGCTTTCCTCGATTGATTCCCTAACTGAGGACGTGCCATTTCCACCTGCAAAAAATTACTTCGTCCACATGCATTGCAGTAGTTGTATACTATGGAATGCCAAGAGCAATCCAGACCAGAAAAGATGATGATGATGATGATGATGATGATGATGATGATGCTTGTTGTTTATAGGATCATCGGCCCAATTAAAAAAAAGATGTTAAATCACACCCGAACAAGGATACGTTCCTCTTCTTATATGTTTCTTGTGTTTTCCCACAATTTTCTCATAGTGGAAATAGCACCTATTGAATAGACACTCCTCCATTGTTCCTTTTACTTGTACATTGCTCTCAGCTGAAGGCTAATTCTTGCACGAAGCGGCTGTTCGCTAATGCTATCCATCTTCGTTCTACCCAGTGTTGAAATAATACTGGTGCCATTATTGACCCCACCTCACCATTTGCGTAAGTATAATGTATTTCACTTTTATCCGATTCCTTGCCTGAACGGTCAGTCTTGAGGCCTTCGGTTCAGACAGTCCCAGATTCGATTCCCGGCCAGGTCAGGGATTTTAATCGCCTTTGGTTAATTCTTCTGGCCCGGGGACTGTGTGTTTGTGTTTGTCCCAACACTTGCCTCTTCATGTTTACACAACACTATAGAAATGCGCCATAGTGATTACATCCCTCCATATAGGGTTGAGGTCAAGAAGGACATACGGTCATAAAACAGGGCCAAATCCACATGTGCGACACAGTTCGAACCCGCAACCCCACAGGGAGGGGAAAAGCGGTAGATAAAGAAGAAGAATGTAGTTTACTTTTCTTATATATTTTACGAATTTGATGCCATAAAGTTCAACTCTTCGTGCGAATATTGAAGTTCATAAAGTTTCTATTCAGCTTTGGCTCTCCCGAAAGGTTTCCACCACTGATCCCGATTTTTCGGACTTTGTGAACAGAGCATTAAATGATGATTACGACGGGAGCAATGCAAGAGACGGGTGGATCAATCAATCAATCAATCAATCAATCAATCAATCAATCAATCAATCAATCAATCAATCAATCAATCAATCAATCAATCAATCAATCAATCCTGGTCTGCATTTAGGGCAGTCGCCCAGGTGGCAGATTCCCTATCTGTTGTTTTCCTAGCCTTTTCCTAAATGATCCTGAGTTTCGATGTAGAAGTTCTGAAGCAGAATAGGACTAAGAAATACAGTACTATACGTACTGCGTTGCTTGCAACCGTCCAGAGTAGTGATGGGATAATCGCATAATTTAAATAATCGAATAAATAATCTGTCCGCCTCTGTGGTGTAGTGGTTAGTGTGATTAGCTGCCACCCCCGGAGGCCCGGGTTCGATTCCCGGCTCTGCCACGAAATTTGAAAATTGGTATGAGGGCTGGAACGGGGTCCACTCAGCCTCGGGAGGTCGACTGAGTAGAGGTGGGTTCGATTCCCACCTCAGCCATCCTGGAAGTGGTTTCCCACTTCTCCTCCAGGCAAATGCCGGGATGGTACATAACTTAAGGCCACGGCCGCTTCCTTCCCTCTTCCCTGTCTATCCCTTCCCATCTTCCCGTCCCCCACAAGGCCCCTGTTCAGCATAGCAGGTGAGGCTGCCTGGGCGAGGTACTGGTCATATTCCCCAGTTGTATCCCACGACTCAATGTCTGAAGCTCCAGGACAGTGCCCTTGAAGCGGTAGAGGTGGGATCCCTCGCTCAGTCCGAGGGAAAAACCGACCGTGGAGTGTAAGCAGATTAAGAAGAAGAAGGAGAATAATAATAATAATAAATAATCTAATGAGTTTCAAATATAATTCAGTTGTATCGCATAGAATATTCGCTTTAAGAGTGTCGGATGGATAATCGATTGAAACAAGCGAACAGACTAACTCTTATGAAAAATAGAAATACGCCTTTTTTCCAAACGTATCTCCAATTGTTGAAACTAAATGAGTGAATTAACTGTCTTAATAACATCACTTTTCATTCCATTATTTCGAAAGCATTCACTATTCAGTTGCCTCATTCATTCGAATGCAGCTCCGAATGAATAATCGAAAAAAATATCGAATGGAAAAAATATTCACTATAATAAATAATTATTTCATGTGGCTATTTCTACCCAAGTGCAGACCCTTGTAAGGCAGACCCTCCGATGAGGGTGGGTGGCATCTGTCATGTGTACGTAACTGCGTGTTATTGTGGTGGCGGAAAGCGGTATGTGTGGTGTGTGAGTTGCAGGGATGATGGGGACAGCACAAACACCCAGCCCCCGGGCCATTGGAATTAACCAATGAAGTTTAAAATACTCGACCCGGCCAGGAATCGAACCCGGGACCCTCTGAACTGAAGGCCATTACGCTGACGATTTAGCCAACGAGTCGGACAATATTCACTATTAGATTACCTCATTCATTCCAATAGAGTTTCGAATAAATAATTCAAAAAAAATCGGATGGATTAAATATTCACTATTCGATTGCCTCATTCATTCGAATGAATAATTCAAAAATAGTCGAATGGGAAATATTATCGATTAATGGAATAAAATGAAATAATCGAATAAGCGATTATTTTGTATTCGATTACCCCATGAAATGAAATGTCGTATGGCTTTTAGTGCCGGGATATCCCAGGACGGGTTCGGCTCGCCAGGTGCAGGTCTTTCTATTTGACACCCGTAGGTGACCTGCGCGTCGTGATGAGGATGAAATGATGAAGACAACACATACACGCAGGCCCCGTGCCATTGGAATTAACCAATTAAGGTTAAAATCCCCGACCCGGCCGGGAATCGAACCCGGGACCCTCTAAACCGAAGGCCAGTACGCTGACCGTTCAGCCAAAGAGTCGGACAATGATTATCCCATCACTAGTCCAGAGTGCCAAGATTGCCGTTCAGTAGTATAATGGGAGAGTTCGGCCGCCTCCTCCCGCGGGAAATTAGAATTCTGGCGGGAAATTTGAATTTTGGCGCGAGATTTGAATTTGTAAACAAAGCCACGTGCTTTTTGACAGCTGTCATCGACAACAACGCATCGCTAACCTCACTGCTGCCATCTTGACGGGCCTAAACCTCAGTAGTGCCAACTTAACCTAACTAGCGCGAGGTAAACAAAGCCACGTGTTTTTTGACAGCCACGTGCTTTTTGACAGACAACAACGCATCGCTAACCTCAGTACTGCCATCTTGACGGGCCTAAACCTCAGTAGTGCCAACTTAACCTAACTAGTGCGAGGTAAACAAAGCCACGTGTTTTTGACAGCCACGTGCTTTTTGACAGACAACAACGCATCGCTAACCTCAGTACTGCCATCTTGACGGGCCTAAACCTCAGTAGTGCCAACTTAACCTAACTAGCTCGAGATAAACAAAGCCACGTGTTTTTTGACAGCCACGTGCTTTTTGACAGACAACAACGCATCGCTAACCTCAGTACTGCCATCTTGACGGGCCTAAACCTCAGTAGTACCAACTTAACCTAACTAGCGCGTGGTAAACAAAGCCACGTGCTTTTTGACAGCCACGTGCTTTTTTGACAGCTGTCATCCGCCATCTTTAAACCACAGAGCACTGTGCTGCCCTCTTTACCGTAGTAGATGTAAAATTCGTCACCTGTCATCAGCAGTGCTGCCATCTTGGCGGGCCTAAACCTTAGTCCTACCAACTTAACCTCACTAGCGTGAGATAAACAAATCCACGTGCAGCTGACATCCGCCATCTTTAATCTATAGAGCACAGTGCTGCCCTCTTTAGCTACTTACCTTCCACGTGCAGCTGTCATCCGCCATCTTTAATCTATAGGGCACAGTGCTGCCCTCTTTAGCTACTTACCTTTGAAATGTGGTGGCGGATAATTTGAAAAATGCTTTTTGACAGCAGCCATCTTTGAGCACCATGCTGCCCTCTTTAGCTAGATACCTGTGGTGGCAGGCAATTCCACATGACAGAAGCCATCTTTGAGCACCGTGCTGCCCTCTATGTGGTGGCGGCAAATTCTACATGCTCTTGTTTGGAAACAAACTCACGCGCTTTTTTTGACAGCAGTCATCCGCCATCTTTAATCAACAGAGCACAGTGCTGCCATCTTTAGCTAGATACCTTTGAAATGTGGTGGCGGCAAATTCCACGTGCTCTTGTTTGGAAACAAAGCCATGCGCTTTTTTGACAACTGTCATCCGCCATCTTTAATCAACAGAGCAGCGTGCTGCTATCATGCGGGCAATTTCGTCAGCTGTCATCCGCCATCTTTAATCCACAGAACACCGTGCTGCCCTCTTTATGGCTACTACCTTAAGCACGTAGTAGCGGGCAATTTGAAAAGTTCTGTTAGCTATCATCCGCCATCTTTAATCAAGAGAGCACCGTGCTGCCATCTTTAGCTAGATACCTCTGAAATGTGGTGGCGGCAAATTGAAAAATTTTACGTGCTCTTGTTTGGAAACAAACTCACGTGCTTTTTTGACAGCTACCATCCGCCATCTTTAATCAACAGAGCATAGTGCTGCCCTCTTTAGTTTGAAATGTGGTGGCGGCAAATTCCACGTGCTCTTGTTTGGAAACAAAGCCATGTGCTTTTTTTTTGACAGGTGTCATCTGCCATCTTTAATCAACATAGTATCGTGCTGCTATCATGCGGGTAATTTCGTCAGCTGTCATACGCCATCTTTAATCTACAGAGAACAGTGCTGCACTCTATGTGGTGGTGGTAAATTCCACGTACTCTTGTTTGGAAACAAATTCTATGTGCTCTTCAGCTGTCATCCACCATCTTTAATCAAGAGAGCACCGTGCTGCCCTCTTTGTGGTAGCGGATAATTTGAAAAATTCTTTTCGACAAGCAGCCATCTTTAATCCAGATAGAACAGTGCTGCCC
This sequence comes from Anabrus simplex, assembly GCF_040414725.1. Taxonomy (NCBI): domain Eukaryota; kingdom Metazoa; phylum Arthropoda; class Insecta; order Orthoptera; family Tettigoniidae; genus Anabrus; species Anabrus simplex. The sequence goes on from NC_090271.1 coordinate 33,475,008, forward strand.
TCTTTAGCTACTTACCTTTGAGGCGGTTAATTTGAAAAATTCTATTTGAAAAGCTGCCATCTTTAATGAAAAGAGCATCGTGGTGCTATCTTGCGGGTAATTTTTTACGTCACAGCTGCCATCCACCATCTTGCATTGCTAACCTTAGTGCTGCCCTCTTTAGCTACTTACCTTTGAAAAAAAATCTATTTGACAAGCTGTCACCCGCCATCTTGCATCGCAAACCTCAGTGCTGCACTCTATGTGGTGGCGGATAATTTGAAAAATCTTTATGACAAGCAGCCATCTTTAATCCAGAGAGAACAGTGCTACCATCTTTAGCTACCGCCATCTTACATCGCTTACCTCGATGCTGCACTCTTTAGTTGAAATGTGGTGGCGGTAAATTTGAACAAGTTTAATCACGCATCGGGAAAGCTAGAGTAAGCACGTGCTGCAGTGATGACGTCATTGTGCATGTTTAAACCCGTTCGTTGACTAAAAGCTTTAGTCTTCGAGAAACAGTGATAGAGTGTGGAGTGCAAACATGACGAAAACATTAATAGTTGATGTGCAAGGCTTTAAAGTAAACGGAAGCAAATTTGTGTTTAAAGAGGTGGCTGTGTTAGATTGCAGTGTGTTGTGGGCTCCAAAACTTGTTAGTTTAGTATTTAGTCCACCGTTCCCTTAATGTTTGCAAACAGATGAAGATAAAAAGCAGACTCAGTGGATTGAAAACAATTTAGGTTTGAAGTGGGAAGAAAAAGGAATACCTTATCGTTTTCTACCTTTAATGATGAATGCACATTTGTCAAGAGCAGATCTTGTTCTTTTAAAGGGTTGTGAAAAGAAAGAATGGTTGCGTGATTTTCTACATCATCATGTGAAATTATCGACATGCATGAATTAGGGTGCCCATCATTTAAAACTCTTCCGAAAGAGCATAGCAGAGAAACATGTAAACAGTCTTTACAACATGTATGCATGCTCTTTGATTGGTTGTGTCGCAGTGCATGCCGGGAAGTGAACAACATATGTAAACTGCAGTGTCGAAATAACCTTAGTGTAAAAGAAACATTTGTAGAGTAAAGACATCATGTCATTTCTAACAGATACTAAGTGTAACGCAGTTGAAAAGGCGATCGTAAAGTTTTATGCATGCAAAAAGAAACTAAACACTTTTACTGAAGAAGAGTTAAATGCATTACCAAAGGCATTTTTGGTTAATGTAGCTGTGAATGCTGTAAAGAAGATTTGGGATAAGGTGCCTCGTGAGTGGACTCAAGATCCTGTTTTGTCAGAGCTTCAAACGTGTAGTTTACATCATGAACACGTGAGTTTAGGTAGACGACCTTCTGTGAGACAGTGCCGTACATGTCAACTAATTAAACTGTATCACGGACCTAAAACTAATGAGTTGTCTTCGCTTATAAACACTTATCATGGCTGTGGAGAGAGTAAACAAGGAAAAGGTGAAGAAACGTGCTGGGAGAAAGATGAGGAAGCATGTTGGGCGTGGACTCATCAATAGAGTGATTGATCTTCTTTTCTTCGTGCTTCATCTCCCCTGCGCCCCTAGAACACGTTCGCCTGACACGTAGTTACATGCTGCCTGCATAGAGTATGTCGTGTAGCTGTTAAAATCTGCTTCGTACAGTTATGCTGTGTGTGTGTGTGTGTGTGTTATTACCTAGTGCTTTAGCTGCTCAGAAGAATATAGCAGCACTTGTCGTTGTTGGTGTAATAAAACGAAAACTGAGTGACAAAGACCGCAAAATAAACAAAGGATAAAAATGTATATATATATATTCTAAAATAAATATGAATTGTCAAAACATATTACAGGTGTTGTTTAATCCTACAGCATGTCCTAGTGACTTAGAAGAAAGGAAACGTAGAGGATTAAAAGAAAACACACATACGATTTAAAGTACATCCTCTTTATTAATCCATGAATTAAAGCTGTTATTAAAACCAAGCCATTTAACATACAGTTTATTGCCACGACGTCGAATAACACGTTCAACTAAATAGTGATCAGGATATTTTGTTTTCTGCAGTTCTTCGATGTAGAATCCTCCTTCAATAGGCTGTCCTCTGAGATCGCGAAGTAAATACGTAACTGGATTAGTAAGCTTAACACTTCTGATTTGAAAAATTTCAGTGCTCCAGTTAGGTGTGTATCCTTTTGCAAAGATAGACTTGTGTTTGCTGATGCGAACGAAATCACCTTCTTTAAAGCGATGGCGACGTGGATCAGCTGTTTTAATTACAAGATGAATAGCATTTATACGAGGTGTATTCTTTGTAACAAGACGTGGCTTTGTTCCGATAGTGCGATGAGGTGTATCGTTGTAGGTAGATAAAAGTCTAGGTAGCAGATCAATCCAACGATATGAACTTTGCGCTGTAAATTCTCGCCACATCATTGTTTTGAGTGTACGATTAAAGCGTTCTACAACACTTGCCTTGAGATTGCTGAACGTAGAGTAGTGTTGAATGCCAAGTAACTTGAGGTAAGAAGAAAAATCCTTGTTGTAAAACTCTTTACCTTGATCAGTTTGAAGAAGCCTTGGGCAGCGTTTCGATTCTTCAACAATATGTTTAAATGTTTCTTTAACTTGAGCTGCTGTTTTAGAACGCACGGGTTGTGCAAAAGCAAACTTCGAGTACACATCGATAACAGTAAGTAGATACTTATACCCCTTATTACTAGAAGCATATGGAATCATTTCTACTAAGTCTGCTTGCCAGAGATCATCTTTTCCTCGTGTAATAACGCTTCTGCGACAGTAGGTGCGACGTGCTGGTTTATGTAACTCATGTGCGATGTTTACCTTTACAGGTGAGATCTTCTCTTGACGAGCCATTACAAAATTATACCGGCATAACGTACTTCTCTTTCTATTTCTAGAATTTCTGATCCGTGACCAGTGTGACCAGCCTCTTGCGATGCTCTTAAAAGTTGTAATCGTTCAACGAGTAAGTTTGGGTCATTCCAGTATCTTACATTGACATACAGCAACAAAGGCTTGTAGATAACATCTAGACTACGTGCAGTCGGAAACAGCTTAGAAATAAACTCACGATACTTGTAACTCTTATTCGCATTTACAGCTTCTGTTCTCTTGTAATTACGTCGTGTTGCGTCAGTAGCAAAAAGTATTGCTTTATATTTTTTAAGATCATCTTGTAAAATTATATCCTTGTCAGGTATTCGTGAGAAAAGAAGTTCTAAGAGTCCTTTCGTAGGTTTATAGGTAACACCTTTTACAATGAGTTTGTTGCTATTAATCTTAACATTTGAATTTCCTATCCGGAAACAGTCATCTTCGTAGCGAATACCGTAGGTAGTGTCAGTTTGTCCTGTAAAAAGTTTTTCTATATAAGGTGCAAAGAGAGATCCATAGGTATCTTGAATAAAAGTTCTAAACTGATTGCGATAGTCTGGTGTAATCATAACCTCAGACAAAGATGGTAGATTTTGCGTCGATGTAGTAGGTGTTTCAGCAATAACATCTGTAGTTAAAAAAACTCAACACGCTTAGATGGTGATGTATCATTAAGTTCTTCTTCTTCTTCTTCCTCCTTATCTTCCTCTTCCTCTTCTTGATCTACATCCTGCTTCTTCTCTTCCTTATCTTGTTCATGCTTTTCTTCCTCTTCTTCATGCTTCTCTTTATGATATGATGTTTGCATAGAAGCAAAACTTGAAGTAGACTGCGGTAATGAAGTAGAATTAAAAATTTCTTTGAGTGGTGTACTTAGTTGTGTTTTTAAAAATAAATCCGTGTCTGCTTGAATACGTTTAAGCTCTTTAAATTTCCGTCGAATATTGTTTCGAGCTTGGATGATATGTTTTGTGATCTCCTTGCTAGATGTTAACATGATGATGGTTTTTAATCAAGTAGTTACTGTAATTCTGTGTTAATGCATATAAAATGATCGAAACCCATGCGATATCGTCCATGCTGTACATCACTTTCTTTATCAATAACTAAAAAGCTGTAACGGTGTAATGACCAACATTTAGCACACATACGTTTAAAGTCATCGAATGTCATATCAGTGTTAACATGATCGTTATACACATGTCGCATGTTGCGCTCATCTTGCCGAAAAAGCACAATAACATTTGCGTTGTCGCGTATCAACTGCTTAGGCACACGAGAATACGTTTGGCACAAATAGATGCAATCAACATATTTATGCCGACCCATACTAAAGAATGCACGAATAACGTTTTGCTGTTCTGTTGCGACATCATCAAAGATCATAAGAGAATTAGGAAGCACATCGTCTGGTGATGGTACTTGCTCATGTGAATTAAATTTAAAATATCTTATTCCATCTTTAACTAGATCGTGCATTACAGTTTGTAGAATAGTATATAGCGGCTGATAGAGTGACTTTGCGAAAACGTAAATATTTTCAGAAGTAATAAGTGTGAGTAAAAGATTTGTTCTACCGCATCCCGAAGGACCTGATATAATACATCGAACAGTAAAAGGAAACAACATTCCATGACGTTTTCTTGTAGTTGTACTAGAACTGCTGCTTTATAATCTTCATGATAACTGAATCATAAAGTACGTAATAGTAATATATATATTAAACGAAACAAGAGGCAACGGTTAGTTTATGATTTGCTCTTGACTAGTAAAGTCGTGTCCAGCATGGTGAAACAACAATATCCAAACGACATGAAGAAGAAGAAGAAAGTAAAAACTGTTGGATGGAAAGATGTTATAAAGGCTGCGCAAAAAGCTATTCGAGGGGAATACAATCCTCGTGTAGCTATTACTAAGGCGTTACGCGCAGCAAGAGCGAGAATTTCTCCAAAGTGCAGAGCAATATTTAGTAAACGTGCACGAATTATTCCTGTACCAAAACGAGGAGGATTTCTTCCTGCGCGGTTTGCTGGCTTAGCAGCTTTAGGGTCATTGCTATGTGGTGCTAGTGCTGTAGCGAGAAGTGTCAAAGCTGTAGAAGAAGCGAAACAACAGTTGAAAGAGAGTGAACGTCATAACAAGACGATGGAGGCAATTACGTTACGAGGCAAAGGTGTGAACATGAAGCTAGCGCCATACAAGAAAGGGCTTGGTATCTACATTTCTCCAAAAAACGTCTACTGAATGCACTGCCATATCGAGCTCTAACGCATGATGAAGTTTTTACGTTTGCTAAACAACTAGGAATTCATTATTTTCGAGGAGTGTATATGCGCGATCAACTACCAGTGCGCCCACGTGAACGTGAAAGTGCCGTAATTAACTTGGACGACAGTCGTGGACCTGGAACTCATTACGTTGCTTATGTAAAACGTAAATCTAAAGTATGGTATTTTGATAGCTATGGAGATTTACCTCCTCCTTTTGAGCTCATACGTTATTTCGGAAGCAGTGCAGACATTGTTTACAATAAAAGCCGTGTGCAAAACTTTAATACACGCATGTGCGGACGATTATGTCTTATGTTCTTATATCAAACCCAGACAGTAGAGAAAGTGCATTAGTGTCTACGTGATGACGAACAGTGAAAGAACGTTTGCTGTACGTGGAGAAGGACCTGAAACAACCGTCTAATTTAATCCACCAATCGAACTTGGTTATCAGCCGCATAGTCTTTGACTAGTATCGTTTGAAAGCTACAATAAAATCTATAATGTGCGTGATGGTTTAAACAAGTTCTATTACGATGAGTATGTGCTAACACTACCCTCAGGTAGTTATACAGTAGACGATATTCACGACTATATTGAAAGTACGTTAATTGATCAGTTTGGGGAAGATAGTTTTAGTAATCATAATTACAAGATCTCAATCACTATAAGCAACATTACACATAAATGTGTTATTGAATCATCATTTAAGATTGACTTCAAATCACAACCTGATTCGATTGGACCACTGCTTGGATTTTCATCGAGGGAGCTCCTACCGAACGTACGTTACGAGTCTTATCAACCTATAAAACTCTTCGATGATTATAATGTGAACATTACTTGTAATATTATTACAGACTTGAATAGTAATCTACAACCTTCGCACGTCCTGCACGACTTTATTGTTACAGAGGAACGTGGATATACTATTTGTGAGAAACCAGCAGTAGTTCTTTATCATCCTGTGTCTGTAAAACACATTAGCAACATTACTCTTAGACTTGTAAATAAACATAATCAGCTTATTCATTTAGATCAGCACGCGTACGTAGCTTACAAACTACATCTTAAACCAGTATGAAAACCATCTATAAAACACGGTGTACATTCCGAAGACATACTACATGTGTGCAGAGACTCATCGAGTTAACAGATACCATTAAGCAGATACTCCAAGATTTAGGATATACACTACTACAACAGAATGGAAGAAATGCTAGACATTACGAATACAGTAGAAAGTCGTGAAGGTGTAGTACGAAGTGAGCTTCATTCCTATCAACCTTTTACGTTTGGATTAAATAACAATGATGAAATTCATTTTATTATTAATCAGCAAGATGTTTACATCTTACCACACGAAAGCTACCTCTATATTGAAGGACGACTAGAAAAGTCTGATGGAAGTGGACCAAGCACTTCACAACTAAACAACCATGCTCTAGCTTTTCTCTTTTCTGAAGCGCGATATGAAGTAAATAATGTTGAAATAGATCGAACGAAGAATGTTGGTATTACAAGTGCAATGAAACTCTACCCTTCATTCTGTGATGAAGAAAGTAATCTTTTGCGGATGGCTGGATGGTGTCCAAAAGCTACTAACAACTGGATGATTAATGAGGATGGAACTTTTACGGGTATGTTATCACTGAAACAAATTTTTGGATTCGCAGAAGACTTTACACGTATTATAATCAACGCAAAACAAGAGCTTATTCTAATCCGTGATCGAAGTGATTACAATTCTCTTAAAGCAGTAGAAACACCAGTAGAATCGAAAATAACACTGCATCGTATACTGTGGCGGATTCCACATGTAACCTTATCTGATCGTGAAAAACTTCGATTGCTCAAGATTGTAGAAAATGGTACACCATTACCTATACGTTTTAGAAGTTGGGAGCTGCATGAATATCCTGTGTTACCACCTACAAACAAGCATAGCTGGGCTGTTAAAACATCACGCTTTACTGAGAAGCCCTTGTACATTATTTTTGGATTTCAAACTAATCGTAAATTCAATCACGAAAAAGATAGCTCACTGTTTGATCACTGTAAATTAAGACACGTTAGACTATATCTCAACGGAATTACGTATCCCTACGAAAACATCGACATTAACTTTGAGAAAAATAAGTTTGGGATGCTCTATGACATGTTTTGTAAATTTCAATCATCGTATTATCAGAAAGAAGATCGTCCGCTATTTACACCTCAAGAATTTAAAAATAAAGCTCCGATTGTAGTTATAGACTGCTCTTATCATGAAGAATCTATAAAAGAATCTCCAGTTGATATTCGTTTAGAATTTGAAACATCTGAAAACATTCCTGCTAACACAGCAGCCTATTGTCTTATTATTCATATGAGTGATGTTACTTACCATCCGCAAACGAATATTGTTACGAGACTATAAATAAGAATAGATCTTTATCATTTTCATTAGTGTGTGCTTCGACATCGTACGCTATGGGACAAAACTGTAAATGTGCATGCCGTTTGCATGCTCATACGCAACATCTTATTTATGTTTCACGAGTGAGTGAGGCTATTAAGATGTTCTATAAACATAGATCGTCGATGCCGAAACATCTTATTCAATACTTACCACCAGGATTTTTATATACGTACGCTGCCTCTTACGTACATAATTTTTGGGACATCGTTCCTCTACACAGAAAGATGTCGATCGAAGTAGCTTTATGCAGAACTTGTGAACGACATTACAAGCATCGAGGAGAAAATGGTGATGATGATTGGGATGGACCAAATCCGAGGATTGAACACTGTACACAGTGTATGAATGAACTTTCTCTAGTACCTCATGATGATGATGATGATGATTCCGAAAAGGAATAACAGCAAGGTAAGAAGTATATGATCTTCTCTGTAAAGCATAACATACTTAGTATAATATATTTCTAAATGTTTTATTTAATTTGAATGTTGCAGGAGGCATTTCAGAAGCATACGTTGTTAAGAAGCACACCAACCTTGTCAGCAGCAAAAACGAACACTGTTGTAGTACATTTGTAAATAAATATTTGATCGCATTCAAAAAATGTTGTACTTATTGCATTGCTTTACACCGACTTACTCTTAAGAAAAACGATCAGGTCTAAACATGCACAATGACGTCATCACAACAGCACGTGCTTACTCTAGCTTTCCCGTTGCATGTTTAAACTTGTTCGAATTTACCGCTACCACATTCCTTTACACCGACTTACTCTTAAGAAAACAGACAAGTCTAAACATGCATGATGACGTCATCACTGCAGCACGTGCTTACTCTAGCTTTCCCGATGCGTGATTAAACTTGTTCGAATTTACCGCCACCACATTTCAACTAAAGAGTGCAGCATCGAGGTAAGCGATGTAAGATGGCGGTAGCTAAAGATGGTAGCACTGTTCTCTCTGGATTAAAGATGGCTGCTTGTCATAAAGATTTTTCAAATTATCCGCCACCACATAGAGTGCAGCACTGAGGTTTGCGATGCAAGATGGCGGGTGACAGCTTGTCAAATAGATTTTTTTTCAAAGGTAAGTAGCTAAAGAGGGCAGCACTAAGGTTAGCAATGCAAGATGGTGGATGACAGCTGTGACGTAAAAAATTACCCGCAAGATAGCACCACGATGCTCTTTTCATTAAAGATGGCAGCTTTTCAAATACAATTTTTCAAATTAACCGCCTCAAAGGTAAGTAGCTAAAGAGGGCAGCACTGTTCTCTCTGGATTAAAGATGGCTGCTTGTCGAAAAGAATTTTTCAAATTATCCGCTACCACAAAGAGGGCAGCACGGTGCTCTCTTGATTAAAGATGGTGGATGACAGCTGAAGAGCACATAGAATTTGTTTCCAAACAAGAGTACGTGGAATTTACCACCACCACATAGAGTGCAGCACTGTTCTCTGTAGATTAAAGATGGCGTATGACAGCTGACGAAATTACCCGCATGATAGCAGCACGGTGCTCTGTTGATTAAAGATGGCAGATGACACCTGTCAAAAAAAGCACATGGCTTTGTTTCCAAACAAGAGCACGTGGAATTTGCCGCCACCACATTTCAAACTAAAGAGGGCAGCACTATGGTCTGTTGATTAAAGATGGCGAATGGTAGCTGTCAAAAAAGCACGTGAGTTTGTTTCCAAACAAGAGCACGTGAAATTTTTCAATTTGCCGCCACCACATTTCAAAGGTATCTAGCTAAAGATGGCAGCACGGTGCTCTCTTGATTAAAGATGGCGGATGATAGCTAACAGAACTTTTCAAATTGCCCGCTACTACGTGCTTAATGTTGTAGCCATAAAGAGGGCAGCACGGTGTTCTGTGGATTAAAGATGGCGGATGACAGCTGACGAAATTGCCCGCATGATAGCAGCACGCTGCTCTGTTGATTAAAGATGGCGGATGACAGCTGTCAAAAAAGCACATGGCTTTGTTTCCAAACAAGAGCACGTGGAATTTGCCGCCACCACATTTCAAAAGTATCTAGCTGAAGATGGCAACACTGTGCTCTGTTGATTAAAGATGGCGGATGACGGCTGTCAAAAAAGCGCGTGAGTTTGTTTCCAAACAAGAGCATGTAGAATTTGCCGCCACCACATAGAGGACAGCACGGTGTTCAAAGATGGCTGCTGTCATGTGGAATTGCCTGCCACCACAGGTATCTAGCTAAAGAGGGCAGCACGGTGCTCAAAGATGGCTGCTGTCAAAAAGCATTTTTCAAATTATCCGCCACCACATTTCAAAGGTAAGTAGCTAAAGAGGGCAGCACTGTGCCCTATAGTTTAAAGATGGCGGATGACAGCAGCACGTGGAAGGTAAGTAGCTAAAGAGGGCAGCACTGTGCTCTATAGATTAAAGATGGCGGATGTCAGCTGCACGTGGATTTGTTTATCTCACGCTAGTGAGGTTAAGTTGGTAGCACTAAGGTTTAGGCCCGCCAAGATGGCAGCACTGCTGATGACATGTAACGAATTTTATATCTACTACGATAAAGAGGGCAGCACAGTGCTCTGTGGTTTAAAGATGGCGGATGACAGCTGTCAAAAAAGCACGTGGCTGTCAAAAAGCACGTGGCTTTGTTTACCACGCGCTAGTTAGGTTAAGTTGGTACTACTGAGGTTTAGGCCCGTCAAGATGGCAGTACTGAGGTTAGCGATGCGTTGTTGTCTGTCAAAAAGCACGTGGCTGTCAAAAAACACGTGGCTTTGTTTATCTCGAGCTAGTTAGGTTAAGTTGGCACTACTGAGGTTTAGGCCCGTCAAGATGGCAGTACTGAGGTTAGCGATGCGCTGTTGTCTGTCAAAAAGCACGTGGCTGTCGATAAACACGTGGCTTTGTTTACCTCGCACTAGTTAGGTTAAGTTGGCACTACTGAGGTTTAGGCCCGTCAAGATGGCAGTACTGAGGTTAGCGATGCGTTGTTGTCTGTCAAAAAGCACGTGGCTGTCAAAAAACACGTGGCTTTGTTTACCTCGCACTAGTTAGGTTAAGTTGGCTCTACTGAGGTTTAGGCCCGTCAAGATGGCAGCAGTGAAGTTAGCGATGCGTTGTTGTCGATGACAGCTGTCAAAAAGCACGTGGCTTTGTTTACAAATTCAAATCTCGCGCCAAAATCCAAATTTCCCGCCAAAATTCAAATTTCCCACCAGAATTCAAATTTCCCGCGGGAGGAAGCGGTCGAACTCTCCCATTATACTACTCCGTTCCGTTCTTTGCCGGAAGTGTCCGAGGTTTACGACCAAGAGAATTGTGGCGTCAATGATCGTGATGCTATGCAGGAAACCTGACACTTGCCAAAGGAATGGTTTCGCCCCACCGAGCATTCCTCTTCAATCAAAAGGCTACGCCTTGTCGTTACAGCCATAGTTTCCTTTCCTCAGCAACCCCTTTCATCTCCAAGTAGGAAGAACACAATTTCACTGTCCATATTTTTTAAATAAGATCTTCGTCCTCTTGTTTTCTTCTCTAAGGTCCCATATTCGAAGATGTTTTGTAAAACAGTATCATGCCTAAGGAAGTGTCCAATGAGCTTAGCCTTACGTTTTCCTATGATTTCAAGTAGCTGTCTTTACTCTCCTATGTCTTGATGAATCACCTCATTGCTCCTTCTCTCAGTCCAGTTTTACCAGTAATAATGAAAGAAGCGTTTTGACAGATAGGTCTGGAGGGAGGAACATTGCACGCGCCTTTGCACAGTGTTGCCATATTCCTGCATTCCCTTTTTTCTCCTTCTCCTCTCTTCCGATTCACTTACCGCTGTGTTCTGTTGTACGTAACTCAGAAGTGAAAAGTTTGCCAACTCCAGGCAACAAGAGCCGGCCAGCAGGTTTGTCTCCATGGCAACCATACCCCCTACTCTCTTCTCCCCACCCAGGTTAGACTGTAAACGGACCTCCCTCTAAGAAATGTCAGAACGCATTTTTCAATATTACACCTTTAGTTCTAGTAATTCTGCTCCAAAATAACATTTCCGCTGTCTCGGGACAAACTTTCTCCTGTTTTGATAACGTTCAGGTTTCACACCCTAATATCAAGACACTCCATACAAAGGTTTTTAGAAATCTCTCCTCGGTGTGGACGTTGATGAGCTTTTCCGGCGGAAGTTTCTTTTTATTCTGGAAAGCGTTCTTGGCCAGTGCTATTCTTCTCTTGATTTCGTTGAGACATCTGTTATTTTCCTTAACATTGCTATCGGAATAGCAAAACTCAGCTACTTTTCGAGTCATTCTCTGATTATTTTACATCAGTCCTTCCTCCACCTCCTTTCGTCTTCATAACCATAGTGTGGTCTTCTCTAGCTTGATATTCGCTATCTCTTGGTTCAAGATCCTAAGCATATTATTCAGCTCTGATCATGTCTGATAAATTTAGGGCGGCAACTGCGTCTTGTTCAATCCAGGAAAAGATGAAGCCCACAATAGAACATTGCACTGTACAACAAATGAAAACGACTGCAAACTTTTGGAATCAGATGCCCTTCGTATAAGTGAGTGGTGTAAGAAGTGGATGTTGCAGGTCAATCGTTCGAAGTGTAATGCAATCAGGTTAAATCGTAAGAAATCCCCTGTCGAGTATAATAATTATGCTTTCAACGGTGTACTGTATATTTAAACCGTGTAGATATGATGAATGATTTAGGTATCATCTTAAGCAGAGCAAATGACCTTTCCTTCCTGGACTATATAGATTCTATAACAAGGAGATCTCTTAGGTTTTTGGGTTTTATTAAGAGACATTGTAGGGATTTTGTTTTCGTTTCAACCCTGAAAAGTCTATCTATCTATCTATATATCCCTTTACTGCATGAATTATTTTTTGTTTTCGTTTGATGAAGAAAATTTCAAGCTTTAATGTTCAACATACGTTCAGTGTATGAGATGTACCGGCAATTCTTAACTGGGGCTAATAGCTTAACACTCATATGTGATGTGGATTGCCATAGTTGAATATATATACGAATTTTCACGATTTTACGCTAAGCTTTTAACATTCAAAGACCGAACATTACTGCCTACTGGCCATGGGTACGTACCGCTGTCTCGGGACAAACTTTCTCCTGTTTTGATAACGTTCAGGTTTCACACCCTAATATCAAGACACTCCATACAAAGGTTTTTAGAAATCTCTCCTCGGTGTGGACGTTGATGAGCTTTTCCGGCGGAAGTTTCTTTTTATTCTGGAAAGCGTTCTTGGCCAGTGCTATTCTTCTCTTGATTTCGTTGAGACATCTGTTATTTTCCTTAACATTGCTATCGGAATAGCAAAACTCAGCTACTTTTCGAGTCATTCTCTGATTATTTTACATCAGTCCTTCCTCCACCTCCTTTCGTCTTCATAACCATAGTGTGGTCTTCTCTAGCTTGATATTCGCTATCTCTTGGTTCAAGATCCTAAGCATATTATTCAGCTCTGATCATGTCTGATAAATTTAGGGCGGCAACTGCGTCTTGTTCAATCCAGGAAAAGATGAAGCCCACAATAGAACATTGCACTGTACAACAAATGAAAACGACTGCAAACTTTTGGAATCAGATGCCCTTCGTATAAGTGAGTGGTGTAAGAAGTGGATGTTGCAGGTCAATCGTTCGAAGTGTAATGCAATCAGGTTAAATCGTAAGAAATCCCCTGTCGAGTATAATAATTATGCTTTCAACGGTGTACTGTATATTTAAACCGTGTAGATATGATGAATGATTTAGGTATCATCTTAAGCAGAGCAAATGACCTTTCCTTCCTGGACTATATAGATTCTATAACAAGGAGATCTCTTAGGTTTTTGGGTTTTATTAAGAGACATTGTAGGGATTTTGTTTTCGTTTCAACCCTGAAAAGTCTATCTATCTATCTATATATCCCTTTACTGCATGAATTATTTTTTGTTTTCGTTTGATGAAGAAAATTTCAAGCTTTAATGTTCAACATACGTTCAGTGTATGAGATGTACCGGCAATTCTTAACTGGGGCTAATAGCTTAACACTCATATGTGATGTGGATTGCCATAGTTGAATATATATACGAATTTTCACGATTTTACGCTAAGCTTTTAACATTCAAAGACCGAACATTACTGCCTACTGGCCATGGGTACGTACTGCAAGGCGCAAGTACAGCTTGCAGAACCGTAGGTCGGTAATGTCTTTGAGGTTGAGCCAGAGGTACTCCTGAAGCCTGTGGTAATGTGATGGGGAGGGCCCACGTAAAATAAACGGTGGTTGGTTCGCGTGGATGTTGACGGGGTGGAAGGAGTACCTTTGGTTGTAGGGCTGTTTTGTCTTATGTTATGTAAAAAAAACAAGGCATCACTGGGATATGTGTTAGTTGTAATGTTCATTGCCTCTCATGCTGACATTCAACTCCGATAGATGTGATTACTGCTGCGTACCGAGTATAATAGCCTAACTGAATATTGGCGGGAAATAGCTGAGGAGTTAGATAACTTTCTTCTTTAGCACGCTATTCCTCTGATTCATAAATTTTCTGATACTGCTGGTACTGGTACTGGTTCATCATAGTATGCCAGCTATTCGATACCTACTCTGACGCGCTATTTTGAATGAGCAGTGTGCGCACTTAAGTCAGAGGCTCAGTTAGTAGCCCCATGGCACTAAAGCCCTTGAAGAGCCTTGGCCTACCAAGCGACCGCTGCTCAGCCCGAAGGTCTGGAGATGACGAGGTGTCGTGTGGCCAGCACGATGAATCCTCTCGGCCGTTATTCTTGGCTTTCTTGATCGGGGCTGCTATCTCACCGTCAGATAGCTCCTCAGTTCTAATCACGTAGGCTGAGTGGACCTCGAACCAGCCCTCAGGTCCAGGTAAAGATCCCTGACCTGGCCGGGAATCGAACCCGGGGCCTCCGAGTAAGAGGCAGGTATGCTACCCCTACACCACGGGGTCGGCCAGTAGTAGTATGAACTGGTCTAGAATTACAATTTAGGCCTATTCCAAATTATAGTACCACAATTCACTAAATAACTCAAAATTCAACCCTGAAATGAGCCGTTTCTTAAGAAAAGCTTCTTCCTCTTTACTTTTATTAAATCTACACTAATTTTATTCCAAATTAGCAGCGAAGATGTGGTTTCTTCTCTGGCTTGGAGGAAAAATTGCCTCCACGTCAGATAGTTCTTTCCCCCGCCAGTGTAGTGAATTGAGATTTTCCGACTCATCGGGTACTCCCAGGAAACAGATAAGTAAGCGGGCATAGTTTTTGCCCTGGGACTATCCACTATTCGAATCCCTCCGCCGAAAAAAAGACGAAGATTGTTCACGGATCCGGATGTCTGCGTTTTGGTCATTCCCGCTCTGTAGCTTTGGACTGTTAGTTCGGCAGCATAGTACTGTTCGTTAAAAGTGAGAAAATGTGTGTTTTTTCATTTGATTATTTCATATGAAAGCATTGCTTTGAATCGCGTCATTCCTACTGACGTCATTGTAATGACCCATGTTCATTTCAGTTAGGAAAACCACTAAGAGAGTCTTTCTGAGAATCTATGAAGGCAGGCGGAGAGTGAGTGCCTGCCATTATAATGAAAACTCCCCAACCGGATTGTGACTGACGGTAGGCAAGCTGGCCTACCATTACAATGAAAATTCCTTAACCCAGCCTTCATATGAGAAAAGACGTTAGTGACTTCCCCGTCGTGTTTCTAGCGCAACGTTAAGAGCTATGCAACTTAATATAATCTTGCTCACAACGTTTACACTACCTAACCTAGAATTCTGTATAAAATTTTGAATTCCGTAGCGAGGCACGGGTACATCAGCTAGTACATATATAAAATAAGAGTTTTGTCCGTACATTGCCCAGAATTTGAAAAGAATGGTATTTCTGTATCGGTCATGTCCACAGTAACAAGGAAATGCACTTTTTTACTTTTCCGTATATTGTCTGTCTGTCTGTCTGTCTGTCTGTCTGTCTGTCTGTCTGTCTGTCTGTCTGTCTGTCTGTCTGTCTGTCTGTACACGCATCACGAGAAAACGGCTGAAGAGAATTTAATGAAAGTCGGTATGTAAAGTCGGGGGATGAGCCACTACAATCTAGGCTATAAATCATTTTATTCGCGCTTAGTAAAATGGTAGTTTAGGGGAAGGCCTAAAAAATAATTCTCAAATATTTGTATTATTAGTGGTCCTATCGATAAATACTACATAACTAAAGTTGTATATTATGAAATTTTCGATCATTTATGTCATACATTGTTAGTGTACCGGCTTTGATAATACAGATATTCATGAATTTGTATTTGTGTTGCCAAGTCCATATCAACGGCGAGCCACGGAAAAATGGGTTAAGAGAATTTAATGAAACTCGGTATACAGAGTCGGGGAATAAGAAACTACCGTCTAAGTTATAAATAATTTTATTCGCCCTGTATGAAATTGTAGTTTAGGGGAAGGTGCCTGAAATTTAATGTTTAAGTACCTATGTTATTGTTCCTATCGAAAAGTACTACATAACAAAAGTTATAAAGAATGCAATTTCCGACCATTTATGTTTTATTCAATTTTACCGTACCGACTATGATAAGAATGGTATTTCAGAGTCGGAAGAAAACTAAATGTGAAGGCGTACTATATTGAAAGCGCATAACGTTGATCAACAATAACATTACAATGACCATTGTTTGTGGTGATGTTCTTTGTCTCTTATGCTGCCGCTCAATTCCGATAGAGGGGATTACTGCTGCGTACTGAGCGTTGCTTACGCTATTATACAAGGCTGGAAAATACAAGGCCTAGCTGGTTGTGAAACTGGTTCCCGCTCGGCCTCGTGAAACGCATCGTTTTGTCGCTATGTGCGCTCTTCTTAGTCAAAGAATTGCGCGGGCGAAGTACTCATTCAAACATTCACGAGCGTTTCAAGACGTATTTTTGTACTTTATGAGTTTCCTGTGCTACTGCGGGTGAATATAATTTAGTGACTGAAATTAATAGCCGCCTCTGTGGTGTAGTGGTTAGCGTGATTAGCTGCCACCCCCGGAGGCCCGGGTTCGATTCCCGGCTCTGCCACGAAGTTTGAAAAGTGGTACGAGGGCTGGAACGGGGTCCACTCAGCCTTGGGAGGTCAACTGAGTAGAGGCGGGTTCGATTCCCACCTCAGCCATCCTGGAAGTGGTTTTCCGTGGTTTCCCACTTCACCTCCAGGCAAATGCCGGGATGGTACCTATCTTAAGGCCACGGCCGCTTCCTTCCCTCATCCTTGCCTATCCCTTCCAATCTTCCCATCCCCCTACTAGGCCCCTGTTCACTATAGCAGCTGAGGCCGCCTGGGCGAGGTACTGGTCATACTCCCCAGTTGTATCCCCCGACCAAGAGTCTGAAGTTCCAGGACACTGCCCTTGAGGCGGTAGAGGTGGGATCCCTCGCTCAGTCCGAGGGAAAAGCCGAACCTGGAGGGTAAACAGATGATGATGATGATGATGACTGAAATTAATGACATATTTACGCAATGCGAACATCGGACTAACTTAAAAAAAATCATGGTACACTCTAGTGTTCCTTACTGTAAATCAAAGATCTCAAAAGGATGTGTATTTCATTACACAGATTTTCGGAAGACGAGGAACTTAAAACTAAATGGCGATTGGCAATTTCTCGTCAAGGAAATAGACTGGGATCTCTATGGAAACCTAATGAACATGCCAGTGTTTGCAGTAGGCATTTTGAGGACTCAGATTATAGTGTAATCACAGCACTAAAAATCCTACTTCCGAACGTCATTCCATCCATATTTCAAGATTTTCCCGGACACAGACACTCACATACAGGAAGACTGCATAAGAGGAAGGCTACGAAATTGGGAAATGAAGCTAAACCCTACAAGACAATTGAACTTCATTTGGAACCAACCACATCTACAGCCAGTGAAGGGAATGACCCTCCACCTGTCATTATCAGTGAACCATTATATAAAACCACAGGCACACAGTGTTCTATTACATTTAAACTCTTTTGCATTAAAGTTGGTTTGAAACTGAAAAGAATAGTCAGAAAACTTAGGAAAAAGAGAGCACATGTAAGAAGCAGAAAAATATTATTACCACTTTAAAAGAAAGGATGCATCAACTCAAAAATGAAAACAATAAGAATCGACATATTGACTTGACAGTTTACTAAAGAAAATTACATGACTAGCTGAACAAGGTGATTTGAAAGCAAATTTCCTGATTGAGCTGATTCAAGCCTTTTGTAAACAAAAGTGTAAATTCAAAGAGAATACAATAAAGGTCTGCAGGTCATCGACAGGCTACAGGTTCCTAAGATATCTTAATATTTTGCACCTACCGCACCAAAAAGCTTTAAAAACTTGCATTGGCCATTCCAGAAGAGAGACATGAATTACTTATTTGGTACGAGCTCGTCTGATTACAGAAAAGAAATCTTACAGCACGATAATGAAATGGTAGGTTCTCTCATTATAGCCTAGATTAGATGGCAATAAAATCAAGGCTGGTCTATGACAGGAATTTGGATATGCTTCTTGGAATGACATGTAGAGAGAGATGTTGAAGAGAACCTTGCTAATAAATTGCTCTGCAGTCTGTTCAAAGGTCTTTCCACATATCACAGGATTTTACACACAGCCTGACAGGAGATCAACTAGCCAAATTAACAGGCGAGGCCTTACAGGTTGTTGAAGACAGTGGATTCCAAGTCGTCCGAATTGTTAAGTGAATGTGGCCAAGTTTCACTTCTTGTGTGGAAAGGAAGCAGACCTTGTACATAAAATTCAGCTCCCTATATTTTTGAGTTTTGACCCTAGCCATATATTTAAAAAATGTAAGATCACAACACTTTAGCAGGAATGTTAAAGTAAATGGTAACGTGGTAACTGCAGAACATGTGAAAAAGCCGTATCACCTGCAAAAACATTTGGTAGTGAAACATGTGTGGAAATTAAATAGGAAAGTACATAGTACACCCTACAAATTTGGAAAAGATTAATGTTGCAAGGGCTAAAGTGATATTCTCGACAGACACTATTGCTGGCCTAAGAAGTTTGGAGAAAGTAAGTCCAGAAGAAATCGGTAACAGGAACAGCTTCAATGAGACCACAAATTTTCTTGAACTGTTACAAACATGGCATAGGCCCTATTATTCATGATTATTTTCACTACAACAAAAATGGATCATAAGCAACATTCAGAACACGTGCTTTCACCGTATCATAATTAGCCATACATTAGCGAATTTTCACAAGCACTTGTCACAAGATCCATGCTGAACGTTAGAAGACATTCAAAACTTGTGTCTATGAAAGGCGATCCTAGCGGGAGAACTGAAAACTAAATACGGTGACCCTACCTCTCATTGCTCGTTTGCCAGCCTTGTATAATAGCGTAAGCATCGGTACCGAGGTCCGACTCGTTGGCTGAAAGGTCAGCGTACTGGCCTTCGGTTCAGAGGGTCCCGGGTTCGATTCCCGGCCGGGTCGGAGATTTTAACCTTTATTGGTAAATTCCTACGTCACGAGGGCTGGGTGTATGTGTTGTCTTCATGATCATTTCATCCTCATCACGACGCGCAGGTCGCCTACGGGAGTCAAATCGAAAGACGTGCACCTGGAGAGCCAAACATGTCCTCGGATACTCCCGGCACTAAAAGCCATACGCCTTTTCGCCTCATTTTCAAAAAATATGTAAATTAGTCATGTGTACACCTTTTATAATTGCGTACCGAGTGAGTTGGCCGCGCGGTTAGGGTCTCGCAGCTGTGAGCTTGCATTCCGGAGATAGTTGGTTCGAAACCGACTGTCGGCAGCCCTGAAGATGGTTTTCCGTGGTGTTCCATTTCCACACGAGATAAATGCTGAGGCTGTACTTTAATTAAGGCCATCGCCGCTTTCCCACAACTCCTAGCTCCTTTAATATCCCGTCCTCGCCGTAAGACCTATCTGTGTCGGTGCGCCGTAAAGCAAATTGAAAAAAAAAATGTTATAATTGCGTACAATATTTTCTTTTGAATTGTGGTCCGGCTCCAAGGCTAAGTGGTTAACGTGCTGGTCTTTGGTCACAGGAGTCCCGGGTTCGATTCCCGGCAGGGTCGAGAATTTTAACCTTCATTGGTTAATTTCGCTGGCACAGGGGCTGGGTGTATGTGTCGTCATCATCATCATTTCATCCTCATCACGACGCGCAGGTCACCTACGGGTGTCAAATCAAAAGACCTGCATCTGGCGAGCCGAATATGTCCTCGGACACTCCCGGCACTAAAAGCCATACGCAATTTCATTTCATTTTGTATTGTGTATTTCATTGTCAATAAGGATACATTTTGTACTTGAATTGTGAACAAGTGGATATATAGAGGCAGTTTGACTTCGCGCTACCACTCGTGCTCTG